>NC_133619.1:49186289-49786289 GCF_048593235.1 Sminthopsis crassicaudata
ACAAATATGAAGGAAAAACAAAACCTACCCTTCTTATTTATTTTATGTTTACTTATCACTAAACATGTTGTAATACCCCCAACTCATTCAGTAGGATATGTATTTTATAATGGGATTTATAAAAAAGCCTAGCATCTAACATAGTATCTTACATATAGTAAACACTTAATAAATTGAATTGATGAACATAGGATTTGGGCACCATAGAACAAAAGCTAGACATGGCTCTCTATCTGGTCCAGTCTCACATTTTGCACATGAGGAAATATTGATACAGAAAAACTGAATGCTTTGTCCAAGAGCACATATATACAGTGGTATCTGAATTCTGACTGACTTCAGAGTCAGTGAATGCTTTTTCCTGTTTGAATTGAGTTGAATGCAAATTCTGTGCATCAAAAGGCATCTACGCCAACCTAATGATTTTGGAAAATTATTTGCAAAGCTGTGTTAATATGTGAAAAGCCTCCCTGGAGGGCAGAATGCAAACAGAATGTTTTATCATTATATTTATCATTATCACATTGGAATGGAGAAGTTTGCTAATCTCAGTCAAAGCCAGTAGCTCAAGCCTATAAATAAGCTTTGAGCACTGGGTGATGAGGCTTTATGGCATCCCTTGTTACCAGCACACACAATAGGCCTAAACCTGGTTTTCTGCAAAGCATAATACTTTATAAAAATGGGGGGATGGGCACATCAAAGGCAGTACTTTTTTCTCATAAATTTCAAGGGTTACACTCAATATCCACATTCTTCTTCATTATCCAATTATAAGATCAAAGAGAAAAGTGTTTGACCTAGTTCTGGAGCTTAAAGTCATGAGATAAAAACTAAGCATATTTCAAACAAACTGTTATGCATTGGGCTTCCTATCAGAGAATTAGTTTCTGCTTTCTAGTGCTCCCTTTAACTAGTCTCTAGATCAAAGATATCAGGTTAGAAAACAAATCATCAGAGCTGGAAATATTTCACCTGTCTTCTTGTAAAGTCCAAGTTTAGATTTATGTCAGAGATACCTTTCACTTTAGCCCACTACAAACTGCCCTATAAATTTTTATCTCCAAATCTTTTGATTTGAATTCTAATGAGTTTACAAGATCCTATATTCAAAGAAAGAAAGTCACCAACATCAGGAGTGTAACTTAATGAGTTTTTGGGAAGCATCTAATCTTGGCAACTCCATTAATTTTAACATGGTGATGCTGAAAGTTTCCTACCATAGAAAATGGCTTCTCCTTGATATGAGCATGCTAAGTTTGGTGGTAACTGGTAGAAAATGGTAAACATGGAAAGCTGTGGAAGAATATAGCACTCCCACTGGTGGAATGATTTCCTTAGTGGAAATAAATCTGATGGCATCTGCCAGAACTAGGACATAAAAGATAACCTTTAGCAGCTGCAGCAGTTTTTTTCTGTGGGAAAATGTGGGCTTTTTTCTCCCTAGAGGTTAATATTACGCTACAGTTGACATTGCTGGAGTTCTATTTCTGAGGGTTACACTGGCGAAGAAGAGAAATGCCTTGTGGTTTACGACAAGATCACAGCTGAAGATTCTGTACACACCGTGATTTGTATAGGCCATTTGTGCATAAGCCATAAAAGTGCACGTTTTTAAACCAGGAACATTTGTGAATATATAACAGCACCAAAGACATATGGCCAATAAATAATTCACCGTTATCCATCTTCTTTGCAGATTCCTTATACACCTACCATGTTTTAATGTCTAGTTTGCTCAGAAACGATATTCTTTACGATGCTTCTGATATAAAAATGTTTACTGACTGGCAGCAGAATGGGGAAATTCTGAGATCAGGCTGCTAAAAAGGCCGGCTTTGCTCAGATCTCTATCTTTATCAGGCAGTTTTTCAAAACCACCTTGTTGGAAGAAAGAATTCATTCTTGCAATACGGGTCACTAAGGGCTGATCTGGGCTTTGTGCTTCTATGATTGCACTAACTCATTCTCCTTCTTTTTTGTCTTTTCAGTTCTATATCTATTTATAGTCCTAAGGACAACCCAAACACTTTTGATGCTGCTGCCTTCTTCCAATCTGTTGGAAACTTCCTCGGAATCTTTGCTGGATCATTCGCCATGGGATCCGCCTATGCTGTAGTCACGGCTCTGATATCCTTTGTTGTTGGCTATTTTGGTTTCTTTTTATTTTGTTTTAACTTATTTTTAAAAAGAATTCTATAGGCTGGAAGCCTTTTGAGATGGAAGAGCAAAATCCCAATTTGTTGTATGTCAAGAAAGATGGACAATGAGTCATGATTATGTGGTCCAAAAACCAAATGCAAAACTGTAAGGTCAGTTGTGGATTCAGTGATAATAACTGGCATTCATAGAGAGCTTTGAAGTTTACAAAGTGCTTTACAAATATTATCTCACTTGATTCTTGCAACAAGAAAGTTGGTACTAGTAATATTATTATTTTACAAGGGAGGAAACTGAGACAAACTGGGTTTAAAGGGCTTGCCCAGCCCAAAGTCACACAGCTGAGGTAGGAATTTAGCTTGGGTTTTCCTGATCCTCTATTTAGTCCCCCATCCAATGTACCAACAAGCATTTTTCCAATCACAGATGAAACCAAATATTTTTGCAACAATCTGACCCCAACCAAGCTCCCTGGATAACCTGAAACAACCTCTCTGACGATAATAAGATCATACACTGATAGAGAAGATCTTAGAAGTTAATGAGTCCTACACTCATATTCATAAATGAGGAAACTCGTACAGTATAGTTAAAATTGTGCTAAAATTCAATTTGTCAAATCCTGGTTTTACTTAATATCTCTGCGTCCCAATTTCCTTGCCTGAAAAATATGGATTTTGAACTAAATAAACTTAAGATCCTTCTAGTTCTACATCTTTGATTCCATTACAGTCAGGATTGAATCTAGATTTCTCTGATTCCAGGGTAGTAATAATGCATACAACTCCAAGCTTGAAATCAAGAATACTCATCTTCATGAGTTCAAATCTAGCCTCAGACGCTTACCGGGTAACCCCGGGCAAATCATTTAACCTTGTTTGCCTCAGTTTCCTCATCTATAAAAGGAGCTGAAGAAAGAGATGTCAAAATAACTCCAGTATCTTTAACAAGAAAATCCCAAATAAGGTCATGATAAGTTGAAAATGACTAAACAACAACAACAAACAATCTCTGACTCCAGACCCAGTTCTTTTTCTTAGTATCATATTGTCTCTGTAGAAGGAACCAAGAATGATATTTTTGTCACCAGTTTCAGTACCAGAAATCAAAAAGTTCAAAGGTTTATTAAGAGACAGGCATAAATCAGGAAACAATCAACATTCTACTAACTTTTGATAATAATTGAGCTCCTTCTCAAGATTGTGTGAACTGGTTACTGTATTTCAGAATCAGAACTCTCCTATGTATATTTGCCAGTGTCTATACATCTATGGAATATGGGATGGAGTCTAGTGCAGGCACTATATGTTGAAGCAAATTCAATTGAATTAAGCATTTATCAAAAGTATGATTTCATTTTCACTTCAAAACATTTGAAATAATTCTAATATCTGCCCTCCCGAGGAGTGAACTCTTAAAAAATTAGAGAAACAATCAAAAAGTAATTGGCAAATGATGAGGGGTGATAAACGATTAAATAATAAGGTGTATGCAAAATAAATGTTAGGAGAACTGAAAAAAGAAAAAAAGTAGAACGATCAGGTAAATTTTCCCAGATGAGATGGGCTTTTAGCTGCCTCCTGAAGGATGGAGAAAAATTTTGAAACCAGGAATTCAGGGGAGAAAGATAGGAGGAGAAGAGAGAGAAGCAAAGAGAAATGAAAGAAAATGAGCTCTGCACATTCTGATGATGGTGAAGGGACTGACTGCTCTGATTGGAGTGGAGGATTGGCAAGTGGAAAGAGATAAGGTTAAAAAGTTAAAATGAGCTCAGATGGCAAGAGCCTCTGAATGCCAGACAGAGGCTTCTCACTTTTATTCAATAGGCAATGAAGAGTCATTTGAGCTTTTGATCTGGGGAATGGGTAATAAGTACAGGCTTTTAATAAAATTGGTTTCATAATAAGATGGATTAGGAGAAGAATTGTTAACCTGGGACCTATGGATAGCAGGGTTAGAATTTTTAATATTTTGATAACTTTAATATAATTGTTACTCTTTGCAACCATACATGTTTTATTTTATGCATTTAAAATCATATTCTGAGGAAACCGTAGGTTTTACCAAACTGAAGGGGTTCCATGACACTCAAAAAATTTAAGAACCCCTGGACCACAGGAAAACAAGGGTAAAGGCAGAGATATGTTCAGTTATTACAGTAATCCAGGATCAATAGAATAAAAACCTGGCTTATGGTGGTGATAGAAAGAGAGGGTTTCCACACAGGGAGTAACCTATTCCAATGAAATAACAGGAATGGTATAATCCAATTAAATATTATATACTCCTTTTAAGTTTTCTCCCACTCTCCTTTGATGAAGTGACCCATTCTTATATCTTTACTTTGCATCTCTGTGTCAATGAATTCCTAAAATTTCTTCCTCCAGAGCTGAGCTTTGAGTTCCAGGAATCATCTTCTACTTTTCCTCTCTGTTCCTTTCCAAATTTATTTTCTGTAGCAAGATCAATAGGCTATTGAATTTATAACCTTGCATTTATTGTGCTATTTATGGTTTTAAAGAGTTTCTTAGGAGTACTGAGGTGCAGGGATGTATGTCTCAAATGTGGAACCTTCACTCAGGTCTTCTTTGAGCCTGCCTCTATCCATATATGCTCTATACCTATATGCCCTTTAGTTTATCCTCATCTCTTCCAAAATATTTAAATTTCTCTAGATCTAGTTTCTTCATCTATAAAATTAGATGATATTTAAGGTCCCTTATACTTCCAAATTTAGAATCCTGTAATTCCCATAAAAAATCCTTTTCTTGAGTTTATTGATTAGGAAATAAAGGCTCAGACAGATTCACTGCTACAATTACTACAAATACTACTATTACTGTCACCACTACCTACATAATATTGCAGCCGCTAGTACCATTATATTTATTTTTCAAAGCACTTTACAGATACTATAGCATCTGATGCTCACAACTCTCAGCAAGGGTGCTATTATCACTCCATTTTTCATAAGAGGAAACTAAGAAAGATTAAGATAACTCAGAATCCTACAGCTGAGGTCAGACTTGAATTCAGTTCTCCTTCATTTCCTCTATTTACTTATTTGCTTCTAGTCATATGACTTGAAAGCAACAGATTGGGACTAGAAAAATCAAGGCTTCTCATTCCCAGTTCCATATTCTTTTTTGCCATAGCACATTCAAGCATCCACACAATTGGGCATTTTTAAATACTCCAAGGAAGATAGTTTGTTTAGCAGTTTCTTTTGGAGTTTTCTTGGCAATGATATTGGAGTGGTTTGCCATTCCCTCATTTTATCGATGAGGAAACTGAGGGAAACTTAAGTGAGTTGGCCAAGATCACACAGTTAATAAGTGTTGAACTCAGAAATATGAGATTACCTGATTCCAGGGCTGGCTCTCAATCCACTGTGTTACCTCAATGCCCAGAGAAAAAAAAATAGAAGAGGAAATGGAACTAGTCACAAAGCTAGAGAAAACCAGGTTATTGTAATTTCTTGGACACCAATGGAAAAGAGGGTTTCCTGAAGGAGAGGAAAGAATGAGATCATTAAATATCATTGAGTTTGTGAGACTTGTGGACAGAAAAGAACAATTAGATTTAATACAGTGATCAATGACTTTCAAATCCCACAAATATTTATGGAGCAACTATTCAATATAAGGATCTCTTCTAAAGTCCCAGAGAGGCTGGCAAGCTGGGAGAGTCAAAAAAAAAAACACCTCTGGATTTAGAGTCGGGATGTCAGGGTCAAAATTTTAGACAAATCACTTAAGGTTGAGCTGGAAAGACTTCTAAGACCCTTGCCAGCTCCAGTGCTCCTAAGGGCAAGAAATAGAGGCAAGGAGCAGAGTGCTTTTCAGTTGCCCCATGGCTTTGACCCAAGCCTTGGATCTGGACCAAAATGGAACCATCCTCTGGAGAAGGTCAAAATGGCAGCTTGCCCCTCTGCCTTGTGTGTGTCTGCTGATATTCTAAACAGGGTGAGTTCATGCCAGCCAGAATTCTTCTTTTGTAGCATACAAGACTGTCTGCCAAGCTCATTTGGGAGATCCAAAGTACTGTAAAAGCCAGCTTAAATGCTTGTCTTTTTATCAGAACAAATGTTGCCACACACATGCACACACACAAAATGCTTGCTTAAAAAGGAGTAAAGATGGCTAATTCATAATCAGAATAATTCCTGAGTTTTGTCTTAGCAAAAACCTGAAGATAACCCAAATCTTTTCTTTTTCACAAAGAGTTTCTCCCCTGCCCCCACCCCCTCATTTTCAGCTTTTCGCAAAGGTGCTTTGTAAAATTGTTGTGAAGAAACCCACTCCTACAATTTCCTCATTGCAGTGGAAAGAGTGCTGAGCCTGAAGCCCTTACTAGCTGTTACTCTGGTCAAGTCACTTTATCCCATCTGCCTTAGTTTCCTCATTTGTAAAAATGAGCTTTAGAAGAAAACAGCCAACAGCAAAAACCAAAAAAGCAAAAAAAAAAAAAAAAAAAAAATGGGGTCATGAAATGTTGAACATGAATAAAAACAATTAAACAACAACAGCAATGAAATTTTTTAAAAATCATGATCATAGTTTACCTATAGAGATGAGATCATAGACCCATTAAAAAACTATACTTCACATTTATATTGCATTTTACAGTCAACAAAGTGTTTTCTTATAATGCTTTATGAAGCTGGTAGTAAAAAATGGTATTTCCATTTTAGAGTTAAGGGATATGTGGCTTAGAGAAATTTAATGATAGCTCAGAGTCACAGACAGAACTTGAAACCAGACAATATAGGTATAGTGGGAAAGACTTAGAATCACAGAACAAGGCTTGGCTCCAGTATTCATTATAGTTATGACTTTGGAAAAATCACGAAGGTCACTTAGTCATTCTCAACTTGAGTTTCCTCATCTATAAAAGGAAAGAGTTAGGCTAGAAAATGCCTAAGGCCCCAGTGTATCAATCGCATGCATTCATTAAGCACTACTTCCTAAGGTTCCTAAGGCCCTTGTGTATCAATCACATGCATTTATTAAACACTTCCTAAGGCTCCCATCAGTCCCATATATTTATTAAGCAGTTATTTCCAATCTGCAAAAAATTGTGCTAGAGATAGAAATGCAAAAATAATATGATCCCCAGCCTCAAAGAACTTGTGGTCCACCTGGAACATATGACATATTTCTAGAGAAGTAAATACAAATCATGAGCCCCTCTCCACAAAATGTAGAGTGAGTAAATAATAGAAGGATTGAACTTACAGGTCAGGAAGGGACACTTGAATGAAAGGGCACTGGAAGCAAATCTTAAAGAGATTCCATGATACAAGGAGATACAACCCAGATATCTGGGTAACTACATTCCAAAAGAATTGCTTTCCTTTGAAATCCTGTGGGTTTTTTTTTTTTTCATTTAAAAATATTATTTTAACTGGAGTTTTCCTTAAAATGATAAGTTATATCTATTTAAAACTATCAGTAATCATCAAATGTATTGGGAATAAACTAGAACCATTCTCATTAAGATAAGGGATGAAACAAGGCTGCCTAATATCACCATTACTATTTATTATTGTATTAGAAATGTTAGTTTTGGCAACAAGATAAGAGAAACAAATTAAAGGAATTAGAGTAAGTAATGAGGAAATCAAATTATCACCCTTTTCGGGTAATATGATGGTATTCTTAGAGGATCCTAGGGAATCAACTAAAAAGCTACTGGAAACAATTCACAACTTTAGCAAATGTGCAGGATACAAAATAAATCCACATAAATTGTCAGAATTTCTATATGTTACCAACAACGTCCAGCAACAAGAGATGCAAAGGGAAATTCCATTTAAAATAACCATAGGTAATGTAAAATATTTGGGAGCCTACTTGTCAAGATAAAATCCGGAACTGTATAAACACAATTGTAAGACACTTTCCATATAAATAAAGTCAGATATAATCAATTGAAGAATATCAAGTGTTCATGGGTAGGCTGAGCTTACATAATAAAAATAACAATTCTACCTAAACTAATCTATTTATTCAATGCCATTCCAATTAAACTCCCAAGGAATTATTTTGCAAAGCTAGAAAAAAATAATAACAAAATTCATCTGTAAGAACAAAAGGTCAAGAATTTCAAGGGAATTAATGGAAAAATTGCAAATGAAGGTGTCCTAACTGTACCAGACTTAAAACTATTATAAAACAGCAGTCATCAAAACCATTAGGTACCGGCTAAGAAGTAGAGTAGGCAATCAGTGGAATATATTAGGTTCACAAAACACATGACTCAATGGTTTTTATATAATTTTAATCTAAAGACTTCAGCTTCTAAGATAAGAACTCACTATTTGACAAAAATTGCTGGGGAAATTAGAAATTAGTATTGCAGACATTAACCATTGATTCACAGTTAACCCCCTATACCAAGATAAGGTTGAATTGGGTTCATGATTTAGACATAAAGAATGATATTCTAGTTAGATGAACAAATCATAGTATACCTCTCAAATCTGTGGCCAAAGAAGAACTGGAGTACATTATGGAATGCAAAATGGATAATTTTGATTGTATTAAGTTAAAAAGTTTTTGTACAAACAAAATCAATGCAAACAAGAAACAGTAAAGTAGGAAAAAAATTTACATCCAAGAGTTCTGATAAAGACCTTATTTCTAAAATATAAAATCTCAAATATGACAGGAAAAGATAATGATGACTGTTGGAGGGGATGTGGGAAAAACTTGGACACTAATACATTGTTGGTGGAGTTGTGAACTGATTTAAAGAGCAATATGGGACTATGCCTAAAAGGCTGTCAAACTATGCATGACCTTTGATCCAGCAGTGTCTTTGTTGTGTTTCCTGTGTCCCAAAGAGACCATAAAAAAGGGGAAAAGACCCACATGTGCAAAAATGTCTGTAGTAGCTCTTTTTTGTGGTAGCAAAGAATTGTAAAATTAATAGATGCCCATCAATTGGGAAATGGCTAATTAAGTTATGGGATATTATTTTTCTATAAAAAATCATCAACAAGATTATTTCAGAAAAGCCTAGAGAGACCTACATGAACTGATGCTAAGTGAAATAAGTGGAGCCAGAGGAACATTGTGCACAACAACAATAATCATCAGTTTGATGGGCGTGGCTCTTTTCCATGACAAGGTGATTCAGGCCAATTCCAATAGACTTATGAGGGAGAGAGCCATTTGCACCAAATGAGAAGACTATGGGGACTGAGTGTGGATCACAACATAGAATTTTCACTTTTTTGTTGTCGTTTGCTTGCATTTTGTTTTCCTTCAATTTATTTCCCTTTTTGATCTGATTTTTCTTGTGCAGCATAATATTTGTGGAAATATGTATAGAAAATTGCATGTTTAATATATATTGAATTGCTTGCTATCTAAGGGAGGAGGTGAGAGGTAGGGAGGCAGAAAAAAAATTGGAACACAGGGTTGTGCAGGGTGAATGTTGGAAATTATCTATGAATGTGTTTTAAAAAATAAAAAGCTTTAAAAATAAATTTAAAATATTATTCTTAGTGTTTCACCAGACTATTCAAGGAATCCAGTACACACAAAATTATTGAGAATCCCTACCTTAATGTAAAGTCTTCCTTACTCTTAATCTAGTCTTCCTTTTCAATATTAATAATCATGATGAGAAATAACTAACATTTATATGTTTCAAATTTTATAAAATGATTTATATTTATATAAAATCTTTTTTGATCTTCACAATAACTCCATAATAGGTACTATTATTATATCCATTTTACAGAGAAGGAAACTGAGGTGAAAGAGAGGTTAAGGGAATTGGCCAGTTATATGACTAGAAGAGTTTTTACTTAAGTCACCCTGACTTCAACTCTCTGTCATGTAAACAACTATAACAAGTGATCTCCCCATCACAACTATCTGAACAGCTATTATGTAAGCCTTCAGAATATATAAATTCTCATTTATTGGCAGGCTCTGGTCATATACTCTCTATCTCATTGTCAATCTGAAGATTAGAAATTAAATTTCACCCTGGAAAAATCAGAAAAAAAAACAGTGACTTCCAAACATAAGATACCTTGTCTAAATTGGAGGAAAACAACAAAACATCTTCCCCATCTTAGTTATTCCAAAAAGGCATTGACAGCTTCCTTGTTATTGAGTATTATAATCCCTCTACATCATGTTTCTCTCATAAGGAAAACAAAATCTATTAAATGATCTAAATCTCAGCTGCATTATGCCCTCTAAAGCGACCTCAAACATTGTTGGAGGAGTAATCTAACCCTCCTCTTTTGCTCCTCCTGAATTCCAGTCTCCCTTGGCCATTTCTCTAGATGAAAGTCAACTCACAGAAAATTTTCAATTTTCTTGCCCATGGCTAAACCATTCTTCCCCACTTTTGTAAGAGATTTCCCCTCCAAAAAAATTATCTCTCTATTTTCTCAAAGGATCTGATTTTTGCAGTTCTTAAAGATCCCCAAATAAGTCATAGTGCACATGAGGAACTCCAAAGCATTTCTGGATCAATGTCCTTTAACAAGCATATATTAAAGCATACAATATGTTCCCTAGCAATATGCTAGGCATTGATGATTTTTAAAAAATAGCAACAACAACAACCAATAATTAAACAGTTACTACACTTGAGGAACATACATTCCACAGATATATAGATCAGTAATAGCCTATTACAATTAAATTTGATTTTAGCCAGGGAGCAGCATAATGGCCCTTATGGTCCATTTCTGCTTTAGGAAATTTATTTTAGGCTAAAAGTTATGATCTCAGTCACAAGTGGTCTGGGCTTCCAGTTAGGAAAATTCTTAATGTCTAGACAGAGTTTGGATTCTCTGCATAACTTAATATTTATATTTCTTTCTAGTTAACCCAGATTGGTCTCTTTGTGGTTGAAGCAAAATTCAATTTACTAGAAACTTTTGAATGTCAAATAGCAGCATATATTATGGTCTCTATGAATAGAAAGGTATCAGAAGAAAAAGCCAAACATTCTTAGAGACTTCTCTCACACAGTTCTTATGCTCCAAGATGCCTCTAGAGCCAATGATCCTCCTTGATACCTCCTTTCTCTTCCACAAGACTAAAATGACATGCTTGCTACACTTTTTAAATGAATGTGATTTTAACTAGTTTGGTCAATTATGGACAAGTCCTGAGGGTCAACCAAATTTTCTTGATTATTCAAACATAATTGTTATACAATTTCACTACAGTTAGAATGAAATTTTCACTTGTAGTTTGTCTACAAATTGATTAACTGGACATCATCTCACTTAGCCTTAGGTGAGGAAATTATGACACCCTTATGATAATGGAGGGGAGCAGGTAACTAATAATTAAGGGGCTTAGGAAAGCATGTAGAAAATAGTGCTTGAACTTAAATTGGAAGGAAAGTAGGGATTCTAAGAAACAGAAGTCAGGAGAGAAGGTATTCCAGGCATCAGGGATAGCCTGAGCAAAGTTACAGAGTTTGGATATGTAATATTATATGTGAGAGACAAAAAGAAAGCCAGCTTGGGTAGATTGAAGCATATGTGAAAGAGAGTACTGTATAATACAGTTAGGTCTATAATAATGAATTTTGTGATGTGGGTGCATGTATTCAAATTCAAAATTATTCAAAATTATGATTATATAAAGTATCACAACTCAAGATGGTAGAAATATGCAGTACAAATTCAAATAATGCAACCATTTCATTACTTATTAGCCGCAATAATTGGGTCCTAGTTTTATGACTAGAAAGGAAGGCTGTAGTCAAGTTATAAAAGACTTTAAGTGACAGAAATGTTTATATTTGATTTAATAAGGAATCACTGGAATGAACTTTCCACTTCATACTGGAAAAGATATGAATATAATGACTGAGAAAGACTTGGCTTTCTCTCTTGGTTCAGTCTGTTACTAAGCATTGAAAATTGATTTTAAGTCAAAAGAGACCTTAAACATAATGTAATCCAACTGTTTTATTTAACAGAGAAACTGAGACCAACCAAAGAGAAGTGACATATCCTGACGATGTAAGTAAGGGGTCTAAGCATCCAACTCAGGTGCTCTGCTTGTTTTTCTGAAACTCCCACTCTAACACAATGTCTCTCTGTAATACTGGGTCAGATGTGCCGTAAGATCAACTAGTTGTTGTTTTCCTTAATAAATCTTTATCACTTGACCAAATTCACGAAGCTATGTGAGTTCCCCATGCTGGAAACAGGTCTGTTTTTCCTCCTGTCTTGGAGTGCCTTCTTGTCTGCAGAAGCTGCGGGTCTGACAGGTTAGTACTTCATTTGGCAGATCCAGTGGGTGTGGGGACATAAATTTGTGCGTATCTTTCCATGATGGAGCTGAAGATGAAATGGAGTTTTCCTTAAAGAATCTCATTTGGACTAGACCTCTACTGTGTGCCCTGGAAAACAAACAAAGAAACAAAAAAAGATCATAATTCATCTGTTCTCTATAAGACAGCTTAAAGGAAAGTCTCCAGAAGGCTATTTCTCCTACTTTCATTACTGGTCAGTGGAGATGTTGAAATCTAAAAGTGATCAGTTTATAGAGGTGACAGATAACTTTATAAATGAAAGTCTCTATTCAGAGTTTCCATGATAAACGGTTTTTCTTCTTCCATCAGCTTGGTTGAAAAGGACACTGGCTTTCCTTTAACTGTCAAAAAGCAATGACTAATGTCATCATAATTTTTTAATTATAATTTTTGAAGTGGCAACCAAGCAGCATGGGCCAATTTACCTCAATTATAATTCTACTAATTTTTATTAAATGTCTATTGTGTGCAATGCATTGTATTAGATACTATGCTGTTAACCACATTCAATTATATAAATATCTGACATGCAGTAGTTAAGAAAGAGGTGATTAAATGGCTCAGTGGGTAAAGTGTTGCTCCTGCGTCAGAAAGTAGTTCAAATACAGCCTCAGCATTTACCCAAATTAGTAACTTAACCTTCACTTGCCTTAATTTCCCAGAGAAGGAAATAGCAAATCACTCTAGCATCTTTAAAAAAAAAAAAAAAACCAAACAAAACAAAAAACTCCATGGGGATAGGATCCATAGGGTTACAAAGAGATGAATACAACTGAACAACAACAACAATTAAGAATGACTAAGACATTTGCATAGTTACATTACAAATCCACAAACTTGCTGGAACATTTTTAATCCATCGTTTTTGATGTTTTTCACCAATAAAGAATGAATTGTTATCTACATGCTTGACTGATAGCTCCTTGAAGGCAGGGATACTGTCATATTTATCTTTGTACTACCCTCAGCACTGAACACAGCACATTATAAATAACAGTCATTTATTAAATATTTGTTGAATGAATTCCTCTGAAAATCAGCTGCTTTGATTAAATGGTTTGGGAAGCCAGTCTATCTTTGATACTGATAATTTGTACATGAATATATTCAATGATTGAATGCTTTTCCACGCTAAAGAGTTCAATATGACCTGAAGCAAAATGCTAACTTTGAAGAAATTTCTTTTGGATACTTTTTCACCTCCCTTTCAACAATCCTTCACTTCTGTCTGCTCCCCTTCTTCCCCTTGGCATTTATCTTGTATTTTATTTACCTTGTAGTATCTTGCTTTCAGTTAGTATTTATAACCCCATTCACAAGCTATAGGAAAGAATTTTGCACTAATAGTATCCCAATATCCTCAAATCTCTGAATTGGAAGGAAACTTAATAGTTGTTATCAACCAACCTGAATTTGAATAAGAATTCTTATGGGGTATGTAAAAATGTGTGTATTCTGGTTTCCTGGAAGATCCTATAAAGTATATCTTCAAAGTCTTAGTTTAGTTGTAAACTTTAATTGCTTACAATTAAGAATTTTGGGATACCCTGAATTTTATAATTGTACTATATAGATGCCATTACAACCAATGTTTCAAAATTAACCCTCATTTTTTTTAAATTTTGACTTATTTGGGTTTTTACCATTAAGGTGATACATCATAACCTCTGCCATGTTTACCTCTACTTTTGTTATCTCCATATGAACATTGTCATCATCTGTCTTTTGGAAGGAGACAGGAATGGCTGTTATCAATATCACTGTGTTCATTTTAAAGCTAAGATAAACCAATGATAGACTTGGACCTGTGGTCCCATTCATTTTCTCTTATATGTGACACCATGAAAAAAATTATTTTTGAAAAACTAAAAATACTGATTTTTTTTTGACACAAAATATTCATTAGGCTGAGTCTTTCTTGAGAGCAGGAAAGCTTCCAGTGCTCACTACCAACCCTAACTCTGCCTCTCAACAATCTCCTCAGTACCAGTGAAAGTATCTTGATCTCTTATCTCCAGAAAGGGGAACTTTCCACAGTACTGAAATAATTATTAAAATCAATGAAAAAAGAAATCCCCAAAAGTTTTATGAGAAAAATATCAGTATTTTTCCATGTTCTGAAAAATGAAAAATTCACTTACAAACTGATTATACTTCTTTTTGTGAGTATCGTTAAGAGACAAAATAGGTTCTATTGGCCTACTTGTTTAAAGTTTAAAAAAAAAAAAAAAAAAGACAGGCAGTTATCTAATTCATATGGATTGATCCAATGGTCAGAATCTTAGTAGCCAGCATTTAATGTGGTGGAAAGAGGAATGAATATTTGATATAACATGAATTAAGAAATAGAAAAATAAGTGTAGTCCAAGACCAGGGTTCTTAATCTTTTGTTGTGGCAATCAGAGGAAGCCTATAGACCTTTTCCCAGAACCAAGTTTTTAAATATATGAAATAAAATATATAGTTTTATGAGAGAAACCAGTTGTATTAAAATATAGTTAAATGTTTTATTTTATCAATAAAATATTTTATCAAAATATTTTTAAAACAAACAAGTTCACCGACTCCAAGATAGGAACATATAATTGTAAAAAAATAAATAAAGAAAGAAAGAATGTAAAGGATATACCTTTATGACTAGAGAGAACCCCCAGATTTTATTCAGGCTTTTGTAAAGAAGGCATCTTCAATTTTTGCACCATTTAAATATTCAATTTCACTGTAAAAGACTGTGCTACAAATTAGGTTATCAAAAAAGAAAGAGAAAATAACTATCCCAAGTTTGTTAGATTTAATAATAATGGCTGTTGTCCTACATTCTCAAGGAGTGCCAAAATTTCATCACTGTGTTAGAGTCTAGTTACACTGTAGCTGATTGGAATACTTTGCCCTCAGAATGCTCTGCATCAGGTTGGATACAAATAGTCCATATGAATATTTGATGGACTTTCTAACTTTGCATGCATATCTCAGAAATACCTTTGCAAAATTGCAGGGATTTAAGATTTGCAAGGTGCTTTCATTTGGTCCTGGCAACAACCTTGGAAAATAGATGCTATGATTATCTCCATTTTATAGTTGAGAAAACTGAAGGGGAGAGAGATTAAGTCATACAGCTAGTAAGTGTCGGAGTCTGGACTTGAACCTGGGACTTCTTGATTCCGAATCAAGCATTCTATTGTCCTACTGAGGTTCTTGTGCAGACTAATGGAAATGAGACTGCACTTAGGCACTGTAGGGATCACTAATAGGATACTGTTATTTTACAGTGGTCCTCTGCTAACCTAATATTTTTATAGCATTGATCATAGGAAGGGCTGAAGGAGAGCTGTGATAAAAATCCAAAGCTGGGTCATGTAACTAAGAAGTGGCTACAAGAATCTTTCAGTCATCATGATAGGATCAGGGAACCAGAGACATGTTGTAAAGGATAAGATAACATTATAATATTTGAGAGCTAAGACCATCAAAACTGGTGAGATTAAAATTTTTCACATCTCCCTCCACAAGCCCAGTTGCTAATCATGATATAATTGTAGAAGTGCATTTCTACCCATCTCTCCCTGCAAAGAAGTGTATATTCAAGAACTCTTTGGGTATAAAATCTCTAATTAACTTGGGAGTGGAGGGGAAGAGAGACTTTTTGTCGTGGGTTTCTCCCAGAAAAATCTCAATTCAAGTTGTAAAATAAATCAGACTTTCTAAAAAATAAGAGCTATTCTCAATTCATAAATGGTGAAAGAATATGGACAGGCAGTTTCCAAAAGAAGAAAATCAAGCAATCAACAAACATGAAAAAAAATGCTCTAAATCATTAATACTTTAAGAAAGAAAAATGGAAGCAACTCTGGGGTCACCACTTACACCCATCAGATTGGCAAAGATTTTTTGTAAAGACCAGTATTTAAATGTGCACACACAGTAATGCTCTACTGGTGAATTTATCCCACCATGCTGAAAAGCAATTTGCCACTATATCTAAAAAGTCAATAAACTATGAATACCCTTTGACCCAGAAATACTACTTCTAGACTTCTTTATCCAAAGTAATCAAAGAAATAGAAAAATGGATCCATTTTTACAAAAATATTTATAGCAGCCCTTTTCACTGAAACAAAGAACTGGGGAATGGCTGAATAAATCATGGTACATAAATATGATAGAATATTATTATACTATAAAATGACTAAAGGAACGGATTTAGAGAAACGTGAGAAGACTTGTATATACTTGTGCACACTGATGCAAAGTAAAATGGGGAGAAGCAAGATAACAATTTATCTAATAACAATGGCAGAGTAATGATTTATTCAATAACAATGGCATTATAAAGATTTATTTCAAAAGGCTTTAAAACTCTGAACAGTGCAATGATCAATTATAATTCCAAAACACCAAATGTGGTATAAAGTATACTATCTACTTCCTGATTGGCCGCAAATACTAATACATTTTTAGGCAATATCAATATAGTTTTTTTTAATTGAGTATAGATATTTTAAAAACATCTTTTTTTTTTTCCAATTTGTATGCGAGGAAGAGAGAAAACAAATGCTCATTAATTGAAATTATTTTTTGGGATATGATGAATTTCCCTCTCTTTGAAAGAGTTATAAAACTATCAGGAGAGTCTATATTAAAATCTTGTTACCCCCTACTGTCAGACAAAGAACACATAAGAAAGTATGCTCCAGAGCCTCTGGCTCATCACCCTAAGCTAGCTTTGGCTTTTTTGAATGTGTTATAGGCTGATTCAATGGGACAGAGAGATTTGTGTTCTCATAGTTATTGGAAAGAGCTGCTCTCTTCTTGCTCTGCAAATAAATTGTCCTATCTTCCTAATTGTGAAAATAGTCTGAGTTAGTATTGCTCAGATCACTTGGTAAATTATATTATCTGGCATCAAAATTCTCAAGTCTCAGTCTTATTTTCAGTCCTCATGAACACAACTTTATGTGGAAAAGTATTGGTTCCCAACTTCTGTCTCTCTACAACACTGATGGCAAACTCAAAAAGAAATGGAGGCCATTAATCTATACATATGGATTCCTGCATATTAATTTGGAAAATATTAACATTATCTTTTATCATGTTTATTTATTTTGTTAAATATTAAAATTGTATATAAAAATTAAAATTGTATTTTAATCTGGTTCGGGTCATACTCAGGAATTTTGTGCACTTAGTATGGCTCTGTTTGACACTGTTGCTCTAAAACAGTAGATCTGAGAGTCAAATCTGCTTTTAAAAAAAAAGTAATTAAAGATCCCACTCTAGCTATATTGAGTGCACTCAAAATTTCTATGGAAAGATGTTGGTCTACTTATTTTTCACTACTCTTTTATCTATTATCTTTACCCATAAGAATGTAAGCTGCTTGAAAGTAAGAAGTTTCTTATTTTGGATTTTTGTTTTGTTTTGTTTTATATCCAATTCAACACAATTTTTGGTATATTATCATTTCATAAATGACTAGTCTATTTTCCTTCCTTCCTTCCTTCCTTCCTTCCTTCCTTCCTTCCTTCCTTCCTTCCTTCCTTCCTTCCTTCCTTCCTTCCTTCCTTCCTTCCTTCCTTCCTTTCTTTCCTTCTGTCCTTTCTTTCCTTTTGTTTTCTTTCTTTTCTCCTTTCCTCTTTCTTTACTCCTTTTTTCCTATTTCTCCTATTTTTCTACTTCTCTATAGTTTAAGACACTCACATTTGAATGCACTCTTGATGATAATCAGTTTCTCCTAAATTATTAGCTGCTTTACTTCAAATGATTCCTAGGAAAAGAAGGAACAGGGAGCAGAATATAATAAATAATCAGTGGTTTAATCTGGCTACATTTGATTTTCCTACAAAAGGATATTGAGGATCCTGCAAAAATGATTTAGAAGAGAGTGGTACCTTTTGAGGTCCTAAAATATTTTCTGATATATATTTCCTCACTGGAAGTACTTAGGGATTTTCAGAAGATTAAGAAATATTAGAGTTAAAGATGAGAAGTCCATAATCAAGAGGCAGAAATGCTTAGTAGATTCCAACAATCTATATATAGGTCCTTTGTTACAGAAGAACCACCCACATCAGGAAGGATTTAACTAATTCTTAATACCACTAATTGGTCTGAGATGCATACACCTAGAACTCTTTCCTAACTCATGGGATCTTTCACCTTTGCATGACAATCACAAAATTATCCTGGAATGGTTTGAATCAAGTCCATTGTGTTTTGCAGAGAAGATAAGAATGTTATCAATGTATATGGGTAGTTCTCAGTTCAACAGGTCAAGTGAGATGATATCTGTTAACTAATAGAAAGGAAAAGGTATATTACAGATTCTAAATGGCATCTCAAGATATTCATACTGTCCAAACTACATCCCAAATCGAACTTTCTATTTGTTCTCTTGGCAAATTTATTGTATGTCTGTTTTAAGTGCCTTTTACATGATCCTTAATGATCCAAAAAAGTCTAGAATTAACAGCAGGGCAAGTCCAATCACAAATGGAGTGCAAACTAGTCAAGAGACTCATGTTTTGAATTGTCCCTTTCCACAAATTTCCAGAATGATTATATGTGATGTCTTAAGAGTTCTGTAGCTTTGACACATTTTGAACTTAGATCACACTTCTTTCCCTTACTAAAAACCCACTAGCCTTCATAGATGGTATATATTATAACACAACATATCAATATGCTTTCATCCTTTGAATTTAAATCCCACCACCTAGCACAAGGTCTGGCATAAAGTAGGTGCTTTAAACAGTTTGTTGATTGATATCATTCAAGCCTCAAAAAATAACATGGTAAAAAAGATATTATTATTCTCACTTTGAAAATGAAGAAATAGAAGCAAAAAGAGAGTAAATGACTTGCTTATAGTGGGAATTGAACTTAGCTTTTCCTCATTTCAGGTTTACTACTTGATGCTCGATAAACATTAGCTTTCTTAAGATGAGACAAATCTCCTCTAGAGCAGAGCTTCTTAAACTTTTTTCATTCATGACTCCTTTTTGCCTGAGAAATTTGCATATAACTCTGGGTATATAGATATAAAAAACAGAATTACAAATAAAACATTTACTGACAAGAAATCATATTTTCACAATATGCTCAGCTACAAGACCCCATCTAGGGTTTGATCCACAGTTTAAGAAGCTGGACGCTAAAGATCTATGGCCAAGAGTTCTTTAAGGACCTAGCTTCTGGACCTATTGGTCATAATCAAGATAAGGTGAAACTGAAATTTGCAATACCAACTTTTATCTTTCCAAGGAAAGGACCTCTATGCCATTTAGAGTTCTGCCATAGGATCTACTAGTATACCCTGAGAACTCCTAGGGCTTTTACCAATCTCTCTACTTTACCCTAAGACCTCTAGATATTTTCTCAGAAGGACTCTCTTTTATATGTCATTTTTGCTAATTTAAGTTATGAGCATCTTGAGAGAAGGGACTGTTTTACTTTTTCTAATGGTATTCTCTCTCTTTTTTCTCTTTTTTTCTTTTTTTTGGAGTTAAGTGCCCAAGATCACACAGCTAGTAAGTGTCACCTCACTGCCCCTCCAGTTGGTATTCTCAATGCTTAGCATAATACTTGACACATAAAAGGATTTAATAAATGTATTTATTTCATTTATACGTATATTTATACAAAGTTGAAAACACAATCATGCTCAGTGTAGAAAGTTTCATTACCACATACTCCACACACACACATATATTATAGAGTAGTTCTGGTGAGTCCATCTACTCAGTGGCTAGATCTAAGTAGAGAGGGGGTCTATCAATCATTTTGAATGTGTAAGAGTCCCCTAGCCTAGTGACCTTACCTAATGATCCATACAACACAGGAAAATACAAAAAAAAAATACAGATATATCCAGAAGATAAACCAATAAGCACCAAGATGTCCCCTAATCTAAGGTACTGTGATCTGGCTTGGTCTGTCTTTACTTGGCCTCTCCCTCTAACACACTCAAGCCATAAAGTTAATATAATGAGCAATCTAAACCCCATCCAAAAGAGGTATGGTCTTTCTCGGGGTAGGAAAGGAGCAGGTATCCTCTTCAGAAATGCTGGTCACATTTGCTTCCTGTTCTTACAGTATAACAATCCCTCCTCTATGGAATGGTTCAGCTGGGCACCCTCTATTTTTGGACTAATTCAAGTTTTTAAAAAAAAATGCACATTCCCCACCCCATATACCAATGCCTACATGACTAGACAGACAGGGAACTTGAACTCCATTGTTATGAATAAATTCTCAGGCAGCACAAGCCTAATTGGGAAGAGGAGAAATAAACTGTATCTATTAAAATGTTTATAAATTTTTATGGATCAGTGTAATTTCTGAGGAAACTGGAACCACAGTTTATCTGTGATAATGGACTGGTTCCAATGTAGTGTATCTGTAGAATTCTTAAAGATAGTATAAAGTCTGTATTGTTAGTTTATGAGCTTTGGACTTAAGAGTCAGGGAGTTTTGAGTTGATTTACTTGAACCGTGGACATTTATTAGTTGGATGATCTTGATCAAGTCACAAAAGTACTTTCAGCCTCAATTTCCTCATCTGTAAGATGGCAATGATAACAAAACTTAGCAAACATGATCAAATTATATAACAAAATATTTTGAAAATTTTAATGTACTACATAAATATTAGCTCTTAGCAATGACAATAGCCTCTAGTAAGTATTTCTGTCTTCCTTTGTCCTAAGAGGGGAGGGAAAAGGAGGGAATAAGCATTTAGTACTTACTTTGACCTTATTATGTGTCAGGCATTGTGCTAAATGTATTGTTTAATTTTGTTGTGTTGTGGGTATTTTTTTTTATACTTATCATCTTGTTTGATCTTCACAAGAGCCCTGGGAAGGGAGGTGCTTTAATTATCCTCATTTTACTTCTGAGGAAACTGAGGCACACGGAGGTTAGGGGACTTACCCAGAATCACAAAGCTAGTATCAGAGGTCAGATTGAAACTTAGGTCTCCCTGTGCCAATTAGCCACCCCTAGGTAATAAGCAAATACATTAGAATACAATAAGTAAGCAAAATTATTTCTACATTTTTATAAGGTTATGTTTTGTTATGATGCAACATATCATCTCCCAAACAAAAATCAGTACCCTCCTTCCAGGAGCATTCTCCAGTAGCAGCTAAATAATATCCCTTAACAGTATGACTGTGGCTGATGGTACACTTGGGGAAAAGGTGGAAGAATTTCACTTTCGCAGCATCTTAACCAACATATAGTTTTGTATAATATTGACCTGTGCCTTGTTACCTTTTCATGACATCTTTAGCCTTCCTATTGTAGTCAGTGGGTATAGTATGCATGTTTTAGTCATTGAGTATAGTATGTATGTATGTATGTATGTATGTAGATAAATAGGTAGATAGAGAATACATGGATGGATAGATGGATGGATGGATGACAGACACAGATATATATGAAAAGATAGATAGATGGATAGATAAATAGGTATGGATAAATGATAGATACAGACAGATAGTGAAATAAAATTTCTAACAGGGTGCTTACTATGTATTTTATAATTATTATCTCATTTGATCCTTACTACAATCCAGTGTATATTTATATATTTACATATATATATATGTGTATATATATATATATATGTGTGTATATATATATATATATATATATATATATAGTAGGACTTGAACTCAGGTCTTCTTGATTATATTCCTTTCTCCAGGGCATTATTTTATCTCAGCACTAACAACCTGTATAGAGTTTTATCCTTTTTTCCTGAATTTGTTTTCACACAGCATCTAATTTTTACTGTTTATACCGTCACATTGTGATTTTTTTTGGTGGTTGTCATCCGTTTATTTTTTGTTTTTGCAAGACAATTGAGGTTATGTGATTTGTCAAAGAGTCACATAGCTAGGAAGTGTTGGATTTGAACTCATGTCTTTTTTGACAACAGGACTGACACTCAATCCAATGCACTATCGAGCTTCCCCTGTTTATCTGTGCTATAATGATTTGTCAAGAGGCCTGATTCCATATCTGACAAAGCCTTGAATAACCCATCACTTATGAAGTCATTGTTTAGGCAGAAGACCCAATGTTTGGTCAGTTGATGTGTCATAGATCTCTGATCAGGAGGAAGAAGACAGACACTCTAGGCTGCCTTCACCTATCTTTGCCCAAGTTCCCTTGTCTCATCTCCCCCCTAATGATTCCCACCAGGAGCAGGAAGTATGGAAGCCTTTACATTCCCATTCCTGTGGAAGGCAAGCCAGAGTACCCATTCTCCTCCAAATCTTTGGCCCACACTCTCATCAGAGGGTCAAGAGGACCCGGTCTCCCTTGCTAGAATAAAATGGCTTCTTATACCACTGGGATGATTAAAGAGTTGCCAGTCATAGTTCTTCCTGTAAGATGGAGAATTAAGAGGTCTTACTACCCCCTGCCACTACCCTTACCAGCATCAATATCTTTCCTATCAGTGCACCCTAAGAATTCCCAGTTACTCTGAAGACATTTTGGGTCTTTCCATTCACTCTTAGACTGACCCTTCCAACACACAAAGTCATTTCCAGTTAGAGCATGAACTATTTAAGGCAAGGTACAACCCTGTTTTCTTGTTTATATCCCCATCCCTGAACATGTACATACTTTCTTTTCCTTCTTTCCCTCCTTCCTTCCTCCCTCCTTCCCTTCCCTTCCCTTCCCTTTCCTTCCTTCCTTCCTTCCTTCCTTCCTTCCTTCCTTCCTTCCTTCCTTCCTTCCTTCCTTCCTTCCTTCCTTCCTTCCTTCCTTCCTTCCTTCCTTCCTTCCTTCTTTCTTTCTTTCTTTCTTTCTTTCTTTCTTTCTTTCTTTCTTTCTTTCTTTCTTTCTTTCTTTTTCTTTCTTTCTTTTCTTTTTACCTTTTTTCTTCCTTCCTTCCTTTCTATTTTTTACTCTAACATAACCAAGCATTTCAACTACTTTCCTATTATTTATATTGTGTAATTCCTATTATTATTTCTATTACACAAACTTAAATGTTCTGTCACAGTACTTTCCTGTCTAGAAGTAACTTCACTTTGAAAGGTGAAGTATCCTTAGCATTGTCAGACACCCTTTCGGCTATAGCATTAAAATTAGAAGCTTGTTCAGTCTTGTATTCTCTTCAGATAGTAAATAACATCTCGGGTCACCACAGCCTCAGAAACAACAGTAGTTTCTGTAACTAACACATCTGCACAAAAGGGGTTCATGGGTGACTAGGAATTTCATACATTCAATTGTTTCTGCTTGGCAGTGCTGATGTCTCCAAGGCTTCTTTGGCTGAGCTTGTCCTGAATAGCTTTACCCACTTGTGAATGTTGTTGTTCTTGCCCAGTTTATCCCCTCCCCAAACACATTGTAATACTTTTATTTCTGATGAGCAAAACTTTTAAAAAGCCTTCATATATTTTCCATGCTGTTTTCCAGTTTTCAGACTATTGATCAATAACACGAGTTTCCCAGGAAATATGGTACTTTTAGAAAGAGAACTCCAAGTTCCCCTAGGGGGAATGCTGTTAAATGTTTAACAACTGGCTTTCCAAATATCTATATTTCTATCATCTATCTATTGAGGTGGAAGACACCCCAACAATGTAAGGGTCCCCAGGTCGATGTCGCAGGTATAGAGATAGAATTCACAAACTCAGTTTGTCTCCAAGTTTAGGGGCAAAGATTTATTGCACTGTTAATAGTAGACTAAATTACAAAAGAAGTAAGAAAAGAACCAGGGGCAAGAAGATAAATTTATAGGAAAAAGTTAAAGAAACCAAGTGCTTCATATTACTGATTTTACTATTTATTTATTTTACTACTTTATTTATTGCTGATGCTAATTTTATGGCTTAGAAGTAGAATTGAGGAATGGTCTAGTTCTGATTTTGTGCACAGGTACGAAACCCATAATTTTCTGGCCAGAGCTCATAGGTAGGAGGAGAGGGGAAGGAGGGAACTTTCCAAAAGTGTGCTTTTAGGCCTGAAACAGGCCTATGTCAAGTGGCAGACACCCAATTTTGTTCCACCCTTGCGTCAGCTTTAAGCACCTCATTATTGTTGCTCCTTAGTCTCAGAAACTCTTATCACTGACCAGCAGGCTGTTATCTGGCAACCAACAATATTTGTAGCCATAGCATCTTGGTCATATAGAGTAAACTGGGATGGGATAACCTATGGGAAGAAATATCTCATTTCCAACCACATCACTCCAAAGTCAGGTGGCTTCAAGACCTTTGCTACATCTCCCCTAGTTGTACCACATCATATCTATCTATCTTCATATGTGTGTGTGTATATATGTTTACATACACAATATAAACGCTTTCACCATTACATTATTAAGTCTAAACAATCAACAAAACAATAAATCAAATCCTGATTTGTAGCTTGCTGATTCTAAAGTGTGAATGCTCATGCTGGAAAATTAACAATTGGTTCTCCAATGGTTCAAACAGACTTCAGCACACTTCTGCTGCCACCCGAGAATAGATGTCATCTAGGCTTGTAACATCTTTGGACTTCAGTTTCTTCGAGCACCCTATCTCACCCCAACTTCATTTGAAACAGGACAATTGGGAAGGTAATCTGCAAGGTCTATTAAAGCCAGAAATGAAGATCCTATAATCAGCCTTTAATCAATCACCCAATTAACAAGCATGCTTATTATATGCTGAGGACCAAGGTGGGAAAGGAGTGAATAATCCTTCACTGTGCTCAAGGAGTTTATATAATATCAATAAAATATTTCCAATTAAGATGGTATCCAATCACAGCTATTGAGAGAAAGCTGACTCTGTCCTCCTGACAGAGAGATGAGGGAGACACTGAGGGTACAGAATGGGATATATTTTTGTTGTATTCAATACAGGAATTTATTTTGCTCCAACACACAAGTTTGCAACAAGGGTTTTGTTTTTATTCTTTCCCTCATTCTGAAAGAGAAAATAAATGCTTGCTATTTGGGAGAAAATGTTCAAGATAAAAATAAAAAAAGTATTCCGCAAGTTTTAACAGAAAACCATTTCAAGGGACCCATCTTACTAATTATTCTTGGATATTGCTTTTGCGCTCTGACCTTAGATTTACAGAATTTGGTGCAATGCAGTATTTTGTCACAAAGGTCTTAAGGTAGAATCCATGTTGCAAAATACTTTACAAAGATTATCTCATTATATCCTGACAATAGGCCTAAAAGGTTGGTACTATTATTTATTATTCCCATTTTATGGATGGGGACGTTAAGATTAAAATGACATGTACAAGATCAATAGGTAGTAAGGTTCTGAGCTTAAATTTGGACATAGTTCTCCCTGTTTCCAGGTTCAGCACTCTATCTACTGCAACACCCAGCTGCCTATATGTAACAAAAAAAATCAGGTCAAATTACAGTTGGGAGACCTGGTCTCACACTTCTGATCCTATGCTTGCTCTCTGTCTGGTTGAGACAAATACACTTCTTTGAGCCCTGTTTCTTTATAAAATAAAGGGTTTACGCTTATAAACCCTGATTAGGCAATAATGTTTTTCTTGGAGTAGTATTAATAACCAATTAAAATTGTTGCTTCCAAAATCTTCTAAAAACAAAGGACTTAAATTCTTTGAAAATTCATCACACTGTAACAGATTGTTATGTACAATACTCAACATCACATCCCATGAAGATCATCTATTTCATCTATTATTTAAGTATGATACCAGAAAAAAAAATATCGAATCTGAAATCAGAGGACCTGGGGTTAAAGTCTCCTTTTGCTACTTTAACTACAGGTGTGATGTTGGGCAGTCACCTTACCATAATTTCCCCCTTTGAAGCATGAGAGGTCTTAAGTGACCTTTAGGGTCCTTTCTAATTCTAAAAATATGGTTCTATGAATCTTCTCCAGCAAAAACTGTTTACAAGAATGCAACACCCAAGTTTGTAAAAGATTAGGATTATTTTCACTCAGAGATCTTTCCTGGAACTGGCCAATCGAATATGTCGGCTGAATCCCAAAGTATGAGCAGGGCACTATCACTGTCCTCACTCTGGATTCTATAGTTCCACTTGTTAAAATGAACAATAGTAATTTGGACCCTGCATTTCTTCTTTTTGTTCTTCTTGTTCTTCTTCTTCTCCTCCTCCTCCTCCTCCTCCTCCTCCTCTTCCTCCTTCTCCTCCTTCTCTTCCTCTTCCTCATTCTCCTCCTCCTCCTCCTTTTTCTCCTCCTCCTCCTCCTTTTCCTTCTCTTTCTCCTTCTTCTTTCTTCTTTCTTCTTCTTCTTCTTCTTCTTCTTCTTCTTCTTCTTCTTCTTCTTCTTCTTCTTCTTCTTCTTCTTCTTCTTCTTCTTCTTCTTCTTCTTCTTCTCCTCCTCCTCCTCCTCCTCCTCCTCCTCCTCCTCCTCCTCCTCCTCCTCCTCCTCCTCCTCCTCCTCCTCCTCCTCCTCCTCCTCCTCCTCCTCTTCCTCCTTCTCCTCCTTCTCTTCCTCTTCCTCATTCTCCTCTTCCTCCTCCTCCTCCTCCTTTTCCTTCTCTTTCACTCAAACATCAACAAAAATCAAGCTTGATCTGTATCTTTTTTTTCAATTTCTGAACTATGAATTCTCACATTAAAAATTTAACAACCAGCTCTCTCTTCAATTTGAGCTATCTCTAGCACATCTCTTCCATAGTGATTGCAATGGTAAACCACTACTTTAGAAATTTCTTCTAGAATTTTACTAGAAAAGGAGACATTGGGAAAAGAGCACTGCTTCTAAGAGTCAGAGGACCTTGATTTATTTGTTTCCAAAGCTTATCTAGGCTTATTTGGGCAAGTCACAAACATCCCCCTAGTTTCTTCATATATAAATTGAATAGGGAGTGTAGATGGCCTTTGATATCTTGGTATATAATGAGATTTTTGTCCGTATCCTCCCATAATTTTGCCACATATGGTCCATCCTTTGTGTTAAGTGCTTTCTTCTTTTTTCTTGCATTATTGTGAAGATACCAATAGATCATATGGATTGCCTCTTTTTCATGTCCTTTTAAAATCCAAGTTGCTGATTAATTAAAAATGAAATTATTAGATGAGCTTCCTATATAGACACATCAATCTCTTTAGATTGCTCCTTTTTTTCCTCATCAGAAGAAATGATGAATAATAAAAGTAATATATTCTACTCTTCTGATTTGTATTTTCACATATAGATAAGCATGAGAAAAATGAGAAAAATACATTATGCTATTAGGTTGTTTCTAACTGTAAGGCTTCATGGAGTATGTGGGTTTTGTTCTAAGCCTTAGAGGGTGATTAAAATACTAATAAACAGAGATGAGAAAAGGAGAGTACTCCAAATCTCAAGGAACAACTTGAACAAATGGAAGGAAGCAGGAGAATGAAGTGTGTATGAGAGAACCACAAATAGTCCATCTGACTCAGCAAGAGCTTTGTATGTATAAGGAAGGGGGAGGAAAGAATACAACATAAGATTAGAGATGTTGATCAGAAAGATTCTCACCACGTTATTTCCATTGACTTCAGATTTCTCCAGTGATGATACATAAAGCTTTTTCTGTGTTAATTAGGGAAATTAAAGACTAAAATACTGGATTTTGATGAAGCAGGCCATGAAAATACTTTATGCCTGTCTATAACTCCAAGAAGCAGTATCTCACAGCATTTCTTTCTATATTAACTACTGTGTAGTCAAGAGTGGAACTAGAGAACTCTAATGTCTCCATACAAATTGTGCTCACAGAATAAGGACAGTGTCTTGTCTCTGTTCAATACTACACTTAACGTGTCGTGAATTAATAGAACTAACAATTGTAATTCTAATAGATACTTGACCTTCTAAAAAGAAAGTTAAAAAGGAATATAAAAACTTATTTGAATTTTTTAGGTTACAGTTGTATGCTTTTATGGCAGAAACTGCTCAAGAGTTATTCATTTTGTGAATATTATCTTTCTAATGCTTGCTCATATCTGTAAGTCCTTGTTTTATTAACCATATAAACCAGAGTTTTAAATGTTATGATCTCTGAGAGCAACTGGAATTGTGAGTTTAGTCCACATCCTCTTATTTGCCTTCCTTTCCTTCTCCATATCTCATAATGGTATATCACCCAGATGTTCTGTGACATGCGAGAAATTTAGGAAACAGTGAATGTCAGTGTGGCCCTTCAAAGCAGAAAAATGAGCTTCTTCCTCAACATCAGTCTATGACTTCATTACAAGAAATAAGATTCATGCCAGAAAAGAGTGCTTATGTCTGGGAAATTTGTGCTATCTCTTATAAACACCACCTCCTTCCTGCTCCCCTAGCCAGGGTCCCAGGAAATACTAAGTAACTTGAAGGTCTCATGACAATCCCTGCCTTTATAGATTTACAGTGGAATTAAGGAGGGCAAACTCTTTGAGAACAATTGAATGTTAAGTTGGATAGGGTAGCAACCAGGAACACAAAATTCCAAATAAGGGAGAAGTTGGTGTGGAATAAAGGACCTGAAGGAAAGAGGAAAGATTCAGCTCAGCTTTAAATGATGGGGATTGGGACAAATTCAAGACAAGACAATAGAATGACCAATGGCAAGGAGGTGAGAATAAACATGATTATCTAAAGCAGACCTCAGAATCATGCTATTAATTGACTGATAGATTAGAAAATATAAAATTCCAAGTATTTATTGTTTGTTGATAAGATTATTGATTCTTTGAAATCAGTGATAGTCAAAGTGTATATAAGAGAGATTCATGGCAAAAAGAGTGAGTCCTAGAGGACATTTCATAAATTATCTATAGAATGGAAGAATCTATCTGCACATGGGGAGTCAGGAGTGCCTGTCTCTCATTGGCAGATAGTATTCTGTAATAAATAGAAAACGGACCTAGAAACTAGTTCAAGTCTTGCCTCTGACATATACTAATGATAACCCAGATTTAAGAGTGGAGTAATTTTGCAGTTCTGCATCACTCTGGATTGGTGATGGGAATGCTGAGCATTATTTGATGCAGAGAGGACTTTTGTGTATCAGAGTACATTTGATATCTCTCATGGAGAAAGAGAGAAAGACTTTGGAAGGTACAGGAATATTAAGAAGGCAACTTCCTGTTCATATCCACAGCTTCCAGAGTCTTTCTCTCTTTACATTTCAGAGGTCAGTCCCAAAAAGAGTCAGATGCATGTTTTCTCTTAAAGAAGATATTTTCTCCTCTTTTCAAAACTCATACTTGAATTCTCCCCCATGTAAAACTGCTCCAGACTTCACTGCAAACTAGAATTACAGTTCTGTGATCTTAAGCATATCGTTTTTCTATAAAGTTTTTTTTGTATTTGTTTTTAAAATTTTTGAGTTCTACTAACCACTCTCTCCCTCAATATACCACGTTCCCCTCCTGTTTTCCTGCAGGGTTAAATAGATTTAAGTATATTATTTACTCCTCAGTGCTCTAGATTATAGAATATAGACACCTTTCCAAGATTCTAAGTTGCAAAGAAGGTATTGGTCTGAATTGGAATAGGAAAGTTCCTCATTTAGAGTTTCCTAAATCAATAAAACTAGATATATATATATATATATATATATATATATATAATCCTATCTTTATCCAAGTCTGTCATTTACTGGATAAGCTATTAACTATTTTTTAATTTAAAATTCAATTTTATTTTATTTCCAGATTCAATTTCTCTCCTTTCCAACTATCCCCTCTCCCCACCCTTCTCCTGAGAAAGCAAGAAAAATAAAACCTGTTACAAATGTATGCAGTCAAGCAAAACAGATTCCCACATTGGCTGTGTTCCAAAAGAAAAAAATAAATAATCAGGAAAATAAATAGATGCACACAGATTTGTGTGTATAACAAATAGATAGATAGATAGATAGATAGATAGATAGATAGATAGATAGATAGATAGATAATAGATAGATGGATCCATTTTCAAAGATGATCAGTGACATCATAGTTAATGTCTAGATTTACATGTAAATTTCATTTAAATGAGAGAATGTTGAACAATCATCATCCTCATTCTCTCTTTCTGAGTCATTAAAGTCCAGTGGCAGGACAACAGAACAATTGATGATGTCCTTGGATGCAATGGATGACCTTGACATCTTTGACATCTTATCAGCCTCAAAGCACTTCACAATACCTGCTTTAGCCACTCTCATGGCCATTGGACAAATTGTTCTCATCTGTCCATTTCACCAAGGGGAATCTTTGTATGCTTGGGGTAGACATCCCTGATTCACTGACAAGTTTGAAGCCTGTTAATTATGCCTTCAACCTGGTTTAATCAATTCGCTAATACAGCTTTACCAGGGTATGGCTCGTGGACATACCAGAGCTTCTTGGAGCCACAGATGATGGTTGGGTAAAAGAGAAACATCAAGAGTGGATGAACAGTCCTAAAAAGGGCTCAGCAGCTCCTCACATCAGAGGTCCTGATCCTCTATGAATATCCTAGATGAGAGAGAGAGAGAGAGAGAGAGAGAGAGAGAGAGAGAGAGAGAGAGAGAGAGAGAGAGAAATCCTCAATCTGAACATTCAAAGGTTTATATAATATGTTTCATGAGTTCCCTGAAATTGTGATTAGTTTTAGTATTGACCTTAAGTCTTTCAACTTGCTTATCTTTACACTGTTATTGTTAATATACAAAGTTTTCTCCTAGTTCAGATCACTTCATTTTGCATTAGTTCATACAAGTCTTCCCTGATTTCTCTAAAACTGTCTCCTTCACCATTTCTTACAAAACAGTGACACTCCATCTAAATACCATAATTGATTCAAAAAACTCCCAATCTTTCCAGTTTCTAATTCTTGGCCATCACAAAAAAGAGCTGTCATGAACATTTTTGTGCATATGGATTCTTTTCCTCTTTCTTTGATCTTTTGAGGATACAGATCTAATAGTTGGATCCAAGAGTATGCAAATTTTAATAGCTTTGGGGCATAGGTCCAAATTATTGTCCAGAATAGCTAGACTAGTTTATAACTCTACCAACATTGCCTTAATATACCTATTTTCCCACAGCTTTTCTAGCACCCGCCATTTTCCATTTTTGTCAGTTTTACAAATCTGATGAGTATGAGGTGGTACCTCAGATTTAATTTCCATTTTCCTAATTATTAGAGATTTTGGACATTTGATATGATTCTCAATAGCTCGGATTTCTTCTTCTGAAAACTGCCTATTCATATCCCTTGACCATTGATCAATTGAAAAAAATATCAAGAATAATGAAAGCATCTTTTTATTATACCCCTCCATTTTCCTACTTGCTAAGGTAAAGCATAATGATACAAATGTGAAATTGTGAAGGCTTAGGTTATATCATGACATTGTAAGTGGAGAAGAAAGGAAAACAGGATGATATTTTATGGCAGATTGGACACGAGGCAGTGGAAGGCAAGAAAAGCAATAGAAATGAATCTCAGGCCTTTGGGAAACTTGTGCCCATCTTATTCCAGGTGCATGTTGATATCCTGATGAAAAGAATCACGCTTTGCAAGACAGTTTGCACAGTCTTAGTTATCGCTTTCAAAGAGCTTCTTAGATAGATTCATTATAGACACTTCAGTGTGTGGGCCTTGCTAATTATTGTATCTTCTACTTTTGCTTCCAGTTGTTGCTAATTTGATGATGATCATTTGATTTATTTTGATCGTCTTTTACTTCAAGGGCCAAATTTGCAGCCAGTCTCATCCCAGCCTCTTAGAAGTTGCACCTGCAAAAATGTTTAGTAGTCACATGCAAAAACCGGGGGTAATGAAAACAAGTAGCTTTTGAGCATGTAAATGAAGGCTGATATTTCCACTATCCAGAAAGCATGGTTTTTGCTAATAAAAATTTTCCATGTGTTCTAAGGAAACCTTTCCAGGGTGCATGGCCAGAAAATTTGTTCTGTTTTTAAACCTGAAGGGTACCTTATAACCCATGTAGTCCGAGCAAGACTTTCCCAGATTTTTTTTTTAACATTGAAGAAACTGAGGGGTTAAGTAATTTGCCAAAGTCCCATACGTGGTAAATAGCCCAGGATTTGAAACCAAGTCCTCTGGTTTCAAGTTCAGGATTCTTTCTTCTATATCACATATTTACCTGTAATTTTTTCCTTCCCCATTCCATCTATATTTTAAATAATAAAATCAGCCCCACATTCCTCTGTCCTCTATTGACTTCAGTGTGGAATGAATTTTAAGGCTTACTTAATGCAGAAATATTTCTATAAAATGAGAATTGCACGCACACACACACACAAGGATATGTAGAGTAGTCATCCCAGCAAAAATTAACCCCTCTCTATGATCCTGAAAAACTACTAGAAGTTTTTATTAGATGCCTCAATTTTCTCAGTCAGGTAAAATATTTTTATTTTCCAATAGAAGGACATAACTTAAAAGGATCTATGATTATCATTAATTGGTCTCAACTTCAAACAGTAGTTCTCAAATTTTCTGACCACAAGTACCTTTTATACTCTTAAAAATTATTGGGGGTCCCAAAGAACTTTTCTTTAAATGAGTTATATCTATTAATATTTTACCACATTAGAAATTAATCTGGTATTCATTCATTCTGCTGTGATAATTGTACGTAATTAATATGTATGCAGTCTGCTTTGATAGGTTGTTTGGGTTGAATGATTTGAAGAAAATCTTGCCTTACATAGATATGTAATTTTTAAAAAAGAGGAAAGTGTCTTAATAGGTAAATAATGTTTTAGAATTATTATGAAATCATTTTGACCTGTTGGATGTCCTTAAAGGGGCTGAGGTATCCTCTGGGGTCAGTAGGCTATACTTTGAGAACCACTGCCTTAGTAGAAAAGTTAAAAAGAATTGCTTGAAAACAAAGGAGTAAATGGGTCATTCGGCTAGAAAAAATGGTAGTAGTGATGGTGGTTTGTGTTTATGCATGGGGGATATTGGATAAATGTTCTCCTACTACATTGCCTTTCTAGGAAAGTCATAAGTACCAAATATTACTTGAGGGAGAGGGGGAATAAGAATACAATTCAACCTATGGCATGATACCTGATCTATATTTCTGTGTAAGTCCTTTGGATGGGTAGGGCTTTATGAAGGCTCACAGCCCTACTTTCCAAAAAGACACTGGGTTACTGAGCCATTCCTCAAAAGTCAGAATCAAGAACAATTCAGCTTGATTATTTATAGCATTATTCCCTGTGAAATTTGATTCTGTTCCTGCTTTTCAGTTTGCAAAAATAACCCCAAAGGAGGACTAGATGGGGTGTTTGAAAATTCATTTTTATAATCTGTTTCTCAGCTGATACTTTAGGAAGGGATTGGAGTGGGAGGGGTCACATTTTTCCTTTTTCCTTTTTTGCCAGAAGCAAATTTTCAGGGGTTGTCATTAACTACCCAGGAGAATTCTCAAGGCAATCCTGACATCTCCTCTAATAATTCCTGAGCTCCTAAGCTCTGCTGTAGTCAAGGTAAGCTCCATTTTTAGATTCTTGGAGTACATTTCGTGTCCAACCAGGGAGGGAAGAAACCTTTGGCAGATGTCATCTTTGCCCAGCACAAATAAAGGGAACTAGTGCATCATTTTGAGATGACTTAGAATATTTCTCAGCCATATAAAACACACACGAGACCATTTAAAGTAAGATTATAATTCTAATTACTATGAAATGCAGGTGGATGATGGAGTTCAGTGGTAGGTGTGGGCAGCTATATCAGTGCTAAAAAAAAAAAAGAAACAAAAATAAAAAGCCCACACAGACAAAATTGAATTGAGAAAAGCAATTTTCAATTAGAAAGCAAAATGTAGAAAGGTAGGAAAAAAATGTCACACTGACCTAGACACTGGGAAACTGACCAGTGGCTGTTGAAAGGAAGCAGCTCTCTTGTCAGGCACATTGCAGACCCAACTTAGCTCCCTTTTGGTAGCCCCCATCTCAGCTCGAAATTTGTTCTATTTGGACTCCAGGGACAGAGGCTTAATTACATTGTCATGGTAATAGGAAGCTGACAGCTGCAAGCTTGCATCCAGTTTATCTGCCAGGCTTAGCCTTTATCATTTGCTATAGTTGTAGGGCTCTTTCTTTATAGGCAGATAGGAAAAGGAAACAGGGAAAGTTTAAAAAATTCTATGCATAGTTTTCTAAATGAATTGAGTATTAATGACATGTTGTAGGTTGCATAAACTCTAAATTTCATTTTTTTCCAAATTGTTCTCTACTTAAACCTCAAAAGGAAATTTTAAACTGGGATGAGTTCTTTCTTTCAGGTCACTAGTGCAGTGAAAAGAGCACTTGCCTTAATCATTAATAAATCAATAAATATTTATTAAGCTTCTACTATATGCGAGGTACTGCACTAAACAGTGAGGATACAAAAAGAGGCAAAAGACAGCCCCTCCCTCAAGGAGCTTACCATCTAATGAGGAAGACCACATGCAAATAAATATATACAAAGCATGCTTAATGAAAGATAATCATTAACAGGGAAGATTCTGGAATTAAGAAGGATTGGGGAAGACTTTCTGTAGAAGGTAAAATTTCACCTGGACTTAATGGGAAAAAAAAGAGGTCAGAGGTCAGAGCAGGGGAGTGAAAGCATTCTAGGCATAGAGAGCAGCCAGAGAAAATGCTCAGAGCTGAGAGAAGAGGTGTCTTGGTCATGGAGAAGATAGGAAGCCAGTGCCATTGGCTGGAACAGTGTATGTGGGGGAGTAAGATAAAAGAATATATAAATCCTGCCTTTGCCATTGACTACATGTCATCTGGACCAGTCATTCTCCAAACCTCACCTTTTTTTAAATCTGTAAAATGAAAACCCAATGGAGTGACTCTTGAGGAATCTTTTAGCTCTAGAGATGATATCTTGAGTCCCTTTCACCTGTAATTTCACCTGTAAAATTATGACATTTTGATTGTCTTGATCATGATGCTAGTGTCCATGACCATGGGTGGGTGGGTTAGACAGTGGTTTTTTGTATCCCAGTAAATCAGGACATTCTCTAGAAAGGGATTTAATTTAAATATCTCTTCTGATATGTACATATCTATTAGTTCATCTAGTGGATACTCTGTTCTTCAACAGCAGATTGCACACTACTTTCAGGCCTGATCATGTCCTTCCATGAATATTCCAAGAGTGGGGGAAATCTACCTAGAAATATAGTATGTATAACAGTAGAGCACAAAGATTATTCCATACTTTTTTTTAAACGTATATACCCCTCTGGTGATATCTGGAATATTTCTTCTACTCAATTCTTCCTTCATAATGTGTTTCAACTTTCCCTTCCCTCCCCCTAACATTTCCCCATTGCCATTTGGGTGATTCTCAATTTTAATTCATCAGAGAACCTCTATTCCCCAACTCAGAGCCATATAGCCTCATTGGAGATACATGGATATTAAAAAGATAATTTTTTGTTTTAGGAAGAAGCTTGAGTTGATTAAAAGCTCTGGGCAGTTTCCCAAAGACAGTTTGACATATTCTTTTGTCCCCGTTCTATTCTGGCACTGGCTTATCTATCATGGCCATTGATGGAGAAAGGGCACTGATTCTGAGCTTTGGGCTCAGATCCCACCTCTGTCCATCAATACCTGTATGACCATAAGCAAATTACTTTATCTCCATGGATCTCAGTAAGCTCCCTCCCAACTTTCAATCTATAATCTTTTTGAAATAACGTACAGAATATATATGATGGACTGAGGAAATAACTAAAGGTTTCTTGCCCAACTGAATATTACTGTCTATTCAGCTGGGAAGTTTTTCTTTTTTTTAATTCTTAGTTTAATAAACACCAAAAAATGAGCATCTCCAACCATAGAAGATTGTTATATATGAAATAATGAGTCTCAGTTTTATATATATATATATATATATATATATATATATATATATATATATATATAATTTTCCTTTTAAAGTACGTAATAACTTCAACCTTTTAATTTTTATTTTACTTTTTTTTTTGAGACTGGTTCACCCTATTTTGCCCCGAATGAAAGTAAAGAATCAAATCACTGGCATATCTGACTTCTGATCAGTATCAGGATCTTTGATCTATTTTATTTTAATGTGAATCAGTTCACCACTCCTTAAGGATCTTGGTGGCCAACCCTCCCAAGGTCTCCTATGTGCTGGACTTAGTATGAATAACTGATACACTTTATCCTTTCTGCAGCAGAACTCCTCATCTCAAGAGATCCGCCAGCCTCAGCATAAAACCTTCAGTTTTCTTATCTATCTGGACTTCTGTTCTCTTCTTTGCATTTAAAAAGATCATTTCTTTGGGGGCTGGGAGAATGGGAGGTAAAGAGAGCCTCTCCTCCTTTACTTTTCTCTCCTATTTTCTCTCTCCAGCTGAAAAGAAAAAAAAAAGGAAAAACCTCATAACAAATTGCATGATCAAGGCAAAACAAATCTCTTCCTTTGCCATGTCCCAAAACAATAAGCATTTTTCATATTTGTGTACAGTATTTGGTTCAATGTAGACATTATATAAATGTTTGTTTTTATTATTATTAATCATCCACTTTGTTTTTCCCATGTAGAAAATTGAGCCAAACTTTTCTAAGTGGTTATGGATATCATTTAGGCGATTCTTCGATGCTCAGGGTTTTGAAGTAATTAACATCAGATGATAATCTGAAAATCAGAGCAGCTGACAAAAGCTACCAGCCCATAATGATACAATTCCTGACAGTTATATAGTAGCCTAAGGTTTGCAAAATTCCTTTTTTGAAGTGTTAAAATCTTAAAGAAACTATCATCCTTCAACAACTCTGAGCCCAAGTGTAATTTCATTATAAGATTGATAGGACCAACAAAACCCATAATAGTTGGTCTCCCAGAAAAATCCTGAAAGAACAGGTGCATTGGATGCCAGACATAAAGTAAGCCTATTGGCTTGGAATACTCAAACATTCGGGTTTTCCATAATATGTATCCCACCTCCTCAAGGGAATTTGCTAACTGACTTATTGAACTGAGGCAAATAGGAAAGGTTTCCACTTCTGTAAACACAGGTGCAAACTGTACAACTGATTACATAATAATCCATTCAAGCTCACCTGCACTTTCTTGAACTGAATAACTCATCATTGCAACATTCAAATACAACTTTGCACTTATGGCTGGAACATCGGATAGATTTGCCTCTGTTTATTTAACTATAACCTCTCGTCACTCATCAGGACAAGGAAGCATGACCATAGTTTCTGGATGCCTGTCCCAACAAAGGAGTTCAAATTTTGGCAAGTCCTCCCAAGGTGAAGATGGTTTCCATGTGGGCTGAGAGATGGACTGTGTCATCTCACAGACATGTTCCATCATAGGACTAGTGTCTAAATACGTATAGAGGGACCAATCGCCAGCAGTATGACCACAAAGTAATGAATATTTTATATTGTAAAAATTCATTTAATACCCTCCCTATATAGTAAAGAACAAAGGATTGGAATTTAGGCTAATCTAGGTTTGAATCCAATATCAGATATTAACTAATAATTGATAAACTGTGTGATTATTGCCAAGGCTCAACCTCAGAGTTGCTACATTGATCAAATTTTATATATACATATATATGATTTATATACATATATATAGTGTGTATCTGTGCACAGAGTAATGTATATATGTATATATATACACAGTACATACACATAAATATGCATCTATGTATATGTGCATTATGCATGCATGTATATACTATACATACATATATATACATGCATCTCAATATAAATGATAGATGTTATCTTTTAAGATATGAAAGGAACAAAATTTGTGCCAATGAAGGAGCCCCCAGTAATAAAATCACATATATTTTGGAATTGTTCAAGTATTTTTTATATTTATATCATATCTTGTTAGTATTTATTTTTCCAATTACATGTAAAAACAATTTTTATCATTCTTCTTTTTTAATTTTGAGTTCCAATTTTTTCTCCCTTCATTCTTACCTTCCCCCTTCCCTGAAAAAGCAAGCTATTTGATATAGACTATGTATGTATAGTCTTATGCAAAATATATTTCCACATTCATCATATTCTGAAAAAAAGACAAAGAAAAATTAAAGGTTTTTTTGAGTATGCTTTGAGATGCATTCAAACTCTAAATTATTTCTCTGAATGTGGATGGCATTTTTCATCATTAAGTTCTTTGGAATTGGATTATTGTATTGCTAAGAATAGCTGTATTTCACGGTTGATCATGATACAACATGGCTTTTACTGTGTATTTGGTTCTCCTGGTTCCACTTAGTTCACTTTACATTGGTTCAATTAAATCTTTCCAGATTTTCCTGAAAGAATCCTGCTCATCACTTGTATAGGACAATAGAGTTTTGGGTTTTTTTTTGGCACAATCATATACCGCAACTTATTCAGTCTTTCCCCAATTGATCATCATGTTCTAGATTTCCAATTCTTTGCTGCAACAAGAACAAACCACTACAAATATTTTTGTATGCACAGATCCTTTTCCTTTTAAAAAAAAATCTCTTTGGGATACAGATCTAGCAGTGGTATGGCTGGGTCAAAGGATATTCACAGTTTGATAGACCTTTGAACATAGTTGCTCTACAGAGTTTTTAGATTGGCTCAAAACTCCACCAACAGTGCTTTAGTGACCTAGTTTTTCTACATTCCCCTCCAATATTTGTCATTTTCTTTTTCTATTATATTAGCCAATTTGATAGGCATGAGAAGGTGGTATCTCAGGATTGTTTTAATTTGCATTTCTCTAATCAATAGTACTTTAGAGCTTTTTTCATAAAATAGGTAGCTTTGATTTCCTTATCTGAAAATTTCTTGTTCATATCATTTCACCATTTATAAACTGAGGAATAACTTTTATTCTTATAAATTTCACTCAGTTTTTTCTATATATAAGAGAAATGAGGTTTTTAATTAGAGGAACTTGTAAACATTTTTTCCACTGTTATAATTACTAATTGTGTATTTCCTTCTGTCCTATTTTCCTTGGTTTATCCCTTTCTCCTTTTACCTTGGACATTCACAAAAGTGTTTTGCTTCTGCCCACTGCCTCTTTTAATCCATACCCAACTGAGTATGCATTTTATTCCCTCTTTGAGCCAATTCTGATAAGATTATAGTTAGACATTGTCTGCCATCCTTACTCCTTCATCTTCTGCACTGTGAAAGTTATTTTCTGCCTCTTTTATGTAAGATATAGTTTTTACCTCTTTCTTCTCCTTTCTCCCATTGCATTCTTCTTTCTCATCTGTTACTTTTATTTTTTTAGGCATCATCCTATCATGCTCAATTTATACCTGTGCCCTCTGTCTATGTATAATCCTAACTCCCTTAATAATGTGAAAGTTCTTTGGAGTTATAAGTAGGCTTATAAATAACCTTATTGACACCCTTATGGTTTTTCTTTCTTGTTTTACCTTTTTATGCTTCTCTTATCTTGTATTGAAAGTCAGATTTTCTATTCAGCTCTGTTCTTTTCATCAGGAATGCTTGAAAATCTTCTGTTTCATTAAGTATCCATTTTCCCCTGATAGACTATATTTAGCTTTGCTGGATAGGTTGGACTCCCAGGTCCTTTGTCTTCCAGAATATCATATCTTAATCCCTCAGATACTTTAATATATTATCCTGACTGCTCCATGATATTTATTTGAATTGGGTTTTTTTTTGCAATATTTTCCTTGACCTGGAAACTCTGAAATTTGGCTATAATATTCCTAGGAGTTTTAATTTTAGTATATGGTCAATAAAGTTTTGCCATTTCTATTTTAGCTCATGGACCTAAGATAATGGGACAATTTTCCTTAATAATTTCTTGAAATATGATGCCTAGGTTTTTTTTCTGATTCTAGCCTTCACAGAGTCCAATAATTCTTAAATTATTTCTCCTCCATCTATTTTCCAGGTCAGTTGTTTTTTCTGTTGAAATATTTCACTTTTTCTTTCATTTTTTTCATTGTTTCATTTTTTAATTGTTTCTTGATGTCTCATGAAGTCATTAGCGTCCAGTTCCCCAATTCTAATTTTAAGGAATTCTTTTCTTTCCCATCTTCTTTCCCATTTCACCAATGCTACTTTTAAAGGAGTTTTTCTCTTCAGTAAATTTTTGTGCCTTTTTTACCATTTGGTCAATTCTGGTTTTTAAGGGGACATTTTCTTCACTCATTTCTTTTCTTAATTTTACCTCTGCTTCTCTTATTTGATTTTCAATAGCTTTTTTGAGCTATTCCAAGACATCTTTTTTTTTCTTTTTTTGTTTTGGCCTGTGACCAATTCACATTCTTTTCTTTTTGGTTTTGGATATAGTTGTTATGACTCTGTTGTCTTCTGGGTTTGTGTTTTAATCTTCCTTGTCACTGTAGTAACTTTCTATGGTCAGGTTCTTTTTTGTTATTTTTTTGCTTACCTTTTCAGCCTATTTCTTGACTTTAAACTTTATGTTAAAGTGGTGTTCTACTTCTGGGAGGCAGTTTTTTTATGCTGCTTTTTTCAAAGCTAGTTCTGAGGTAAGGGTCAGGGGTGATTTCTATAAGTTTTTAGTTCTTCACACATGGTATGAAATAAAGAAAGGAGTGGTCACTGTTCTCCAAACCTGTGTTATGAACTATGAGAGACCACGGGCACTTTTCTGCAGTTTTGGATTGTGAACATGATCCCCGCTCCCCTGTGGCCACAAGCTCTAATGTGCTAGTGCTCCTCCTTACCCTGGGACTGTGTGACCCAGAATATCAATACGGGTAATACAACAGAGTTTTGCACCCAGTGCTAGCAAGAGACCCTGTAATCTCCTTCTGACAGTTGTCCAGTCCCCCCTTGCTGTTGGTGCTGAGCTCCAGAAGTTACCTTTGTAGATTCACGTGCCCCAAAACTTGCTGCTAATATGCTGGAACATATCCTGTCCTCCACTCTTACCTCAGTGAATCAGACTTTCCTTCCCAAACTTATAAATTGTCATAGGCAGGAAAATCATTTCACCCCTTGCCTTTATGGGCTCTGCTAATCCAGAATTCTTTCTGAGGCATTATTTTAAAGTTATTTGGAGGAATATACATGAGAGAGCTCAGGCAAATCCTTGCCTTTACTCTGTCATCTTGGCTCTTATTCAGATGTTTTAAATCTTACTTCTTCTGATGCAGCAAAGATGCAGAACTTTGCAAAAACATTTTCCACATTTCATTTCTTTCAACTGTATTAAAAGTTCCTCAAAGCAAGGGACCAGATAATATATGTCCCTTGATAATAATAACCACAACTTACATTGATACAGCGTGTCCCAAAAGTCTTAGTGTGTCTTTAAGCTATCAAACTTAGACTTTTTAGGACACCCTAGATAGTGCTTTAAAGTTTACAAAGACCATTACAGATAGTACCTAATAGGAGCCTCTCAATGACCTTGAAAAGAAGCTATTGAAAGTAGTATTATTTACAAGCGGAAAAAAAAAAGTTATGTCCCTTGCTCAGAGCCCTAATTGAAAATGGATCAGAAGTCAAATTTAAGGTTGAATTCATGTCTTCCTGACTAAAAGTCCAGCATTCTACCCACTGTACTCTGTATCCTTCTGGCTTAGGTAGCTCAAAGCATGTCAGTATACAATATACAGGATATACAGTATACTCCATAAGCATTTATAAATTTGTTGAATTGCAAACTTGTAAATTTGTTGAATTGTTGTAGTTATTCATTGTGTAAGTGTAGCAAATTTTGTGTTATAGAATTATAGAAATTTTGACTTGATAGAGAACTTGAAAAATCAATCAATTAAATATTGAACATGGGGCTATTTTTTAAAAAGGAAAAGAAAACTATATTCTGTCTTTGAAGCGTTCACAATCTAATGAAGGAATCATCTCTAGAGGAAAATGAAATTGATCCTTTTGTGATCAAACCATTAGTTGATGAAAGATCTGGGAATATATCTCTTCGCTCACAGTTTTATATATAGATATACCTACACACAGAGATGCATATATACATATAAAAGCAAACATATATATATATAATATGTGTATACATATATGGAAATATGCCCATATGCAGATAGATAGATGGATGGATAGATATATAGAAAGATAGATAGATAGATAGATAGATAGATAGATAGATAGATAGATAGATAGATAGATGGATAGATGGATGGATGGATAGATAGATTTGTGTGCCTTTTCCCTATGAAGATTTATTTATTTATTCATGTCTGTCAGACCCAGTGATTGCTGGTCCTCTGAATTCCCTTTCCTTACCCTTTTTGTACACATAACTCTGTAATTACACACAGAGATTTTTCTAAGGCTTTGCCTAATCGGATGGCTGTTCCCATGGCAATAGTGACATCTGCTAATAGTATTTCTGCCAATCAGGGTTCCAAATTTCAAAATGTGCTAAAAAGCCACTGCCATCTTTGTTACTTTCTAGTCAGCTGAGGGCACCTTGTATACTGAGGAAGGGAAGCATTTTGCCTGTTGGTAACATGATTACACTAAGGGGATTTTCTTCAAATAAAACAGAATGAATAAAAGAAGAAGAAGAAGAAAGCAGACGGAAACCTATGAGCTGCTATGGGCTATATCAGCCAAAATTGGAGATATAATTTATTTTTGAAAAGCTGTCAGAACTACCAAGTATCTGACAATCTCATCCCTAAAGATTAACTTTCTAGCCTAGCAGAACTTATCTGGAATTTTAATCAATATTTTCCCAAAGATCTCAAAGTAATTTAAAAAATTGTATTGATGTCTTTCATTTTTGTCCTCCTAGTTTCTCAATATAGTAGTTCTAGCAAACTGATAGCTTCCCAAAACAAAGAAAAAATAATTAAGCAAATCCTACACAATACGATAGCATACACAACATTGCGTGCCTGTTGTCCCCCACTCTCTACTGTGACAAAAGAGGCATATTTCATCATCTGATCCCCAGGACTGAGATTGGCTGTTACAATTAATCAAAGTTTGGCTGCCTTTCAGAGTTATTTTAATTTCATTAATGCAATCATGGTGCATATCATTCCAATCTCCTTGCTTGTTTATCAGCATACAGCTGTTCAGTCTACATAAGAGTTCCATGTTTCTCTCTTCATGTATTCATTGTTCCTTATAGTATTGAATTAAATTCTTATATTAGTGCAGCCTTTGCCTCTCTAAAGAGCATCTATTTATTCCTGGTTATTTTTTTTTTTTGCTATAATAAAAAAGTGCTACTGTGGATATTTTGATTTATGTGAAGATTTTCTGACTTTCTCAAAGCAATTTACATAAATTCTCACAGTCTCTTTGGGAACTAAGTTGATGGAAGATTGTAACATTTTAGCCATGACACTCAGAAAGGAAATAGCTTCCACATTTACGATTATAAAGTGTATTAGAGGAGCTAGAAATGGTTAAGAATTCTTTTCCATTTTAATCATGATAAATTTGCTAACTCCAAATTTGCTTAATCTGGAAAACCAAAGAGTAATCTGAATTATTATTCAGAATGTTACATTTTGAAATATTCCTATATTGGTTTTCAACTTGCTTGAACCTTTTGTCTTCGAGGTCCAGGTTTATTTTCAATGATGGAGTATACAGAATCAAACAGATATGTATTATTTTTCCCTGATTAAAATTAATAAATCTTCAAGATAGAAAAATAATCCAATCAAGTCTGAAGTTCCTTGGAGTATAATGTGAGAACAACTTACCAGGGAGACCCAACTAATTTTTTTCTTTCGATGTCTGTCTCTCTCTTTCTCTGCTCTGATGATCTAATCAATATTTTCTGCCCCAGAATTCAATATTCTTCAGCTTCACAAACCCCCTAAAGTCTGCATTTAATTTCAAAGAAAATCATGCTCCATGTGACAGGCATTTACTTTTCAGCATCTGTATCTGAAGGTTTCATCAACTTTTAATGAGAACTGCTGAATAATTTTTATCAGTAGCACAGACCATGGTTGCTAGGAGTTTGTCATATCAAACTGCAATGACGTGAGAAGAACATGGACATGGCCTATAATAAATCTAGATAAGCAGATTTATTTATGTGTGTGAATCAATGAAGGCTTAATCTACATGATGCTATAAATCTGCTCCATCCTTTGAAAGAGGTAAATGTCCTTAAAGAAAAGTATTGAGGAAATCTTGTCCAGAGGTGACCAACATGAGACCCTCAGGTCATAGTCAAGCTTCTAAAAGTTGCATAAAGGCAAAATAGTTGGCTTTAGAGCCAAAGAATCTTAGTCCAACTATCCAGATCTCCTTGGACAAGCCATTTAATTTCTCTGACACTAAGCTTTGTTAGTATATACTTCAGCAAGTCATTTAAATTCTTTGGGCCTCAACATGTGATCTCTAAGGTCTCTTTTTGGCACTTGATACTAGCGTGTGTGACCTTTGAAGTTATCATTAAGAAAACATATGACATTATAAATTATACTGATACTGGGATTGAAAGTGATAATATGTCCTTTGAAAGGTCTGAGATAATATTAGAATGTGGAGATGTATGAATAATGTAAACATGTGTCTCTTTTGTCTAACATAATAAGACAACTTTAAATTTTGGGTGGGAAAAAGACCAAAGACTGTGACTTTTTGTTGATGACATTAGTGGATTCTGGCTCCTGTCCTTAACCAAATTAACCAACTTTAATCTATTCTCTCTCTTTAAGTAAAACTACATCTATACCAGTGCTGAGGGAAAATATATTGACTTATTCCTACTCAATACTTAAAAATAACAGTTGTTTGAATAAACATGAGAGGGGAGAATTAGCAAAATCTCAAATTTGTTAGGTTCTTACTAAGTGCTAATGAGATAATGAGATGATAAGTCTGAGGCAGCTCTCTGGAGGAAGAAGTCTCTCCTCTAGACCAGAGAGCGATTGGCAGTTTCTGGAGACAACAGCACATTAAAAATTGGCGCCCAACGTGGGGCAAAGACTTTTGCTTATCCTGACAAGGACTTATTCTGAGCCCTTCAGAGGAACTAGACCGGACCATCGCACAAATTGTCCTTGACTTTTTTATGGGGGAGATCAATAAGGATTCTCTTTTCTTCCATAATCATACCTTTCCAATAAAACATCTCTTTTCTTTCCCCCTTTTTGTCATCCTCCATTTTCTCAAACTCAAAGAGAAGACAACTATAACCTTCATAGCCATCTTAAGTTAAGAGAGGAAATTTTTCCTCTTGAGCAAGCAGAGGAATAGAGACCAACTATATGTACTAAGTATTTATACTGTGCCCAATAAAGTACACACAAGAGAAAGATGATGGGGAAACCAAGTAGCCCAATGGATAGAACGCTGATCCTAGAGTCAGGAGGACATGAGTTCAAATATAACTGCAGATGCTTGTCGACTTTGTGATCCTGGGCAAGTATTAACTTTGAATGCCTCACAAAAAATAAAGAAAAAGAAAGATTTTTGTCTTAGAATCAGGATAGACCTGAGATTAAATCTTGCTTTTGATACTGACTAACTGCGTGATCACTTAATCTGTGTCTCAGCTTCCTCACCATTCCTTAAACTCAACACTTACAACAACTTAAGCTCTTTTACATACTCAACAATCCAGCTATACTGTCCCAATTGGGATACTTTCTTTCACAAGACACTTGTACTCCTCCAATACTGGAATTCTTTCCCTCTCTATTTTAATTCTTCCAAAACCTTCCTTCCTACAAGACTCGGCTCCAATTATTTCCTTCTTCAGAAATATTTACTAGCATACTCCCATCTGTAGCATCTTTAAAGTATAAAACACTCCATTACAAAGGGAAATGAGAAGTGAAGGATAAAGGCAAAAGGGTGGGCTTAGGAATAAATAGATGAGTAATAGAAAAGGGTTTTTAGCACTGATTAAAAGGCATAGAAAATACGTGAACTTTTGTATTGTTTTTATGTACTTAAAAATACAACAATAAGCTTCAACTCTTTCAACAACCTCTAACCATATTAAAATAAAATGAAAACAGAAAACAAAGTTTCTTCTTTATCTAATCATTTTATCTTTGGTGGAAAAATGGAAACTGGCCAACCATCTAAACCTTTATAATAACTCATGTTTTTTGAAAGATCCTTCTAGTCTTACTTTTTTTTCTCAGTTAAATAATACATTTCCTTAATCCCTCCTTATAACTCCATGGAACAACTCTTCTCTGAACCCTCTCCAAGTTTTTTTGCATCCTTTTCAAGTCATTGAGCTGTGAATTAGGCAGAATATCTTATAACTATCTGACCAGTACTGAATATTACCATCTGTTTGTTTTATTACATCAGTGAATAAAAAGATATTTCCATCAGGAAAAATTATTCTATTTGGAGAAGAATGAATTCTTTTGCTTTGCCCTAAAGTAATCTTACCATAGTAAGTCCAGTCCAGTCCAGTCCAGTTCAGTCAAACCAACAATTTATCACCCTCCAAAAAAGTAGTCCCTACTCTCAAGGACCTCACTGTTTAATGGGGTGGTTGACTTGAAATTGACTTTGTGCAAACAAGTTATATACAGGACTAATTGTCATATATGTATATATATATACAGGATTAATTGTTCCATTTACAGATATATACAGGATCAATGGTCTCAGAGGGAGGGCACTAAGATTAAGGAGGACTAGGAAAGGTTTCCTTTGGAAGGTTACTTGAGTCTTGAAGAAAGCCACAAGGCAGAGATGGGGAGGCAGAGTGTTCCAGATTACGGTACAGTCAGTTAAAAATCATCAAAGTTGGAATATGGACTACCTTGAGAGAAAATTCAGGGGAAGCCAGAGTAATTATATCATAGAGTACGGAGGGAAATAACGTATTAAAAACACATATATACACACACTCACAAAACAGAAAAAAAAAAAACTGGAAGTGTAGGGAAGGCTTACAAATGTGGAGGGCTTCAAAAGACAAACAAGATTTTGTATTTGATTCTGGAGGCAAAAGTTGTAGTTTATTGAATGGGAGGTAATTGGTCAGTTCTGTGTTTTAGGACAGATTTAAGAAGATTGATTTGACAACTGAGAAGATAATAGTGTGGATTGGGTAAGAGTTGAGCTAGGGACACCAACCAGCAGGCTTTAGTCATGGCCTGGGTGATGAGGGCCTGTACCAGGGTGGTGATTGTGTCAGAAAAGAGAAGAGGATTGTTCATGAGATATTTTGATAATAGTAGCAATAGTAGCCCTTGGCAACGGATTGGATATAGTGTGTGACAGTGAGTAGTAAAAAATGACAACTAGTAATGAGCCCTTGGCAACTAGATAGAACACTGGCTAGAGTCAGGAGGATTCATCTTCACGAGTTCAAATTTAGTTTCAGATAATTGCTAGCTGTGTGAGCGTGGGCAAGTCACTGATCCCCAGTTGCCTCAGTTTCCCCATCTGTAAAATGAACTGGAGAAAGAAATGGCAAGCTATGACATTATCTTTGCCAAGAAAACCCCAAATGGGATCACAGAGTGTCAGACATCTGAAAAAAACTGAACAATTTTGTGCCTAGAAATATATTTATTAATATATTATTAGAAGACCTGAGTTGGAATCTCATAACAAACATTTATTTCCTATATGACCTTGGTCATTTCAGTTAATTTATCTAAGCCTTATGTAAAATGAAGGGATTGCCCTAGATAAGCTCTAAAAATCTGTTATTTGATTATAATTTGAAGTAATAGAGTCACCTCCTCTTTATTTGCATATATCATAGAAAATATGTTATCAGTTTTTCTCATGATCTCATTCAGGTTGGCATGTGGTCCTGGCTTAACTGCTAGGTCATATTATTCTAGCTACTTATTGTCCCTTGCTAGGCAGCAACACCCAATGATCATATAGTAACTATGACATTCTAGTCCTTCAGGTCACCAAGACATCATTGCTCATCATAGTAATAGCACCCTGTTAACTCCAGAGAGTTACTTTTACTCTTGACTTTCTTTATAGCTTGGCCCCTAAAAAATTTTTATTTATCAAAAGAAAAAGAAAATTTAATATGGATGGACTTCATCTTGTTCTTTCCAAAATTTATTTGCTTGCCAATTATTTTGGACTTAACAATGAACCTTTTTGTGCTTTCTCAAAACAGCTCTTCCAATCAACTTCAAAATCTATTGTCTATGGGTTTGTTGCACTTGTCTAAATGGTTAATGCTATAGCCACTGCTTTTATGGACTTACTGTGTACTGTGAGCCCATTGTAAGAATATAACTGCAGTATTAGACACAAGAGCTCTGGTTATCATCCAGTTTCTTTTAGGATCATCTCTTCATTTTATTTAGGCCTGAACTTCTTTCATCTGTTTCTCTGCATCAGCATTCTTCATCAGCATCTTCATTAGCATGCAGTAATTTCAGTCACATCTGACTCTCCATACCCCATTTGGGGTTTCTCAACAAAGATGCTAGTGTGATTGGCCATTTCTTTCTCCAGCTCATCTTACAGATGAGGAAACTGAGACAAACAGGGTTAAGTGACTTGCTCAGAGTCACACAGCTAATTAGTGTCTGAGGCCAGATTTGAACTCCCAAGTCCGGCACTCTACACACTGTGTCTCACAGCTGCCCCAATTATTGCTCCTATCAAATTTTTCTTTCAGAGGAGAAAATGATTTCAGAAGATACCTTCAATTTGTGATAGGATGGCTCTGCCCTCTTATTTTAGGAAAATAAAAGACAATGTTTAGGACTGTTTTAATAGTTCTAAATGTTCTTATTTGTAATTGTTGGGAATTAAGGGCCAATAGATAATGTAAGATTGGGGCAAGAAAACAAAGTAGTCTGGGTAAAGCAGGCAAGGGATAAGTAATCACACAGTTGGGTAGAAGAGGGTCTCCTGGTTAGAGCAAGTAGGATAGGGGAGTTATGATATACCTTAGGGAATGAAATAGGTAATGGTCTAAACTAAATGAAAGAGTCACTGTTCAGAATCCATTGAGAGGATGGTGCAAGGCAGAGAGATTAGTGAAGATGAGAAAATGAGAATAAGGTAAAGACGTTACAAGGATTTGGGGTGGAAGGAGCTTTTTTGTTTTCTTCAGCTGGTCTTCAACTGGTACCTGTGCCCCCCGAGGCATTGTGGTATAGTTAATAGAGAGCTTGCTACAAAGTTTTTTTTTCAAATATCTCCTCTGTCACATACTGTATGTATAATCATTTATCCTCTCAATTTTGCAAATATCTCTTAAGACCATAACTTGTGGAGAAGATATCAATCTTCATTTCTTAATCTGGGAATATCATCTCTCTACTAATCAAATTAACAGATTTATTCCCTATCTTCCTTAAAGTCTCAGTTTCAAGGAACATGGATCTTGGAGTAACAACATAGTGTTATATGTCAATGATATATATCAATGAGTGGGAAAAGGCTGGTATATCAATGACACAGCCTCAAACTCAAGATATAAAGCCCAGTTCATCTATCTCTTCTGAATGTCAGCCGTTTGTTGCCAGCTCTCATCTCTACCTAGATGTCTTGTTGCTATATCTCCAACTTAGTAGATACCAAATGGAATTTGCCATCTCTCTCCCACCTCCAATATTAAACAAATCAGACCTTCCTCAGATTTTCCCCATTTGGGGAGGGGATATCACCATCCCTTCCAGACACCTCACCTCAGCTCAGAATGAGCCCTGAGTCTTCACTCTCCATTGTGAATTATTACTTCCACAATTTTACTTTTATTCCACCCCTCTCTCTCAACTCACAAATTGGCCATCCTAATGCATGCCCTCATCACCCCTTACTCTGTGCTACTTTGATGGCCTCTTCAATGGTTTCCCTGCTTCCATTCTATCCTTTCTCTAATCCATCTTCATCTTTGCTGCCAAAATCACCTTCCTAAAGCACAGTATTGATCATATAACTTTCCTGGTCAAAAAACTCTACCACTTCTAGGATATTCCATTTCTCAGTCTAACATTTCAAGTTCCCCATGATTGGCTCTCTCCCCCTTCACATGCCAGACTTAATTCATGTTACCCCCTTCGCAGACTGTATGTTCCAGCCAACATAAAGTTCATCGCCAATTCCCTTGAAGTATTTCATTTTCTCTTCGTGTCTCTTTGTATAGGCTTTCTTCTATGCCTGAAATGAGCTCTCTCTTCATCAATACCCTTCAGAATCCTGATCTTCCTCTGTGACCTCCCTTCAGTTCTTTGTGACCTCTCCCTCTTCAAATTATCTTTGATTTATTTCACTACGTACATGCTATATCTCCTGCCCTCTATGCTCCTTGAGGGCAAGAAATATTTTTTATCCCAGTATCTGCCACAGTAATCCAGTTTTTAGTATGAGGTATGATTTGTGTTCTCATCATTGTGGATGTTCCCCTCAATTATGGAAGTCACGAAGCATTGATATCTCTTCCTCCCAACTCTTGGCTATATCTTCCCATCAGCTCCCATTTTGTGAGCATGCTCTCAGACCCTTGTATAGCATTCTAGAATTCCTGAGACTAGTTCTGCTACTTCTATTGGTAGTAAGTGGTGTAGTGGATAGAGCCCTCAACCTAATTAGGAAGACCAGAGTTCAAATCCTACCTCACACTTACTAGCTATCAACCATGGGCAAGACATTTAACCTCCGTGTGCTTCAGGTTAACTATAAAATGGGGGTAATAATAGCATCTTCCCCAAAAGAAATATTGTGGGGATCAAATGAGATAATATTTGTAAAGGGCTTAGCACATAATAGGTGCTTTATAAATATGTATTGGCTCTTCCCTTCTCTTCTACCAGAAATATACTTCTCAGAATGGGATACAAAATCAGGGAGGACTCAGAGAATTTGAGGATCCTCCTTACTGGGTCTTTGTGGGAGGTCAGAGAGGGAAGTCTGACAGCTGGGAAATTGGATCCAATGCTTCCTTCTTTAAAATGTGTATTTGATAGGGATTAAGTTATATATGTGTCAGAGAAAACTGTCACTATCAGTGTTGTTTTTAGATCCCAGAGAGCTAAGAGAAAAGAGAAACTATGAACTTGATTTGAATGTAGTAAAAACATTATTACTATGCCAACTAATTATAATCACTCATGTGAACTGCTTATGATGCAATTTGATTCAACACATCTTTCTTTAGCAGCTGTTATAGAAAAGACACTGGACTGGGCATGAAGGGACATACAAAATAAGAAACATGTTTTTCATTGCTGTAGAGAGTTAAGAGCTACAAGGATAAAATAGAGAAACAAATAACGCCAAGGCAAAATTGAAAGACTAATAGAAAAGAGAATGCTGGGTTTAGAGTCAGATAACTTAGGTTTCTCCTGTTTGACCTTGGTTATGAGACATTTGCCATATCTGGTCCTCATTTACTTCATTTGCATAATTAGGAGATGATATTGGATCAGGATTCCTTAATGCATGATCCATGGACCTAGGGGTAGATTTCAAAGGATCCATGATATTATGGGGGAAATGACATTTATTTTTACTAACCTTTAACTGAAATTTATCGTTTTCTCCAATTATTTAAAAACAACATACGTATGGGCTTTACCAAAGCACCAAAGGATTCATGATACAATAAAAAATTAAAAGAAGAGATTTCTCAGAAATTTTTTTTCAGTTCAGCTTAATTTCTGAAATTTGGGACCAAAGTACCTCTAAGACCCTAGCAAAGTGCTATATGAGGTAAGGAGAAAAGTTAAATTCTGACCGACTGGATCAGAGTGGCATTTTATGAGCATAAGGACAGGGAGGACTTTGGGAAAAGGACATTCTGGATGCAGACAAAGTGTGCAAAGTCTCAGAGGAGATAAAGCACAGGAATTTGAACAGGTGTGAGTGAATTTGATCAGTTTGGCTAGAACAAAAAGTGCCTGCAGCAAGACTGGGGCAAGGTTATGCTGGAAGGGCATGGTGGTACCAAATTATAAAGGGCCTAGAAATCCATACTTGTGAGCTTGGGTTTTACCTGGTAAGCAGTAGGAAGAGAGTGGGTTATCACTTCCCCCTCTCCATCAACTCATTTTTTAGCCCATCCAAGGCTTAGTGAACCATTTTGATGTAGATTTGATGAAGATTTAATTCTAGCTTCTTCCCTCTGTTTATTATTTTCAATTGAGCCTGATATAGAGTGTATATAGATATTCACTTTTTCTCTCCCTCATTAGAAAGAATAGATCAACTCAATGAGACCTTTGGCATTAATATTCTATCATTTCGAGCCATAGAATAATTTTGGACAGATGTCTATGATAAAATATCTGCATTAAACTAGTCTCATATGGATCAGAACAGATATATCCTGGAGTGAGAAGAAAATGCAGAGAGACCTTGGCAATTGTCTAGACAAGATATCCTAAGGTTTTGTACAAGGCTGGCAGCAAGGGAAGTAGAAAAGAGAAAACAGATATGAGACCTTATGAAGTCAGAATACACAGGATTTAGTAATATTTAGATCAGTAAGTGAGAGTGAAGGACAGTCAAATTCAAAGTCAGGTTTTAAATATCCATGTAAATGGACAAAGAAAGAAGAACATTTTTCTTAAATTATATTGATTTTGAAGTCCCAAGTATGACATCCAAATGAAAGATCCTGGAGTTTGTGGATACTGAACATTTGAAATATAAGAGAAAGTTCAGGGTTGAAGATTTTAGAAGCATCTACACAGAGTCTATTTACTGTGGAATCTATGGGAGAGGATGATATTACCAAGAGAAATGGAACAGAAAAGAAGAGGTTAGGGGGAGAGCTTTGACAAACAATATTTATGTTTAATTTTATCCAATACAATAACTTTATGCACATCATTAAATATGTTCAATCAATAGCATTTTAAGTTTTATTTAGTTACAAACACTAAAAGGTTTGCGTATACTTTATAATTTATTGCTCTTAAAGTCAGGTCCCAACCTTAAAACATTAATAACAATAATGTTTGTCATCCATTTACATATATGTTAAGAATTGAATGTCTGGGTGCTATGAAGAGAAATATTCTCATTGTCTCAGAGTAATTTGTTAGCATTATATTTTTGTTTGCTTTCCTGGGATATTGTAAGAATTAAACATTTAACATTTCTTATTATCTATTCCATCTATCCAATCTTACTTGCAGGTTTTAAGTAGCTATCTAAGGTTCATCGTGCTTTTCTAAAACCTTAGCTCACAAGCTCTGTGTATTTATTTTTAATAGTCAGCCAGATGACAATTATTTCAGCACAAAGATGTATACTGAGGTAGTAATCTATGAACAGTAAAAACAAAACATATACATAAATATACTAGAAGAGAGACATGAATGGGGGTAACTAATGCTTCTACTACCGCAGAGTCCGAATGTCCTTGTCTCTTATCATGATGTCCTCATGCTCCCTGGTCAATCCATACACTAAAAACCAAGCTTTAGAGCAGTAAAAATAATCTGAGAGAAATAGGTGGATGTCAGGAGATACAGTATATTTGCTATCTCTTAGTGTTTGGTGTTTTTTTTTTTTTCCCCTTAGGCCATATTGGCTTGTTTTCAGGAAATTATGCTATCTTTTCACTGACTCATACCTTTCTTTATGGCTCAATAGAATGATAGCATAGGATAAAAATTGTCATAAAGGTGATAGGGTTTATTGGTAAATTATTCTGTTTTACCTAGAAACTATAACAGGCCACAGAATATACAAACACAAAAGAATAATAATATTTTTAAATGTCAAGACACATTTGTTGAAGAAGCAGGAGCCATGTTGAGCATCCTCATACCCTCAGACCTGAAAGTAATTTAATACTTTAAAAGTTTCCTTAGAAAAGTAGTTATTTTTATAGACATTTTGTGGAGTAAAATATAATTTTATAAGTATTTCTGCTTTTTTTTCTTTTATGATTAACATTCCTTAAAAAAAGAGCCAAAAAGAGAAGAATTTACAGAACAAAACTCTTTGAACAATAGCTGAATATATATTTCTGGCAAACCTTCATAGTGTGTAGTCTTCTAACTTTAAGAAAGTTGAGCTGTCATTTTGAATTATATATAATTCCATTTTTGGATAGATCAATTCTTTTCTCATGGTAAGTAGCTCTTTCAGATCACAGCTTTTGTGGCTTAAAACTTTGTCAGTCTTTGGCCAATCTGGTGACAAATGTCTTCCACATTTTAAAAATGTATTTCCCTCATCCCCTCTGCCTCTTAAAATTCATTTCTAAAAAGATTTGGCTCAAACACCATCTCCTAGATGAGTCATTTCCTGACCTACACACACACACATATTTTGCATGTATTTTGGTTCCTTCTTTCTTTTAGTATGATATTTTTCTTGAATGAACTGGAAATATTTGGCCTATGAGAAGGGTAGGGAAAAGGGATGGTGACTATAGCTGACTTTGTGTTAGAAGGATGATCATGTGGAAGAATTCAAAGGGGAAAATTTTAGATTTCTTGGAGTGGGGTACAATTCTATTGTGATAATTAAGACTATCCAAACACAAAATGTAAGCAATGGGTTTCCCTTCACTTGAAGTTTTTAAACAAAAGCTGGATCAGCATTCAGCAGAGATATTATGGGTATGTTTCTTGGTCATATGTAGAATAAACTAACTGGTCTCCGAAGTGACATAACTTTAAAATCCTGTCAATCTGTGATAATCCTACTATCTACATATGAGTTCAGTTGCTTTTCATTCTTACTGACAAATCAGTCCAAGTTGAAGAATTGAGGGCATATCTTGAGATTCTGAAGAATTATCAAAAATTTGATCTATTAGATTTTTTTTGGTCCAAGTGATTATTTTCTTTAAATTTGACTTCTTTCATCTTCTATATTCTTCCCTTCTACCTAAATTTCTTAATTTTTTAAACCTATTTATTCCATGACTTATTCCCCCCACTGTGGAGAACATGACAAAAATTGATGCTCTTTGAAGGAGGGTACCATCTTTTTAAAATTTGTTTCTGTCCAGGCATCTAGCACAAGTACACTATTTGTAATTAATGCTTTTTTGTTAAAGGCAAATTTGGATATAAATCTGTGAAATGAAGTATTAAGACATTTTCCCTTTGTTTTTGTTTATTTGTTTCCACCCCACCTCCTTGGAGAGGAAAAAGAAGGCATTTGAAAACTGAATGTATATTTGTCAGCATCCCAGCCTATGTATGATAGTTTAAATGAACCCATTAATTATTTGAGGTTTCACTTATATACAAAGACTGACCATTTGTAGAACCCTAATCTTTGAAGTATCATTAACAGAGACAGCCAGCTGTTATAGAGAACAGAAAACTGGATTCATGAAAGAAAAGCAAGTTCAAATTCTATCTCCAACATTTCTTAGCTGTATGATATTGGATAAGTCTCTTAAAATCTCTAAATCTCCTCAATAAAATAGAGACTATAGAATCTGTTTCCCAGGATTTTTATAAGAATAAATAGAGATTTTACATATCAAGTGCTTTGCAAATTTTAAGATAGTATTGTTCAAATAAACCATCCAAATAACAGCTGACACTGGCCCACCCCTAACTGTTCTCTGGATATCCTTGATACTGATAATCTAAAAGATGACTTATCCTACTGAGTTGAAGGGAAAGAAGAGTAAATATCAAAACCAACCAACATTTATTAAATGCTTTCTCTACGCAAGGCATTCTAGGCTTTGGAGTTATAAAGACCCAAAATGAAATAATATCTGCTCAGAAAGAACTATTTTTCATCATCTGTTTTCCTAAAGTCATAGTTTTAGACTAGAAAAGACCAGAAAATAAAAGCTCATCCATCCTGACCTCTCTATTTTTTTTAATAGATGAGGGAACAGAAGCCACAAGAGATTAAGTGACTAACCCACAGCAAATGACAAGATCAGGCTTTCAAGCCAGGTCCCCTGACTCTAATCCATTCCTCTCTCCATGACACCAAGATGTCTCCCAAAATTATTGCAATTTTTAGCATTAGCATTATGGAAATTTTAACACCCTCCAATGGCTTATCAAGCAGATTACTGGGGCTCAGGCTGGGTGAAACAAGAAAATCAGAGCTAATTCTTGTGTCTTTGAATTTCAGGAATAGTGGCTGTCCTTTTTTGTGGAGTCACACAAGCCCATTATACCTACAACAATCTGTCGTCAGATTCCAAAATGAGAACAAAACAGGTAAAGGAAAAGATTATGACTGTTTTTGCCTCTTTTCTTAATGTGAGGATTGTATAGTGATTCTGTCAGTAGACCTTGAAGGAATTTCATTAGAGAGAAGAAAGCTTAAGCCTTCATTATGGGCAGAATATTTATAGAGATTGTTCCTATCCCTTCCCATCCTCCCTTCCCCAGACACCCCTGGCCAGGAAAACCATTAGCAATTCTCTTGGTTAAAAAAAATAGTTATAATAGTCTCTCCCTCCTGAGAGACCTCAAATGTAGAATGTCAGTCTTAAAGATGAAAGACACAGAGTTGCTAATAATTCAGAGTCACTTACATCTAAAAGCATATAAAGCTTATGGGATCGGATGTTTATAAGAAAGAGAATTGGGGAGGCTGTTGGGCTTTTAAAGGTTTGTTTTATGCTTTAACCTCATTGAACATGCAAGTCCATACAACGCCACTGACCTGTCAATGGTCACAAAAGACAGGATGTAGTTTTTGCACACAGCCTAGTATTAGGTTTTTCTTCCTTCTGTGATATGGAGTTCCTTGACAGCAGACAGGATATCATATCAAAACTTGGAATCTAAAGAATATCTCCTGAGCTATGGACCAGGATATACCACTGGATTGTGAAGGTTCACTTGTGACATTGGACTTGAGTCAAATTCTTTACTAGCTATGTGACTTCTTGCAAATCACTTAACCTCTCCAAGCCTCAGTTTCCCCATCTTTAAAACTAGAGAGTTGGATTAAGTGACCTTGAAAGATCATCCTAGTTCTAAGTCTATGATGCTGTAAAATGTCCAAGCTCGCTACCCCTCAGTTCAAGGTCAACAGAGAGAGTGACTCAGATGACACCGTGGTACCTTCCCCATTTTATATTACCTGATTTCCTCTCAGACCACTCTGGGAATATTATGTCTTCAATCAAATGAAAAATGGCCCCTCCCTCTTCAAGGTCTAAGGACTGTAGCATATACCTTCTGGCTTCTGGCTTTGTATACCCCACAGGGGAAACAATATGTACTGACTGAGAACAAAAATCTGTAATAAGGTCCTCGGACTCTCGGGAGCCAGTAATAAGATTAGACTACTTGTGTTAATTTTCTTAAGACTTTGAAAAGCAAATGTCCTTTTTCTGACATTGTTGGATTCTTTGAGATTTTGCATTCTGGAAAGTTCGGACCCTGTTTAGGGACTTGTACTTCTAAGTCTTGCTATGTAGACTATTATACTGAACTTCAAAGGCATCTTGTCTCAGGGCTAGACAGCAGTCCTGCACCTTGGGGAGACACAGCTGATATCAGTGCCCCTCAACCTTCTGTTCTCTTTCTCTCTCTGAATAGTTTGACAAAAGATATTTTCCCAGCTGCCAGCTTTCACTTTTATAGAATTCTCCTTTAAAAGAGAATTTTCCAAATTCATTTTCTACTATCATTGACATCTCTGTTTCCTTCTTTCCTTCCTTCTTTCCTCCCTTTCCCCTTTCATTTCACCTTCCTTCCTTCTTTCCTTTCTTATTTCCACTTTTTCTCTCTTTCTCACTTCCTCCCTCTCCTTCCTATTCTTTTTCTCTCCATCCCTTACTCTTTCCTTCTTTGTACTTTATTTCTTCTTTTCTTTGTCTTTCCTGCATTTTCTTTCCTTCTTTCCTTCCTCCTTTCCTCTTAATCATCCTTTTTTCCTTTTCTTCCTCTTTTTTTCCTCCTTCTCTTCCTCCTTTCCTTGTGTTTTTCTCTCTGTTTCACTTATAGGGCTCTTTTTTTCCTTTCTATTTTCTTTATCTTTAGTATACATAACTATGTTATATAAATAGATGTTCTCTTTCTCACTTCCTCCCTCTCCTTCCTATTCTTTTTCTCTCCATCCCTTACTCTTTCCTTCTTTGTACTTAATTTCTTCTTTTCTTTGTCTTTCCTGCATTTTCTTTCTTCCTTCTTTCCTTCCTCCTTTCCTCTTAATCATCCTTTTTCCTTTTCTTCCTATTTTTTTTCCTCCTTCTCTTCCTCCTTTCCTTGTATTTTTCTCTCTGTTTCACTTACAGGGCTCTTTTTTTTCCTTTCTATTTTCTTTATCTTTAGTATACATAACTATGTTATATAAATAGATGTTCCCTACTATAATATCTAGCATCTAGACTTTGAAGTAATTAGTTTTCATTTAATTTTTTTAAGTGTCCCTAACATGATGCTAGATAGAGCACTGCATCTGGAATCAGGCAGACCAGAGTTCAAATCTGGCCTCAAATACTTACTAGCTGTGTGACTCTGGGCATTTTACCCAATTTGCCTCGGTTTCCTCATCTGTAAAATGAGTTGGAAACAGAACAGGCAGAGATACTGCTTTAATTTAAATGAGAATCAGACACAACTAAGAACAACTGAAACAACAGAACATGATGCTATAAAAGAGACAAAGATTTTTGTGCTCCCTTTATAAAATTTATAAGTCTATTGCTGTATATTTACAAATTCTGGGGAGTCTAGCATTTGGTTTTATTTTACATGAGAGTGGATGATGTTCTTTAAAATTCTAATATGAAAATATATCATAAAGTGATATACACTAATAATGATAGTTTCATTATATTCTGGCACATTATATTAATTTCCACTTGATGAATGTCATGCATAAGATATATGCTTAATGTAATTCTTAGTGGTATAAATATCCAGAATAGCTGAGTTTCTTGCATCATCTTTCCTGGCGTAAGTATGTTCACCTTACTGATTTGCACAGTACTTTTGTATTACAGCTTTCAGCATTACTCTTTAATTCTTAATAAAAAGAGGCATGTAATATCTCAGGCATCAGTTCTGATGTTACAGTCTAATCTGGCCAACAATAGCCAGTTTCCCTGACTTCCAAGAAATGAGATCAAAGATACCTCTTTAAAAAGTTAGAATTGGCTTGTTTTCCCCTAATTACATTTCATTTGCCAAGATTTCCTCACTTTTCTGCTTCCTTTGATTCAAAGTACCTTTAAAAAATATGGTATTAAAATGCCTGAATTTGTGAATGATTGCAAAGTGTTTAAATTTCTTCTTAGCTAAGCTGGAGATTTTTTTTCCAGTGAAACTCATTAAATTGTATAAAGGACATTTAGTAGTTCAGCTAATAAGTGTTCTCTTTTAAATGCTAATGGGACTAGCACTCACACATCAAGGCAAGAACACATTGTACTCTGTCTTCAGCAAGAATTATTATCTCTCCCACCTTTCATCAAGAATTCTTCTTCCATAACCAACTTGTGTCATGGTGGGGACTGTAGTTGACCATTTCTCTTCTGTGGAAAACATTGTTTTCATGTATTCGTAGTTAAAATGTGCTTTCTCAAATAAGTTTGTGTTACGATTTAATTGCACATCTGTAACATTTTGCCATCATAGTACATAATTATCCTAATAGTCTTTGCTAAGTGAGTCACCTAAATGTGGACCAGTACTGGAAATTGCTGTTTAGTCATTTTTGAGTCATGTCCAACTTCTCTATGACCCCATTTGGGGTTTTCTTGGCAAAGATATTGAAATGGTTTGCCATTCCTTTCTCTAGATCATTTCACAGATGAGGAAACTGAGGCAAATATGATTAAGTGACTTGCCTAGGATCACACAGCTAGTAAGTGTCTGAGGCTAGATTTGAATTCGGAAGATGAGTCCAGTTGACTCCAGTCCTAGCTCTATACACTGTGCCACCTAGCTGCCCTATTTCCATATAGAAATTTATGATAAAAAGCATACCAAGTTCAGTTTATTAAGTAACTCTTGTATGTAGGACATCATACTGAGTGTAAGGAAAAGATAAGATTTAGGAGTGATTGTGTCTCTCCCCTCCCCCAAACTTTATTGAATCCTTATTATCATTAGATTAAATGCCTGATATTTAAACCTTCATACTCTGGATCCAACCATACTTATTTCCATTTCCAATTACTTCTATTTGTGCGCTCTCATAATCCAATCAAACTGGCCTTCTGGCTATTCCATTCATTGAACAACCTCATTCCATCTCCCACTTCTCTGACTTTGTACAAGCTGTCCACTATACCTAGAATGCATTCCCTATTACCCTATCACTATCTCATAATCACTTACTATCACTGACTCGCTTCAGAAATGATGCAAAAGAAAGAAGAATAAATTTAGAATTGGAGAACCTGGATTCAAATTCCATCTAAAGTGCTTGCTGCCTGTATAACTTTGGCCAAGTAAATTAACTTCCCTGGGACTCGGTTTCCTCATTAATATAATGAAAGAGTTAAACTAGGTGGTTGCTAATTTCCCTTCTAGGTCAGAATCTATGATCCATTGATCCATGCCCTCTCCAGTTATATGATGGTCCTCAAAATTCATGTATTTTCTTATCATTTTTAAAATATTTCAGTAAAATCTAAGCTCCTTGGTGTTTTTATCTAGTCTTTGTAAAGATATGTCCCAAAAGTTAGCAAGAAATATGAACAATGGGTGAAGCAGTTTTATTTAGATGAATTGGAATGATGCATGAAACTAGATTGAGGTATATGGCCAGATGGTGCAATGGATAAAGTGCTGGAATCAAGACCTGAATTCAAAATTGTCCTCAGACACTTAAGAGTTATGTTACCTTGGGCAAATACTTAATCTCCATTTGCCTCAATTTTTTCAACTATAAAATGAAGATATTAATAACACCTATGTCCCATATTTATCATGAGGGTCAAATAATATTTTTTAAAAGTAAAATGCAGTGGTGGGCACATATTAGACAATACATAATTGGTAGCTAACATTATTATTTTCCATGAGTATTTATTCTTCCTGCTGCTTCAATTATGTTATCTCTTCCTTCCAAATCCTATTGGCCTTTTAAGATTCAATTATCTACCATTCTTCTAGTAATATATTATTTAATTGGCAAAATAAAGTGGGAGGAATGAGATGTTTCCCATATGTAAAGTTTTATTTAACTGAAGATTATTTACTTAAATACCAAAATTTTAAACTGTTTTTGTTGTGATTATTCTATCATAATATTTCTTTAGGAAATGGAAGCAAATTTTCCATCCCACCATTTTGAGGTTGAGATTATAGGATGATATAGATCAAGGACTAGAAAGGACCTTAGAGGCAATTAAATCCAAACCTTTGATTTTACAGATGAGGAAACTGAGACCCTTATAGTTGAGGGTTCTTTCTCAATATGGTTCAAATAGGAAATTGCAGAACCAGAACTGAAACTCAGATCCTTTGATACGACTTTCAGTGATCTTTTCATGATACCACGATGGCTCTAAGAAATCCAGATAATCTTTTCTTTCCTTTCCAACTTCAAAACCACCATAATTTATTAATGTCCATGCATCACTGTGTAAATACATACTTGTCTTTATGGATATTTACCTGCATCATAAACAGCATGGGACTTTGAGAGGTCATCTCACTAGCTTCCAACCTTATGACAACCAGGAAAGATGGTGGGTTTTATGGTCTTAAGGATTCTTAAGGAGAAAGCCTTCATAGCCTCATTTAATAACTCTTTGCTATCTTTTATCACTCTATTTGATGAGCTCAGGTACTTGAGTCTTCATCTCTATAAAGGCTTTGCTTCATGACAAATACAAATTATCTAGTGGAGTATGTTAGACAGAATACTGAGTTTGGACTTCAGATCCTGTCTCTGGCTTTTGTTAGCTGTGTGATCATGGGTAACTCGCCTCATTCCTTATGAGCCTCATTTTCTTAATAAAATGGGGGAGATAATATCTATGATTCCTTTTTCACAGGATTGATGTAAAGATCAAATGAGATAATGTCTCTAGAGTACTTTACCAATTTTAAAGCCCTATATAAATGCATATATTGTTATGATTGTAATTTTTACATCCTGTTCAATTAAGTAGTATTGAAAGAGCTTAAATCATAAATGTGTGTTTGTTAAAAGAAGGGGCCAAGCTGAGTAAAATAAGCAAAACTAGGAACACATTATACACAATAATAGCAAGAATGTGTGATAATCAACTATGAAAGATTTGGTTCTTCTCAGTGCTTCAGTGATCCAAGGCTATTGCAATAGACTTTGGACTGAAAATGCCATCTGCAACCAAAAAAAGAACTAAGGAGACTGGATGTAAATCAACATGTGCTATATTCACTTCTTTTTCTGTTATTTTAATCTCTCTAATGTTTTTTCTTTTGCTCTGATTTTTTCTCTCCCAATATAATTAATAAAGCAATATATATTAAAATAATATTTTTAAAAAGAAGGGGACAAAATGAAGCATACTATTTTTTGAGAACCTCAAAAAATATAGCAGATAACTCCAGTAAAACATGGGCTTTTAATGCTATTCCTCTGGAAAGGGATGGAGTTGCTTCTAGAAATATTACATACAAAAGAAAAAGTGGCACGAAATAGAATAGTAACTTAGACCAGAATTCCTGGCAGAGTAATCCAATAAATGAAAGTAACAATTCAGTTTTAAGAAAGTGACTTTAATGCAATTGCCCAGATTGCATTATGAAATAATAATAATTTTTTTAAAAAAGCTTCTGATTGGAGTCAGCATGACTGATCTATTTTTGTGCATGAGGAGAATATCCATCATACTGTAACTGTAGTCTCCCTGAGCAACCAGGTAACAAAGCGATTTCTGAGACATTTCTTTTGTGACTGCAAGCTGTGATAAAATAAAGCTATTCTTTAAAAAGTTTGGAGTTCTTTTATTATGAAAAAAAATAATAGATTTCCCCCCCACTTACAGAGAGCTTTGGCTAAATTCAGGTGAAACTGTAAAGGTTAGACTAGCGTAGCATTAATATCTGATCCAAACTAAAAGAATTCTTCATCTCCCTGGAAAGAATATCTGATCTCCTTACCCTTTGTCAGGGACTGAATTGGATTAGCTGTCTGGTACACTAGGGATCTGCTACTTGGGGTCCAAGTCAAAGGACTGTATTATAAGTGAGACTATATCATAATGAGTTCCCATCATGCCCCAAGATCTGTCACGCCCTGGCTGACTTTTATTGTTACCACGTTACCATAAATCAAGAGGGTAAAGCATGGAGATAACCATTTGCTGAAATATGTTCTTGATTTGCTAGCAGTATGGAAAAACCTTGGAGTGAGGAGAGAGAAAAAGCAGCAGATTGGTGGATGCACTAGGAGGTCCCTAAATGAAACCTCATTATTCCCAATTCCATGGAGCAAATGACCTCTTAGGTCCCTTCCAATTTTAGCATTCAAGGATTCTATAACTGACCATGGTGTAATGATTCTGAAATTTAGCCTCCTCCTTGGGCTCTCTTCCTAGAACTGCCATAGTACAAAAGGAAACTAATTGAATATTCTCATCTATGAATTTTTTTAAACCTTAAATATGGAATTCACATTCAAATTCTGCCTTTGACATTTAGCTAAGGGTATCAAACTGGGCAAGGCAATTAATCTCTTGAAGTCTCAGTTTCCTTACCTGTACAACAAGAAGACTGATCTACATAGCCTCTATGGTCTCTTCCAACTTTGAATCTATGATCGTACAAGAGAGATGAGTACAGAATAAGATTTGAGAGTCTTCTGCAGAGAGGTAGATTCTTGAATATATAGGAGCTGACGTGATACAATCTAAAGGAAGTTGAACTGGGACCACTGAAGTTACCACTTCAATTTTGAGTTCATGATGTATTGAACAAAGAAATTCAGTTACAATCTGACAGATGCCTTATATTTTAGGAGCTAAATTTCACAGGCTTTCCAGAAAAATAGGCTAAAATCTTCTAGATTGGAGTCCTATAGAGGCAATCAGCCCAAAATGAACTAGAAAGTCTCAAGGATGAAATTTTGATGATAGAGTACTAATGATTAAGGGAAAAGGAATCTGTCTAAAGAGACATCAATGGGAATGCATAGGGAAATCATAAACCAACGTAGCCTTTTTTAAAGATATTAATAGAAAATAGAAGGCAAGGACAGGCAACTAAAGATGAATGGAATGGAGTCTCATGATACTATAAGAAAAGTCTGAAAGAGCCGAGTCTGGAAATGGATATTAAGCTCTTACAATGGATGTTTTGTAGATATTGTAAAGAAATGAAAGATCAAAGGAAAAAACTCAAGGTAAATAAGATGTGGATAATGGGGAGAGGAAATTTTTTTAAAAGAACAGCTTTCCTTTTATTTCTGATTTCTTTATCAGGAAGAATGATCTTTAATCTGGGAAGGCTAAAAGAAAAATGATAAGCAAAGAATAGAAATCCACAATAAATGAGGAAGTGGTCAGAAAACAGTTAGTTGCCTTTTTTGGAGTTCAAGTCAACAGACCAGGATGAACTAAGTCTCAGAGTGCTGAATGAGCAGACAAGGCATTATGGCTGATTTAATCAATCATCTCTATAAAAAAAAATAGTAAAGGATAAAAGAAGTGTCACTGATTGTTCAAGATAAGGAAGAGGGTAAAGATTTTAAACTATAGCAATGATCTTAACTTCAATTCCTGTCCAAATTCGAGACTATATTATTGACAGGATAGTTTGTAACACTTTAGAAAAAGAAATTGTAAACACTCTGAGCCAATCTCTCCTTCAAAAAAACTCATACTACACTCCAACAAAATTCTTTTTTTATACGGTAATTAGACAAGTAGCTCAGAGGATCATTGTGTACCAGATAGATACCTGAATTTCAGCAAAACATTTCTGAATAATTTTCTCATATTATATATGAATTAAGATGTGCTAAATTACATTACAATTAGGTAGACTCAGAACAAGCTGAATGATTGTACATGAAGAACAGCCATTCATTAATTTATGTCTATCTGGAAGATCTCCAGGGTCCAGCTCATCTCAGTGTTCTCTCCTTGGCCCCATGTTATTTCTATCAGTGACCTGAATAAAATCATATATACTTATCTAGTTTTCACATGTCACAAATAGCTAACATGTTGGATAGCAGACTAAAGATTAAAAAAAATTCAATAGGCATCAGCAATTGATCTGTATCTAAGATAATTTTTTTAAAGATAAATGGAAAATCTCTTGGATGGAAAATGGAAAAAAAAAAAGTTCAAATCTGGCTTCAGACACTTGACACTCCCTAGTTGTGTGACCCTGGGCAAGTCACTTAATCCCAATTGCCCCAGGAAAAAAAAATCTGGAGATTTAAGTGTACTCCAATCAGTCTAATCCTCACAGAGATGTCAATGTGATATGGGAGCCAAACAAATCAATGCTACCTATGAATTAATAATGGTGCTATACCTAGAGCTTTCATATTGTCAAATTTTGGTTCTTCATAATAGTATGAAAATGACCCTTCATTCCTGAAGTCTATACCAGCAGAATTCAAGTTTTAATAGAGTTCAACCAAATTGGAAAGTGTGATTTTTACCCTGTTGATAATCTATAACTGACTGGCTAGTCTTCAAAATGGGAGATTCTTCTCCAAGGAGTCCATATGCTATTGGAAGTATGGAATTACATCCATACTGACAGCTTACTCTACATGAAACCCAGAGAATTTTTTTTAAACTGTAGCTAAATGGAAGAATGGACCAGTGGTTCTCCCCTGAAAGGGAATAAAGGATTTGATTTCATCTTGCACCCACAGGTAGCCAGAAACATCATTTAATGGGACGCTTGGTGATATCTCTTGGAGTGGTCATGATGAGCTACAATTTATGCAATAATTTTTGTCACAGAGGATGATGTAAAAGAATTCAATTAAAAATCTGAAAAACTTCATACTAATAGACAATGATGATGATGATGATGTGGGTGATAGTGATGATAATGATAATAGCAGGCAAATCTATAGGATTTTAAGGTTTACAAAACATATTGTGCTCATTATCTATTTTGATCTACGTACTTTTATCATTTCAAATTATAAGCATATGCCTTTGCACTTTGGTGATTTCAGTGAAAACCTGAGCATGCAGAAAAATGGCAAACAATATTTTAGAATGTTGTAGTTTAGAATGAAAGCAAAGAGTTGGGAATCACTTGGAAGCATAATGCTCACATATTAGGAATACTTTCTTCAAGAAAGGATTAAAAAGTGCTGGTCATACCAAACAACATCACAAAAATATGAAATTGAACTATGATGATTGAATCAAGTAATTACTGAATCATGGAACAAAGGTCAAAATTAACATTAAATTGGTAAAAAGGATAAAGAAGAGACACTTCATAAAACTGGAACAGTTCTAACATGATCTATTTAGTCTTAGTGTTGACTTTGAAAAATAGTAATATCATCATCATTTATTTGAGCACTGTGAAATATTTGCTGCAAGAAGACATCAGATTATATCAACCCACAAAAATCTTCTTCTTGACAAGCAGAAAGATATAAAATGTTAAGGGGATTAGCCTAAAATTGCAAATAAGAAAAATCCCAAGTGGATTAGGAATGCAGATCATCCAGACTATGACATGTAGTTGGACAGGTTATATTCTTTACATATTGTTAGCATATGTTCATACCATTAGCATATGCTTCTTGGACAGTGACTAAAGATATCACATTTAGGTCCAAAATGGAAGAAAGCAGGGTGGATTACACTTGGGAAAATATAGTACTTTCAATAATCTGGAACTCTTTCCTAATGTTAAAGAACACATTTTAACATAAATGTTTTCCTGATTATACTATATGGATAGGAATAATGGAAAACCATAAGTTAGTTGCAGATAACCCATAGGAAGATATTGAGATGTTCAGCGTATAAGTAGGGTTTTGCATTTTGCACATGCTCTTGCATTTAAGAAGTATTATAAAATATACTATTAATAAAGTGACTAGAAAATAAAATTGTAGTGAAAGTAAGAGATGATTTTCCGCTCTTTCCTCTAATCCTATAAACCTTTATGGGCTCTTTAAAGTCCAGTATGTTTGCCAGTGGGTGGTGATTATATGTAAAGATGGCAGTCAGTAAATACCTTGTCTTTCTAGACTATATATCCAAGATTTGACAGAGAGTCTACTAAGACTTATTAAACTTGCCAAGAATTTCTAATTTCTGATGACTCACACAGGGACAAATGATCTTACTAGGAGAAATCATAAAATATCTCTAGGGACTTTGAATTTCTGCACAGAAAATGGAAGGATCTGAGAATACATTTTTTTCCTTTTCTTTTTCTTTTCCTACTTAAAGTGAGAAAGTATAGAAGTGAGAAAAAAAAGAATTTAGAAAGTAAAAAGAAATGTACATGTGAAAATGAGATTTATTCTTTTGAACCATGGTTTACAGGCTTAAGATGATGGGCTTCTAGTGAGTAAAAGAGTAAATCTCATTAGAACTTAGTTTTCTGAGTTCAAATATATTGTCAGCTCCTGACCATTAGACATTTCAAACTAAATATCTTAAGCACTCGTTCAAAACAACTTATCTTTTGTCCCAAACCCAGCTCTCTTAGACTCCACATTTCTTTTGAAAGTACTATACCATTCTTCCAAACATCTAAATTTCTATCCTTAGTATTAACTAGTCAAATCTTTGCTCTGGCCTCACATATTGAATCAATTGCCATATCTTGTTTCTACTTCCACGTCTCTATCATCCATCTACCCCATTCTCTCCACTCATCCAGACAATACACTAAATCAGACCCTAATCCACTCTTGTTTCAATTATTTCAATGGCTTCATCATTTATATCTCTGTATCAAATGTTTACCCTACTCAATAAACTCCAGTGGCATCCCCTTTCTTCAAGGACCAAATATAAAATTCTGGCATTTAACCCAATCTAGTTCCTAAATTTCTAGTTTTACTACATTACTCTCCTTTATTTACACTATGGTCCAGGCAAACTGGTTTTTCTTTCCCCTTTCAAGACGTTACATGTCCTCATGCCTTTCCACTGCCTATCCTTCAAACCTAGAATGCCCTTTCCCCTTTCCTCTAACTAAGAACTTTTGGCTGCCTTCAAGATTCATAACAAAAGCAAAGAAAGCTAAAGTTAACAAATGGATTTGTTTAGGTTTTCTAAGTTATCTTAGAGAAAGGAGGAGGAGGAGCCCTGTACATGGAACAAAGCAACCTGCCTGGAAAGAGAGCTAGATTTGAAGTCACAAGATTTCATACTACCTACCTTTGTGATCTTGAGTAAATCACTAAAAATTTCCAAGTCTGAATCGATTTGGACTCACTGGTCCCTGCCAGTTCTGAATCTATGATTGTATGTACTTTAGGCAAAGAGAAATGAAAGACTCAATTCTATTTTCTGGGTCTACAACCAAAAAAAAATGATGAAAATTCAACAATACTCAAGTTATACCCAAGGAGGGACATGAAAAGAAAGTATCTAACTATTCTTGATATCACTTAGCCCATATAAAATGAAAAAAGTCTCGGATGCAACAACTAATCTTTGCAGGATCATGAAGAATTGGGTGAGGTATTAAAGAATTGGTAAAGGAAAGATGTTTTTCAAAAGAAAAAATATTGGAATCTGAAACCAGTAAGATTGGCTATAATTTTTGGCAAAAAATTTAGATTACATTATTAAAGAAATGGCAAATAGACTTTTAGTCAAAGAACTAGCCCGGCTTCATTAAGTACTAATCTTGCCAGACTAATCTCATTTTCTTTTAGGGCATGGTTACCACACACACACACACACACAAAGAGAAATACATACATATACACAAATATATGTAATATATTATGTAATTATAGTTACTTAAATTCTAACAAAGCATTAGACAAAGCCTCTCATCCTATTTGTTTGCCTTTTCCAATCCATACTCTACCCATATGCCAAAGTGATTTTTCCTAAAGCACAGGTCTAACCATGTCATTGTTGAACTCCTGTTACTAGTAAAGTCAAATAAATATTATTGATTGGCATTTGAAGTTTTTTCCCTTTCCAGCTTCAATTTGTCTTTTCATATCTTTCTCCCTTATGTACTCTATGGTCCAAACTGTCCTCCTTGATGTTTCTCACTCAGATCCCATTTCTAGTTTCTATGACCTGTGTGCAAGCTTTCCCCCTTGCCTGGAAAACTCTCCTTTTCCACCTCCATCTCTTGAAATTCCTAATTTCCTCCAGAGCTCAGCTTCTACATCTGGTCCTCCTCAGTCCTTTCAATGCTAGGGCCTCATTATTCATATTTATTTTGATGTGTTTTCCATATGGTCACCTATGGTGTCTCCACTAATAGAATGTGAGGCCCCTGAGGCAGAAACAATTTCATTTTGGCCTTTACATCTCCAGCACCTAGCATATCACTTGGCACATAGTAAAGGCTTAATAAATGCTTATTGACTGATTGGTGATTGATGATTTGCAACAGATAGGATGCTTGCCAAATCTACAGATGACACAAAATAGGGGGAAAGAGCTAGCAGACTGGATGGCAGAGTCAGATTTCCAAAGATCTTTATAGGCTAAAACATTGGGCCCAATCATATAAAATGAAATTTTATAGTGCTGAATACATTGGGTACCAAAAAATCAATACCATACATACAAAAAAGGGGAGTATGAATAGTGTTTAGTCTTTAAAGATCTAGAGCTTTTAGCAGACCTCTAGCTCTATAAAAGTCAAGAATGTGATGTGGCAGCCAAGAAAACTAACATGATAATAGGGTATTGAGATTCATAACTTTCAGGAATAAAAAGATGATAGCCCCACTGCTCTCTGTGATGGTTGGGCCACAGCTGGAGTTTGGTTCTATGGGGCCCATTTTAAGAAGGACAGTGATGAGACGACCAGAGGAAAGTCATCAAGGTGGTGTAAGATTTTGGGTTCATGCCAGATGAAATTAGTTCAGAGGAACTGGAAGGTTTTTAGAGAAATCTCAGGGGTATGTGACAACTGCCTTCAAGTATTTGAAAGCTTGTTTTATGGAAGAGGGATTAAAATGGTCCAATTTGGTCTCACAGGATCATTGTTGTTTGTCCTGCATTCTTGAAGAAGGCCGTGATATCAGGGAGATGATGCTGTGACATGCAAGTGAGTTGGATCTGAGAGAGGGAGGGCTGTACAAAATCACCAGCCTCATTTTCTCCTTAGCAGTGGCAAGATATGAATCAGGATGACTGGAAATTGTCCTTGGCCTTTTAAGCTAAGGTTTTTAATTGGTCTCAAGTAGACTGAGGTAATTCCCAAACAGTGATTTAGCTAGGTAAGAAATGAAGCAAAAAATGCTTTTTTATCTAGTTGTGTGTGTGTGTGTGTGTGTGTGTGCTATTTACCTTCACTTTGGGCCAATAAATGGCCAATCTCATTGGGTAAAACCAGGAACAATAATGAGGGAAATTGCAAAATAAAAAAAATTAGGCTTGAAATAAAAAAAAAAAAAACTTCCAAAGAATCATAGTACCCATAAGCAGAATGGGCTGCTTTAGAAGGTTATGAATGTCACATAATAGGTATCATATAAATCTTAGCTGTTATCATCACCATTATTTTCTCATCCTCAAAGTCTGGGTGACCCCTTATAAAGGAGATTGATTTTAGGAATAGACAAATCTAGACAAGTGATGTCAAATTCAAATAGAAATAGGGCACCAATCCATATGTAAGAGTGCATGCAGACTAGACATTGAATTAGAAAACCACATGTGATCATTATCTATATTCTGTTGTTTTAATTTATTTTGATCATTTTAATTAATAATTTGGTCGATATTGTGTTAATACATCTCAATGGCATTTTAATCTAGTTTAGAATGCACTTGAGAGTGTTGTGGGTTACACCAGACCCATGGATTGCATATTTCATCCCTCTGGCTCCATTCATACTCTAAAATTCCTGACGATCAGGATTATATCAGAAAGGATTCTGCACTATTGAAAGTACATCATGGTTTTTCAAATGCAATTTGTACAGGTTTCCTTTTCCTTTTCCATAATCAGCAGGTATTTATTAAGCACTTAATATATACCAAGTACTACCCTGAACCCTATGAATGCAAAAAAAGCAAAAACTGTGTCAAACTTAAAAGAATTCACATCCATAGATAAATCCAACTTATTCTTTACCTATAGGGTTTGTCTAAGTTCTATATGCTAATGGACTACCCATCCAACTATATGTCATCATACCAATGCAAATAGTCATATTCAGAGTTTTCAAAAAAAAAAGAAGAAGAAGAAGCACAAAACCTCACAATAAATTGACCTATGTCCTGGGTTTATTATGATATGCAATTTGGTGGAAATGTTAACTCCTACAGAAACAGGTATAAGACTTGTATTATCTCAAACTTACTGCTCTCTGTGGTTTCCTGCTTTGTTTTGAAGTGAGGAAACAATATCACACATGTATATAGCTAAATGCCAGGAAACTAGCTTGATTCAAGTAACATCTTGGTTCTGCATGGCCCACAGTGTAAGGATGTTAGAGGATCTGGGAACCTTTTACAGATGCACTAAGCTTAGAGAAGCTAAGCAAAGGTGTTAGCAGAATTCCTTTATCAGGAACTGGACTTAGTATTTAACCATCATGCTAGCTATTTTAATCTGCACACTTCATCTCTATCTGAGCATATGAAACAGAAAAAACCTATTCTTCATCCACTTGGGTTTTCCTATGTGGATTACTGGGCTGATTTCTTTGGGTATGGATTCCATAAGGAAGTACAGTGTTATCCTGGAGCTGGATGCAATAAGAAGATTGTCATCCATGACATTAGATGACTATTTACAGGGAGTCTTTCCATTGGGATTTTTGCAGGAAATCCTTCTTGGTAATGACTGACATTTTTAGGGAAAACATTTCTGTTTTGTACCTTGATATATATTGGCATTCAGAGGAATCATTTTTAAAAAGAATCTTGTATGTGAATACAGAAAAAATATTTTAGAAGAGAACATCTTTAAATGTAGTATTCTGTGTACTAGTCAAACATTGTGATGGTCGTTGGTTTGATTTTTAAAAAGATATCAGAATTGTGTATTTAACCACAGTTTTGTCAGTTTTGAGATTATGAAGATGTAGTCTGCAATAGAAAATTATTTGTAGGAACCCACCTGTCCCTTTTTTATATTCTCACCAAGGATAACCTTACTGTGGGTACAGATCATTCTTAAAGTGATTTTATAGGGATGAGAAAGTAGGCATATGGGTTTTTTTAATTGTCTTTATCACCTTTTAAAAAGAGTAATAATACCATCTGTTGATTTTTTTCCCCTCTCATTCTTTTTGCATCTTTCACTCTTTAAGATAGCTTTTAAATTGATCCTTCAACACTTTAAAAATCTGGTGCCTCCAGAACTGAATTTTTTTCCCAGTATGTACTCAGTCTGGAGCAGCCACCCTTCCAGATTTGGTGTTAAGTGCTATTGGCCACTTCTTTATATGTTCATTAGGTAGTGAGAAGCTAAAGTTAAAGTGTGGTGATTCTGCTATTATCAGTGATTAGAATGGATCATTATAAACCTGTGACAAATCTAATCTATCATGTATTTGTTTGTTATTTTAATAGTTCCATCTGCTTGCTCTAAGGATAAAATGGCTTAGATGGGTCTTGGGCCAAGATTTCTGCATTCTCATTTTATTCTTTAGTGGTTCTTCTGTTCTATGTGGTAACACTACTTCCAAATCTTTGCCTTTTTCAATAATATTTTTCCAATGATTTTTTACTATAAACCAACGTGGTTCTGTCTTGTCCTGTCTGTTTGCTTGACAAGATAATCTACTGTCTGCTGGAAATTGTAATTGCTAGGCCCCCTTAGCTTTTTCATTGTGGCACCCATTTTACAGGCATGCCCCATTTTATTGCACTTCACTTTATTGAACTTCTCAGATATTACATTTTTTACAAATTAAAAATCTGTAGCAATTATGCTTTGAGCAAGTGTATCAGTACTATTTTTCTAACAGTAAGTGCTCTTGTCATGTCTCTGTGTCACATTTTGGTAATTCTTACAATAATTCAAACTTTTTTCAGTATTATTATTATACCTATTATGATCATCTATGATTAATGATCTTTATTGTTATTCTTATAATTGATTTGGGACACTACACCAGTAGAAGCCAGTGAACTTATTTGATAAATCTTATGTCCACTCACCAGTGATTTCACTATAGTTTCTCTCTCTCCTCTCTTTCCTTCCTTCCTTCTCTCCTTCCCTCCCTCCACTTTGACTTCTCTATTCCCTGAGACCAACAATATTGAAATTAAGCCAATAATAACCCTATCACCTCTATGTATTCATGTGAACAGAAGAGTCAATGTGTTGGCAAACTTCATTGTTGTCTTATTTTAAGAAATTGTCACAGCTTTCCTAACCTTCAGCAGCCAAGACTTTGAGCAGTCACTAGCCATCTAGGACACTTTCTATCTCAGATGATTGCTAGCACTTTTTAGCAACAAAGTATTTTTAATTAAGGCATGTATATTGGTTTCTTGAAAATAATACTATAATATCCAAAAAACCATAGTACAGTATAGACATAACATATATATGCATTGGGAAACAAACAAAAAAAATTCATGTGAAATCACTTTATTGTGATACTTTACTGAGGCAGGCTGGAACCAAACCCACACTACATTGCCTGTACATTGTTTAGAATTATTTAAGAAATTATCATAATCAGAGTCAATGTCTTTATCTTTCCCAATTTCTCAATTTTTCAGTGTAAACAGCTTTTTAAATAGGACAAGCGGGAGCTGTTATAATTGCATTGTTTTCTTTTCTTTTTTCCTACTAATTCAGAGTTGGCTTTGATCTTTCCTCTAGCTAGTTGAAGCTCTAATGGCATCCAGACAGCTGATATGGAAATGAATCCTAGTGAGTAAGCAGACATTTCTCATCCTTATGGATTAGTCTGTTTCATTCATGTTATTCGGTATTCTCCATGTTCAGTGCCTCCCAATTCTTTATGAAGAAAGCATTCATGACATACAACATTATGGTATCTGAGTAATCTGCTACCCTTCAGCTTCTTTCAGTCCCAAATTCTGACCCTCATTTTTCCACATGTGTTTTTTCTCCTCCCCTATGCCCCCTTTCCCACTGAAATCAGTGATCATGCCAGTTGAAGGATCCTGGTAAGCATCACAAAAGTTCAGTGCTTTTTCATCTTATAAAATGGATGTTGGAATCTTCTCCAGGCTTATAGGTGATTACTCATTTAAGTCTGGAGTTTCAGAGAAAGGTAAAGGTTGGAATTATAGATTTGGTATCACTTACCTAGAGGAGATGCAAAGATTATTTTGCATTTTTATCTGTTTCATGGATTGTCATGGTTAAATATACCTGCTAACCTACTGGTTATTGTATTAATAATAACTGACATTTTATAGCACTTTGAGCTTTACAGTATTTAATACATGATCCTCATAGCACAGATAGCTAATGCTAACCCAGTTGTACTGATAAGGAAATTGAGTCTTAAGAGAAGACTCAAACACAAGATGCTTCTAATTAGTGCCCTTTCTAATGTCTTTTATTTCTTCTTATAATCATCCTCTCATATTCAATTGGACTGCTTATCAGCTAGAGGCAAAGGCACCTAGATGACTCTAGTAGATAGAATACTAGAAGTAGAAACAGGGGCACATAAGTTCAAATCTTATATCATACATTTACTAGATGTGAGATCTTCATGAAGCAAGTCATTTAACCTCTTCAACAGTTTCCTTACCTATAAAATGGGGATAATAATAGTGTCTACCTGCAGGGATACTGTGAAGACAAAATGAAATATTTGTGAAGCACTTCGCAAGCCTCTAAATGCTATATAAAATGCCAACTGTTATTTTGTCAGACTACTGATACAATAGCAGGGACTCTACTTACTCTCTTCCTGGTGTAGTAGACAGTATTAATTTGTGGCTTGTGATTTATGATTTATAAGATTTTGAGAATCAAAAATCATCTGGACAACACAATGAATAATAAAAGTAGGATTTTGTGGGGAAGTCATATGTAAAAAGAAAATACAATGAAAAACAAGGTAGAGTCAACCAACAAAAGTTATTTAAGTATCTATTAGGTATCAGGAACTGAGAATTAAAAAACAAATAAACAAAAATCTTTTTCCTCAAAGAATTTAATAGGAACAATCTTTAAATAAGTCACTACCTATACATAGGATTTAAAAATTGGTCCATGCACTTCAGGCACACACTTTAATTCTTCTAAAATAGTTCAAATCATCACATTGTTAACTTTTCCAGCAGACACCTGAGAGAAAGAGGGGGAAATAAAGAAAAGGGTGAGATCAAAATTTTAACATTTAAAACAATTGGAATCTACTAATGTTCAATACCATATTTTCATTCGTTTTCTACATCTCTACATTGTTCTCATTTATGATAAGTATGAGAGTGCAGCTCCCCACAAGTGAGCACAGTTAATTGGTCAGGAACAAAAGCTGTACTTTGGCTGCATCTTGACCTTGAAACCTTGGCTTCCCTGACCATCTCCTTTAACTATCTACACTGTCTCCTGGGAGATTTCCTTCAGAGAGCTTCTGTAGAAGTCAGCACCATTTGAAAATTTCTCTATATTCAAAATGTATCCTATAAGCATAATAATCATCAGCTTAAATAGAATTTGACTTGAATAGTATATTCTACCTGTCTTGCTTTCAACTATACTCTGCTTTCTGAACAATTGATTCTTCCCTGAATCTTCTTTTTTGCTTCAGAACCATAATTTAATTTGTAGCTTGCAGAAATTAGGCTTTGAAACCTACACTTAAAAGAGGTTTCTATCCATATTGTGCATCCCAGTAAAATTTAAATATATCTGTACATATGTATATATATATATGTATATATATATATATATATTCAAATTCTCTCTCTTTCACTTTGTGTAAATGTCTGTCTCTATCTCTCTGTCTCTGTCTCTGTTTTTAAAGAAGGGCACAACCTAGAGATTCTATTAAAAAGAACATTTGATTTTTTACCCCCCTTTGGCATCAGAAGCTCTTACTCAGCTAGAGAGCTTCAAAAGTCATTTATTTTTTAGACTTTGAGCAGAATGTCAGATATGCATTAGTTTCCTGACCACTTCAATAAGATCTGGTAATTCAAAGAAAACTCCAAGCCCAATTTACTATGTCTTCTTATGTAAGTTTCTGTATTCCCTAACCCAGGCCCTCAGGACAGGCATGTACTATAACCTCTCCAATATAAAATCAAGCAACCTCTAGACAAATAAATAACCCTGCAATTTGGTGAGAAGGTCAGCAGACAAACCTCTGGTGAATTGCCAAGAAAAGCTAATTGAAATGAAGTTCTGTCTACCAAGACTTCCCCCACTCACAGAGCCTGTTATCCAGCCCTATCACTAATTTATATGAAGAAATCTGGAGATTTTAGTTAAACATACAATTACCATAAGATAACACCATGGCTGGAAACAAAACGGACAAAATTTTAACCTCCATTATTATAGGACCATAGCTCTAGTGTTGTGAGGACTTGAAAGGCCAACTGGTACAACCTCCTTTGATGCGTTAGGAAAGTGAAGCTGAGAGGTTAATGGGCTGCAATCCATTAGTAATGTCAGAGTAGATATGGTAGAATATATAAGATGGGCAAACTTGGGTGGACTGCAATATCTACTATTAGAGATCCAATTAATGAGATCAAAAAGCATTGTACTAGTTGGTAGAAATCAATAAAAGGAGAGGGCCAAAAAAGAGACATGGAAAGAGAGATGGAGAAAGAAAAAAGGAGAGAGAGGGGAAAGAGATAGACAGAGAGACAGAAAGAAAGAAAGAAGAAAGAAAGAAAGAAAGAAAGAAAGAAAGAAAGAAAGAAAGAAAGAAAGAAAGAAAGAAAGAAAGAAAGAAAGAAAGAAAGAAAGAAAGAAAGAAAGAAAGAAAGAAAAGAAAGAAAGAAGAAGGAAGAAGGAAGGAAGGAAGGAAGGAAGGAAGGAAGAAGAAAGAAAGAAAGAAGAAAGAAAGAAAGAAAGAAAGAAAGAAAGAAAGAAAGAAAGAAAGAAAGAAAGAAAGAAAGAAAGAAAGAAAGAAAGAAAGAAAGAAAGAAAGAAAAGAAAGAAAAGAGAAGGAAAGGAAGGAAGGAAGAAAGAAAGAAAGAAAGAAAGAAAGAAAGAAAGAAAGAAAGAAAGAAAGAAAGAAAGAAAGAAAGAAAGAAAGAAAGAAAAAGAAAAGAAAGAAAGAGAAGGAAAGGAAGGAAGAAAGAAAGAGAAGGAAGGAAGAAAGAAACAAAGAAAGAAAGAAAGAAAGAAAAAGGGAGAAAGAAGGGAGGAAGACACCAAGGGAGATGTGAGAGAGACAGAGAGATAAAGAGACATGGAGAGAGGCAACGAAAGAGAGATAAACAGAGCAAGCCAGAGAAAGAAAGAGATAACAAACAGAGAAAAAGAAACAGAGAGAGAGAGAGAGAGAGAGAGAGAGAGAGAGAGAGAGAGAGAGAGAGAGAGAGAGAGAGAGAGAGGAGAGAGAGAGGGAGAGAGAGAGAGGAGAGAGGGAGAGAGAGAGAGGGAGAGAGAGAGAGGGAGAGAGAGAGAGGGAGAGAGAGAGAGAGACTGGGAGATATAGAAGGAACTTATATTCTAGTGGAATGAAGAATGTTGAGGAGGCAGGGTGTTTAATGTTTTTTTCAGTAACACATATACTTAGTCTGGAGCAGAAAAGACATGAATCCTATCTTCAATATCTGAAAACCAATCATAGAGAACAGGAAAAAGAACATGTCTGTGTTTTCCCTAAACGAATGTTTGGTAGCATTTTAGACCAAAACAAAGTAATCAGCCTTAAGGTAAAAGTCTTTATTTTTTTATTGAATCCCTTTTAGTCTGTTATATTTTTGAAATTTTTTCTTAGATTTTGTATTAATGCCAGTATTTGACCTTTAAAATCCTTCTACTATTGTAGCATCCCTTGAATTGAAAATCAAAAAATAATGGGACACTTAAGAAAAAATCCCCTAATGTTAGCATCTGACAGCATGTCAGATGCTCCACATCTTTAGTCTCTCACCTTAATCCTGAAAGGGGAGAATCACTTTCCATCACCAGTTGTCCAAACTGACAATTGTTCCTTATTGTGAATCAGAATTTGCCTGCCTTTGCTTGTGACAATCATTGATATTATTGCCAACTTTGCATATGTCATCTTTCTGGTTCTTCTCTTTTTAAAAATAATGTCCTAGACAAAGCAGACATGAGTCATGCAAGCCCCCCAGCCTTGTTCTCTAGCTCATAAGAATGAATCTAGGCAGAGTGAATGAGACAGAACTCATTGAACTTGTCTGGATTGGTATCATACTGGTCTCCAATGGGTTGGAGGAGATAACCAAGAATCATTTATCGGTCAAGGTTTTCTTCCTCCACATCAGAATGCTGAGAGACTTTTATTGGTAGGACTTCTAGGAAACCAATATATCATGTTAGCCTCTTAAATTTGGTGTCAAACTTCATGGTAGCCACACTTTACCTTAAAACTTTCCCTGAGGTCACCCTATAGATGACCTTATGGGAACTGAGAGAATGTTCTCATAACTATGAGTTCTCATTCTTCAGCAAATGTATGAAAAGCCATTTCTGGCTGGACAACCCACTCAAAGATGTTTGGAGTAACTAGGTTATATAGTAGATAAAATACCAGACCTCATCTTCTTAAGTTCGAATGTGGTCTCAGACACTAACTAGGAGGGCAAATTATTTAATCCTGTTAGGCTCAGTTTCCTCAAATGCAAAATAATTTGGAGAAAGAAATGGCAAAGAATTCCAGTACCTTTGCCAAGAAAATCCAAAATGGGATCATTAAGAGTCTGACAGGACAGAAAACCAACTTAACAACCACAAATAATGTTTGTATTCTGCTTTGAAGTCTACAGTCAAGCATCCATATGTTTGCCTGAGTCTCCCTTTGTGAAATTAATTAACATATTACCTTTTAAATACAGAATGAAATTTATATTTTTGCACATGATCAATAGGGAAATTTGCTTCTCTTAACTAACCATATTTATTTTTGGTTTTGTAGTTATTATTCACAAAGGGACAAGGGGGAAGAGGAAGAGAAGTGATTTTTAATTGGAAAAAAAATTAAAAAGAAAGAAGGGGATGTCATCTTTTAATTACCATTTAGCTGGCTTTATAGTCTCACTGATTCATTCTTATCCTAGGATTTCCTTCCAGAGAGGAGAATGTAGCCATACCTACCATGAAAGGCATTTTATTTAATTAGAATTGGTGGTTGATTGTTATATTCATTTTTTTAACCACCATCTAAGGATGAACTAATGAGAGGAGGCTCTGCTATTGCTTTGTGATATTCATTGTAAAAGTCACATTATATTATGTACAATAGGTTAGGTGGACAGGCCTTTATTGCACTGTGGGAGAGCTCTACATTAGCACTTCTTGAGGGACTGTAAAATAACTCTATCTGAATGTCCACTTCATTAGCAGAAAAATTTCTCTTCATTTTAGTTGCTGAGACCTTTCCATGACACACAGAATGACAATATTGGGTCTAACCTTCAATTCGTTTTTTCATCTTGCAAATAAAGTCTTAGAAATCAAAAGCTTTGTATCCTGTTGATTTCCAAATAAATGATTTTTAAAGGTTTCTTTCTTTTTTTCCATGTTTAAGCATCAATAATGATAAAAGGTCAGCTCTGCTATATTTTGCATTTATGTGAATTCTCATCTTTTCAGAAATTCTCTGTTCCTCAACTTTCTTTATCAAATATTTCCATATTTCAATTAGTTCATCATTTTTCTTGACTTTTAGCATGTAGCATAGTTCCTGTTAAAGACTTGCAATTAAAAAAGAATACACTGGCATACCACTTGCCCAGAAATCAATCTGCCAGCTTTTTCAACACAAGGAGTAAATGCCAACAGTTTCCAATAACCAATCAATCCCCAAAAGCCCATTTTCTATTAGGCTTTATTCAAGGTACTAGAGATGAAAGACAAAATTAAAATATACCAATACTCAAGAAGGTTTACTCAAAAGAGCCTTCACTCAAAACCATATTGACTCGCTTAATACATGATTTTTAATAGCTCAGACACTTGGCATTTGGTAGCTGTGGATTTGTAAAAAAGAGTGCTTGGAATTAAGAGAACTGAGTTTGAATTCCACCCCGTTTCCCTAATAGATATGTGGTCCTGAACAAATCATTTAATCTCTCTCAGAGACTCTAGTTTTTCTTCTATAAAGTGGAGATTCATAGAATAGACTTCAAAGAGTTGGGATGTGATGGGAGGAGATCTGTAAATCATTTCATAAATCTTAAACCACTACCTTACACTTAGTTATAATTTTCCAACCCAGAGCAAACTGAAATGAGAAAATTAGAATCACAAAAGCAGAAAAGGATTTGAGACAGAGATAATAACAGGAAAAGGACTCCTCATAGGAAACTTCTTTCAGTCTCTTGGTTTCTAGTATTATATTCCACCTCTTCCCCAATTACACTGAATTTAGTATGAATTTTGTATTTATTTTGATTTGTACATGACATTTCCCCTCTTATAATGTAAGAGTAGTGACATCAGGGATTTCTTTATCCCCTAGCAATATCTTGCATAATGCTTGGCACACAGAAGGTACATGATAAATGCTTGTTGAATTAAATTAAAGAGAAGAAAGAACAATCTTTCTCAAACAAATAGAAATGGAAGAAACATCATACTTTAACATTTTAAAGTTCAAAAATGTGTGAATATAATAATGGAATAATTATAAACTTAACCTTTCTCCAAGTAGAGGTTTAATTCTCTTCAAGAGAGAAGAAAAATTTCTAGACGTCTTTAAAAATTTTCCACCCCCAAATAGTTAAAATATTTTTGTCTTTTGACCCTTGAAAGGACATATGCTTCAGCTGTTTGAGAAGTTCATTTATGTAGAACAAGTCATTCTCAAATAAAGTAACAGCAGTGAGATATTACTGAGAGTGATTATGATGGATATGATATGGTGGTACTTCTGAAAACCAAACAGAATCCTGGCTTCTTGGATCCCCCTGAGGAAGATTTAAAGGGCTTCTGTTCATCTGCTCATAGACTTAAAAGCAAGTCTATCAGAAGTTACTGAAGATGATTTTTGATATAGTTGATGTCACCTGTGAAATGGGGATAATAATGAGTACTTATCCCTCCAGAGTTGTAGTGGTGATTAAATAATTGTTAAATAATTTCTATACTATCTGGAATATAGTGAATAGCATATAAATGTTAGCTATTATTATTGATGAAAATCTTTTTTAAAGAGCCTCAAATATCCAAAGGAAAAAATAATTGCTCAGGGAAATGTTCTAGTTAAAGATTGTCAGGGAATGAGTAACAGCAGATCACTCATTCAAAGGCCTCAGAGGGAGTTAACCCTCTGAAGGGATTCTCTCTAGGTCAGGGTCAGCCCTGGGCACTCAATGCTCAGGGCTGTTAATTTAATCAGTCCCTCTGAATATAAGCAAGCTTGGAAGAACTCCTAATAGCCAGACCAATAAACAAGAAAAGGTTGCTATTTTGGCTGGAGACTTTTGATGGGACAAACATTTCCCAATGCCTCAAAACAGATTCCTCTAAAATGCTTTCCTGGCTTGTGTCCTGCTTATTTCCTTTTATCTCCATCCTGTTTCAGAGAGGTAACCTGGTCCTCTACATTAGTCTTCCTCTCTGCATCTATTTACATTACAAACTCCTTGGCTTGGCCCAGACTTCGTATTCCCTTTAGCCTTTCAAATCATGGCCTGGATCACGTCCCATTCTACCAGTACAGCCTCTTCCTGTTAATTGCTTGTGATCTTTTGACATGAGCAGAGAGAATTAGATGGTTTTAAGGAAATTTTTCTTTGATTTACAGAAGCTTGATTGTAGGATATTGGATGGAGAATTGAAAGGGACCCTGGAGGTCACCTGGGCCAAGCCCATCATTTTATGGATGAGGAACAGAAAGAACTGTGTACCTAGATTCTTTCCCTAGCTGTCTCCAAACTGAGGAATCTTTCTTCTCCACTCCATAAAAACGTCTGTCCTAAGAGTCAATATCAACTTTCTAGTACCAAAATACCCTCACCATTACATGATGCTGGATTGGTTCTGAAATTTCTTTACTTTGAGCTCCCTTTATCACATATGCTGTACTATGAATTTTTAATTTGGGGTATGTAAACATATTTTTCACAATAATTTGATAGCTGTATTTCAATATGTTTAGTTTCCTTTTCAAACCTATAGATATTTATATTTATATTTTTTTCATTTTAAAAATGTTATTCTGAAGAGGAGACTTTAACCAAATTATCCCAAAGGTTGATGATGCAAGAAAGATTAAAGATCTTGCCTAAACAGACTACCATCCTATTCCCTTCCTGAAATACAGCTAAACAGTTTCAAGTTTTCTTGAAGCTACATTTAAGGTACACTTTTAAAAATTGTTTTTGAGACTGATTCTCTTTATCCAGTGACCACACATGAGATCGTCCCAAAAAAGATAGAATGGAAGCTATCTGCTCCATTTTTCTGAACTACACCAAGTCTTTCCACCTAGGGCAGCCTAGTAGCCCTTCATTTCCTAGAGTTCAGAACATTGATGCCAGATAAAGAGCAGCCCCCAAACTGACTTGAGCTCTATTGCAGCTCAGAACTCTTGCATCTAGAGTCCACCAGTCTTAGACTCTCCAACAGCAGGGACTACTGGCGTGTACTACCATGCCTAGTTTTTATTTGTTGGTTGGTTAGTTGATATCATATGTTTGTTTTATAAGCCATATTTTTCTGGGGAGATTCTGGGAAAGAACCTGTTTTTTTTTAATAAAAGTATAAGAGACTATTTGATTGATTGGATCATTACCTAGAAGTCACAGAAAACATTAAAGTATGGTCTCAGTATAATTAAGAAGCTCACTTTAGATTTCTCTTAGAAGGGGTTGGATAATATTTTAGTCTAATGAAAAATCCTTAAAGACTGAATCTAAAGTCAGAGGACCTTTGTTTGAATCCCAGTTCTGCCATCTGTAGGACCTATCAGTCCATTAATCTCCCTAAGCCTCAGTTTCCTCATCTGCAAAATGAATGTTGATCTAAAGAGGAAATCAGGTAAGTAAGTAGTGAGAGTTCATGGAACACTGCCTAAACTCTTTGAGGGCAGGGACTATCTCTTTCTGGACTTAGCACAGTGCCTGGCGCCTAGTAAATCCTTAGTAAATGTTTATTGAATTGAATTGCTGGATGTGGGAGAGGAATTCCCTGAGCTTGAAATGTATCCTTCCAGTGGGAAAAGGGAAATTCCTGGGCAGCCTCCCATAATTCAGAGTTAAGAGTTTATGCAATCATCCTTCTGGAGAAAGAAGGGGAAAGTCAATGTAGCACCAGCCTTCTAATGGCAGAAAGGGATTACATATGTGTATATGAACATGTGTGTATATATGCAGGTGTATACGCATAAATATACACATATTTGCATACACGTGTGCATGAATACATACATAGACCTACAACTAGAAACCAAGTGGAGGAATTTGTGCCGTGATAAGAGGAAGCAAGAAATGTGAATTTTGCCCCCTAATATTCTAGTGACAGAAGGGGTTACACATGTGTGTTTGTGTATATACATATACATATATACACGTAGAAGTGTATATGTGCATTATTAGCCCCAAATTCACTTCCTTTCTGAAAAGGATCCCAATTTACCGCAGGTACTCACAAGAGAAGAAAGGAAGGGGGCATCAATTTTTATAGGCAACTATGAATTGTTAATGTATCTTTTTTACTTTATGCATGCTAGGATAAATGTAATCCTATGTCTAATATATTCATTGTTTCTTTGAGCACTTGTTTAGATACTCTGGTGACTCAGTTCATGTCTTCCCAGAATTTCCTTCGGGAAATTTCAGAATTCAACTTGAATATATCATTTGCTTCAGTCCTTCCAATTATGACTAAGAGGGCAGCCACAGGTCATACATAATAACTACCCAAAAAAAGTAATGAAATAAACATTAAAAATTAGGGCCCAAACCTTGCCAAACTTCTAGCATTTAACAAGACAGAATCAGAATGGTTGATAAATGCAGGAAAAAAATTTGTTTTGCGTCCCCTTTCTTTTTCTGCCTTCTTTTATTTCTTCCCTTTCTTCCCTCTACTCTTCTTCTTTATCTTCTCTTATTGTATCAAGGTATATAACAAATTTTATTGATTTCCTTCTGTATTACATCATACAAGTTCAATATTTCATACCTATCATGCTTTATGATATCATAATATTTCATTATAAACACATATAATTCATTTAGCAATTCTCCAATTGTTGGACATAGAAGTAGTTTCCAGTCTTTTATCATTATAACTAGAGCATCTGTGGACATTTTTGTATAGATAGGTCCTTTTATAAAATTTTTATTATTGAGTAATGGGAATAGAATCTCTGGGTTAAATTGATCATCTGATCAATTTTGTGACTTATGCCATATTGCCCTCCAAAATGTTTGCACCAGAAAAAATCCCACCACCAACCATACTGTTTTTCCATAGTCCTATTAACTTGGAATTTTATAATTTTAATAGCTTTACTCTTCCAGAATATGTAAGACTATTTTAAGGTTGTCTTGATTTGCATTTCTCTGATCTTTAGGGAGTTTAATCATCTTTTCATGTATTTCCTTCTTTATAAGTTGTCTATCAAATCTTTGATCATTGCCAGAGATGTGTATTATTAATCTTATAGATATGCATCATATTCCTATAGATTCTAAAAAACCAAACTTTTACTTGGTATATTTACTTCAAATATTTCCTTCAATATTCTCCTTTTCTTTCATTTTTGAAGATGGTGTTTTGGGTTGTACAAGGATGTTATATAATTAAACTCATAGACTTTTGTCTCTAATGATTTGTTTTATTTCTTTCACTGATAAGAAATGTGTTTCCTTTGTAGAGTGTAAACATATCCTTCCAGTTTTTTAATTATTTTTAATGTTTATTTATGTGATCCAATTAGTTTACTGTGGTTTAAGATATAAAGTGTAGTTCCAAATTTTTGTTTTTGTTATCTATCCATTAATTTTTTCCTGTAAATTTTGATAGTGATTCCATTTCCCAGTTTTTAAGGTGGGTTTCAAATGCTAACCTTTTATATTCCTTGAATTCTGTTCCTGGAATCTCTATTTTGTTCCATTGATCTTTTTCTCTGTTCTTTTTCTATTACCAGGTAGTTTTCATAATTATTGCATTAGAGAGCATTTTGATATATGATAGTATTAGTCTTCTGCCAGTGGTTCTCTCTTTCATTATTTCTCTTGCAGTTCTTATCCATTTCTTATTCCACATGAATGTGATTATGGTTTTATCTAATTTTATGGTTTTTTTTATTTCGGCATTGTATTAAATCTCTTAATATGTCAGATGTATCATCATGTTTGCTGCGTCTGCTTGATTCATCTCTGAGAGAGTGTATCTGTTTCATTTATTCACTCTGATTTCTGACAAAACAATTGTGAAGCCAATTTTAGAGGTCTCATGTCCTGAGAAAATAGTGACCAACTATTTGATATATTTTGTTGTTAATTTAAGCTGATCTTGATTTGTAATAGTAGTAGCATGTTGAAAAGTAGGTTAGATTATTTTTAAGTCTATACTGTATCCTGATATTTTATTAAAGTTATTTAGTACTCCATTAATTTATGTGGCTGATTAGCTTGAGTTTATTAGGTATAAAATTATATTGTCTCCAAATAGAAATATTTTAGCTTACTCATTAGCTATGATTTGTTAACTTGCATATAGTGATTTGCACATAATAGGTGCTTAATAAATATGTGTTAAATTAAATTGGTTTGAATGCTTATTTCTTTGTTTTCTTTTTCATGCTTTGTGGCCATGATTTCTACAAGTATATTAAATAGTAATGACAAGAATAGTCATCCTGACAACATCTGCTTTTACTAGGAATCTGTCTGGTATTATCCATTATAAATAATATTAGTTTATGATTCTGGCATATATATATTTTTTAATGAGAAGGACCATCCTATGCTATATAGTTTTAATATAATTGGGTACTGTATTCTGAGGTATAATTTATAGAATGCAGAAATAGAATCAGGTCATATTAAGGTTATTATCAGGTCAATTAAGATCAGAAAGAGTAATCTTAGACATCTATTAGATGTGTGATCTTGGATAAGTCACTTAGCTCATCTCTATCTCAATTCCTTTATCTATGAAATGAGGATATAAAAGCACCTATTTCACAAGATTATTATACAAATCAAGCATCTATAAAAGGCTTCACAAACCTTAAAAACACTATATATATTTTGGCTATATTTTTTATGAAATGATATGACCAGAGTATTATTTGTTTTTTCTTGCTGATGAAAAATGTTTACTGCTAGTTGTTTTTCTGATATTAAACTACCTTTGCATTTCATTTATAAATCCTACTAGTCCCAATGGATTTTTAAATTGTATTGTTGCATTTTATTTTAAATATTTTGTTTAATGCTTTCATATCAATACTCACTGATGATATTAGCCTATAATTCTCCTTTCTTTTTCCAGTTTGCCATTGGTTTAAAAATTGACACTATATTTTCCTTATACAGAAATCAGTCTACCATCTCTATTTTGAAGCCTTCTATGGAGTGCAAATGTTACTAGTTCTCTGAATTTTGGTAGGAATTACTTAGGACTCTACCCTGGCCTCAAGTCTTTTACAAGAGTGGAATAAATCTTTAATGACTAATTTTACAAATTTTTGATTCCTTTTGCTTTTGTCATGATCTCTCTTTCTCGTTTATAATTTTGTGGATTTGTATTTGTTTTCTCTCTTTTTAAATTAGACTTGTTAGTGGTTTATTAATTTTGTTAGCCTACTCAAAAAGCCAGCCTTTTTCACATTTTCAGTTGTATTGATTTTGGTTCTGATCTGGTTTATTTCTCTCCTTCTTTTTCTTGTTTTGTTACTTTATCCCCTTTCTAAATTCTAAGATAATTAATTCTCGCATTTTATTGGTAAAATAATTCAGTTTATTAATTTGCCTCTGAGTAGAGTTTTAGCCTCCCCCATACCTTCATAGATTTTGCTATATAATATCAGTTTTGTCATTACCTTGGATGTAATTTGTTATTATTTTTTATGATTTCACAACTTTAACTCAATTTTATTTTATTAACTATATCATAGCTTATTAATGATTTTATAGATTATGGTCCACAAATGTGGAAGGAAGGAAACAAGCATTTTTATAGTGCCTACTATGTGCTAGACATTTTGCTGAATACCTAGCACATCTTATCTCACTTGATCTTCACAACAACCTTAGAAAGTGACGCTTTTATAATCCCCTTTTACAGCTGAAGAAACTGAGGCAGACAGTGATTAGGTGGCTTGCCCAGGATTATATAGCTGAAAAGTGTTCAACACTGAATTTGAACTCATCTTCCTGACTCCAGCTATATTATGGGAGATTTGTCTCTTTATTATTTCCCTGACTCTTCTTTGTGGCCCAGCATTTGAACAATTCACATGTAGTTTTCATGAATGCTGCAGCAGAAAGTATGTACTTTGCTTGTCCCATTAATTTAAGTGCTACATTTCTGTAAGATATTATTATTGCTAACATTGCAGCTAAATGATCTGTCCACCAAGTCTGACATTGTGTCTGATTCTTTTGCAGTAGCCTCTACCTAGTATTCATTGTTTGCAATCAACACTCCCAGAAATCTAGTGTCTGTTCTTTTTATGGAATTTTGTGACATTTGAATATATTTACGATATTGGCCATCTTCTTCATTAAGTGTTTAAATTCCAGAGTGTCTATATGTTGGCATCTTAAATATGGATTAATTTCCTTGTTGGTTTTCCTTATTTTCTTGTTTTACTTAGTCTTGTAGCTTTCTTAGAGTTGCTAATTATCCCTTAATATCTGTAAATGTGTAATTTATCCTCTGGAGTCCATTTTTAGGATTTCTTGTATGATTCCTTTTTTTCCTTCCTCAACAACTTCTGGTATTTTAGCAATTCTTTATGGTGGTTTTAAATTATAATGATATTCTTTACTTAACTCGTGTTTATTTTGATTGAATTTCTGCCATTCTGCTTCCCTTTGGTCTTGTTTTTAGTGGAATGTGTCAAAGATCTGGCTTTCTTGTCGCCTCTCATACCTATAATTTAACTCAGTTTCTCCTGAGCCTTCATTTCACAGATGAGGATATTGAGGCCTCTGGAAGTAATGTGATTTTTATGGATAGGGGAATAGTTCATGACCAAACAGTGAAAAGAGAAGATCAATCAATCAATCAGCATTTTTAAGTGTCTACTATGTGTCAGCCACTGTGCTAAATGGTAAAAATACCCAAAAAGGCAAAAGAAAGCCCCTGTCCTAAAGAAGCTCACAGTCTAATGGGGAAGACAACATGAAAACAAATAGACACAAAATAAGCTATGCACAGGATAAATAGGCGATAATTTAAGTGGGACCACAGAAGATAAAAAGGAAAATTTTGATTACATAAAAAAAATTTAAGTTGTTTTTTGGGGGTTTTTTTTGTTTGTTTTTTGCACAAACAAAATCAATGCACTTAAAATTAGAAGAAAAGCAGGTAAATGCAAGGGGGCAGATAATTTGCAGCAAATTTCTTTGATTAGTGTATAATTTCTAAGACATATAAGAAACTGATTCAAATTTATAAGAATAAAATGTACTTTTTAACTAATAAATATCCAATGGTTATGAACAGGCAGTTTTCTAAGGAAGAAATCCAAGCTATTAATATCCATATAAAAAATCTCCAAATCAGTAATAATTAAAGTAATGCAAATTAAAATAACTTGGGGGTCCCACTTCAAATCCATCAGATTAATAAATATTAGAGCAACTAAGGAATACTGGAACATTAATACATAATTGATAGACTGTGAACTAGCCATTCTGCAAAGCAATTTGGAGCTATACCCTCAAAGTTACTAAACTATGTATTGGTTTTGCCCCAGTGAAACAACTTTTAGGAATATGCTTCAAAGAGATCAAAAAATAATAAATAGACATTCTAGCTACAAAAAATATTGATAGCAACTTTTTTAATGATAGTACTAAGAACCTTAGAAACTATATATTCTGATCCTTTGATTTTACAAATGGGAAAACAATACTAAAATATTTAATATTTAATACTTAAGATTGTATAGTGTCTTCTGGCTGCAAATCTAAACAAAACAAATTAAAAAGTAAACTGTCTTTCAAAATGTTAAATTCACTTGTTTTATGAAATCATATCAGAAACTTGAAAAGGACAGTTTTACTAAGATACATCTATATATATCTATATAGATATATATAGATATGAGAGCAATATGTTCTAGGATATTTGTGCAGTATGTACAGCCAATCCAAAGGAATTTTTAAAGTAAATTAATTGGTTAAATATTTGATTCTAAGACTCAAATAGAATGACAGAAACTGGATCCAATGCATAGCAGGTAGTGAGCTTTGGCACATGAATCTAAGGTCCATGATTGATCCACATTTTTATTGGGGCTATAATCATCTCTGTGAGACCTTAATTTCTATTTGTCTAGAAGGTAAGTTAATGGCTCAATAGATAGAGCATTAGATCTGGAGACAGAAAAATCTAAGTTCAAATCCAGCCTCAGAGGCAAGTACTGAACTTGTTTGCCTACTAGGTAACTAGGTGATTCAGTGAATAGAGAGTGGGTACTAGAGTCAGGAAAAATTGAATTTAAATCTAGCCTGAGACACTTACTAGCAGTATGATTTTGGAAAGTGACTTAAATTCCATTTATCTTAATCCACTGAAGAAGGAATTGGCAAAACACTCCAGTATCTTTGCCAAGAAAACCCCCTGGACAGTATGGTCCAGGAGGTCATGGAAAGACAGACATAACTGAACACAATACTCTCTGACCTCTTTCTTAAAAATAGTTACTTGAATGATGTTTTAAGGATATTTCTTGTGACTTAAGAAAGTAGTTCTTACATAAAACCATAAATTATTGTTTTCTAGAGAAGAGATGACTCTATAAATAATAATAGAACTTAAAATGTCTGAGCTGGAATGGAACTTTGAGATCCTCTGGTGTAACCCCTTATTTAAAAAAAATATGATGCTGATGCCCTTTTTTTCACATTTTGCTCATTTTCTTGCACTAAACTCCTGCCTTGTTTCATTAAAAAAATAAGGTAAGCTCAATACCATAGTGATTAGGTCTGTGCATTATTTAGCATTTGTAGTCTACCCTTAGCTTTTTAACAAGAGCTGAAAAGTGTATTTGTCTTCTATTCTCTGATACCAGTATCTGTCACTGTATTTAATGAATTCAGCCACCTTTTCCGTTTTTTCTTTCATTTTCAGCATTACAATCAATCAGTAAGCATTTTATAAATATGATTAAAAAAAAAAAACACTGAGGATATAAATCCAGTGAAATTGACAATCCCTACACTCAAGGGAGTATTTTATATTCTTCTTGGAGAGGAAATAAGTATATGTATGAGCATATACTGAATGAAAATGACAAATTCCATGAAGGTCAGAGCATTAATTAAGCACAACCTATATGTCAGGTAGATATGCTTATTATTTTTCTTATTCTCTTGGTTCTGTTTTCCCTAATGTGCATCAGTTTACAGTTTTTCTTATTTTTCAGTTTCGTGGTTCTGTTCCATGTCTCACACAACCTCAAGCCATGACATCTCTTAATTATCATTCTGAAATAACTATGCAAAAAATAACTTACTTATTCCCTCCCATTCACTTAAGGCAGAATATATATATATATATATATACATATATATATATGTATATATATATATATATATATATATATTAACCATAGCATTTGACCATCCTTATTCTTCTCTAAAGTTCCCTAGCAATGCATGACTTTGCCAAAATTCACTAAAACACAACAAAATTCCATTTCTAATCCCTATAATTTTTATGTTACCTTTTCCCTAAACCTTTCCTGTTTTTGAACATCCCTATTACTGTTAAAGAGACCATCATTATCCTATTCACTCAGATTTGCAATCTAAGACATATCTTTCATTCTTTAATCTTACTCGTTCCCCATATCCACTCTCTATTTCTCCCTTCACAACTCCTCCTACATATCATCCCTTCTTACCATTCTTATAGCCACTGTCTTACAATTACTACACATATAGCAGACCCTTGTCACTTCAAGTCTAGACTATTGCAATGCTATTGTTGTGATTCATTTTCTAAGAGGACCAATAACTTCCCCTGTAGCATGAATTTCCATGATTATCCATCCATATAGCAGTAGTTTCTTCCATAAATCAGTTTAGAACTTTCCAAAGGATAAGATCCTCTAAATAAAGCTCTTTCCTTGTATTTGCTATTGTTTTTAGTCCCAAGAGAGATTTATATATCAAAGAGAGTTGGAATTCTGTGTTAGGATGGGACCAAGCCATGCTAAATAAATTAAGAGGTCGCTGGAGTCTCTACCAAAAATCAAAATGAAATTGACTTTTTCTCCTTCATGTGTTTGAAAAGGAGGGAAAAGATTAATTTGGAGTTTTGTTTATTAACTGGCTCAGGATTTTGTGGTTTTAGCTTGAGAAATTGAAATCCTGCCAGAAAAAAATTCCCATACTGAAATTAAGCTTATAAAATTTAGAACTAAAAATGATTGTAGAATTATTTTCATGAAATATCTTCATATTACAAATGAGAACATCGAGGCCCAAAATAAAGAAATTACTTTCCCAAATCATGGCAAATTTTGCTGGGTAGGCTTTAGGTGAATTAATATTATCCAGGACCTGTATTATCTCCATTTCATTGATTTCTCCTCCTTCCTGACTTGTCTGTTCACATTCTACTCCTTCCCTTTCAAGACTTTACTCTAACCTACATTTGATTCTAAAGCTACTGGCTGCAATCTGTTCTATAGATTTATATAGTATGTAATCATGTATATGTAATCAAACTCTATCTTGGTAAGTCCTCCATTTTTAAAAATACATTTTATTGCTATCATGTTTTTAGGTTTTAAATTCTATCTTATTTTTTATGTTTATATCTTTATGTTTTCAGTCTCTCTGTGTCTTTACTCCTAATCTCCTTCCAAAAAACTATCTTTATTTTTTTAAAAGAATCTTTTTACAAAAGTAAAAGAATAAGGAGAAAAAAATTAGTCAAATCCACTAATACAATGAAAAAAAAATCAGACAGTATATGCAATGTTCCACTGTATAACCTGTATAACCATTCCTCTCCAAAAGATTGTCTTCTCATGTCTCTTCTTGCAAGCCATGACTATTCTTTGTAGTTTTGTAAAATTCAGTTTTTATTGTTTTATGGTTATTGCTCTATTTTCATTTTCATCATTACTTGGGGTATATAATAGGTATTTGATAAATGCTTATTGAATAGAATTATTGTTTTCTTGGCTATCCTTGCTTTTGCATCTGTTCAATGCAAGTCTTTCTATTCCTCTCTATATGCACTTTTTCTTAAAGCACATTAATATTCCCTCATAATCTTGGGCCATGATTTGTTTGGACATTCCCCAATTGATGGACAGCTAGTTTGTTTGGGTTTGTTTGCCTCCCAACACACTCATCGCTACATATATTTTAATGAGCATAAAGTCTATATTTTTGATCAATTGCCTTCTAGAGATATATGCCTAGCAATGGACTCATGGTGTCAAAGAGAATATATTTTAACCATTTTATTTGAATAATTACAAATTACTTTCCAGAATAGCTGTACTAATTCACAGGTCCAACAGCAATGCATTAGTGTACCTATTTTACCACAAGCCCTCCAGCAATGAACCTTTTATTTTCAAAGTCTCTGCTTTTTTGTACCATTTGCAAGATGCATTAAATTGAAGCTAAAAAGGCTCTTGGTCTCAGCTCTGCTATTTGCTAAGATAGGCTTTGTATGAGCTAGCCCATATAACCTTGGGTAAACTGCTTAAATTTCCTGATTCTGTTTCTTCATTTGAAAAAATGTGTAGTTTATTACATGACCTCTAAGCATCTTTCCAGCTTAAAACCTATGGTCTTATGACTGACATCTGTGTAGGATCTCTCCCAAGTTTTACTTTGTCATCCTTTGCTGGGTTGGGGCTCAGTTATAAAGCAGCCCAAAGCTATGGATATAGCCACTGTTTGTTGTAACATTTTTATATTTCTGAACTTTTTAATATGAATAAAGCTGTGCTACCATTTTTATTAGGTTCATTTTTTTTGGTCAGTGATGAAGTTTCTGGCTATTTTGCTACAGCCCTATTTTCCCATAAGTCCTATAAGCTTTTAGGGACTGTGCGTATTCACATTTTAGCAGAATTGTCTGTACTTAAAAATTTCCCTTGTTGGAAGGACAGTACTCTACTATTATTGCTTGTGAGAACCAAGAATCATCTCTATTCTGAGTTAGATCTGAGTTAGAAATATTTTCTTCACCTTATACAAACATTTTCTTGCTATTGGTTCAGCTTTAGAGGCAGTAAGTATTTTTCATCCCCCTTCTCCCCCCCTTTTTTGGGTAGTAAGGCCAAGTTCTTCTGAGCGATTATAGCTCTAATCCTATAATTATTTTTGAGGACCTCTTTGGCAATCCAGTGAAGTTTAAGAATTCCTTCTCAGAATAATATTTTAAATGCATAAATTAAAATAAAAAGGATTTCAAAGGAAACCAATTATGTTGAAACATAGTTGTTTTAAAAAATAAAACATTGTCCTCAGATTATGAATCCCTTATCTATAAAGAATCTTTTTTCTATTTGGACTCTGCAATGGATATTTCTATAATAGAGGATTTTAATATTATTATTATTACATTATTACTAGCATTTATATAATGTTTTAAGGTTACATATATTATGTATGTATCCCATATGATTTTTTTTACTTTGGTAATCATATCTCCTCAGTACCTTTACTACCCTTTGCCCCTCTGATTGGAAAGCTGGAGGGTAAAACAAAAAATTCCTCCAAAGCCTCCACTTAAAATGAGCTCACAAACTAGTCAAATCTTCATTTTCTATCAGCTACCTTCCTTGGACTTAGATTTCACCATGTCCTCCTGTTATATGCATTCTCCCTACTCCTACCCTATTATTCTTATCCCCAGCACTTGACATAATACTTGTCAAATAGTCAATGTTTAATAAATGTTCATTGAGTAGCATTATTATAGCGAACATTTATATAAGGTTTGCATAAGTTACCTCATTTAATCAATAATACTAGCAAGCACTTCTGATAAGCAGATTTTGCTATTTAATACCTGATAAGATATTACTGTTGTCCTGTTTTTCAAGGAAAACTTATATGATTTTAATATGTGCATGTGTGATCCTCCTCCCTATCCATTACTCTGCAGGAAGGTGGTCTTTAAGGCAGCATTTTATTCTACAGAGTCAAATGTGGTTTTGCTTTTGTTTTAGTCAATAAACATTAAGCATGGTGTAATCTTATAATCTCTGCCTCCTTTCAATCCATTCTAAATGTTATTTTCTTAAGAATTAGCACAAATTCTTGATCCCATATATAAAGGTATTATTTGATTTAATTTCATCCATGTATTGTCCCCGAGATTAAACTTTTAATCACTCTACCCAGAATATTATAATATTTATTAAAGGTGATGAAGGGGGCAGTTTTATCTAGTATTGTTAAGTCTCACATTGAAATAATGCCGGATCATTATGAAAGATTTATGAAAAATTGCAAGTTAGAGAACATCGGATCTAGAGAAATGAAATACACTCATGCAAATGCACATTAATGCTAGGAAACTGACTTCACATTATGCTATATACATTTGCAGATTCTAATATGAGTTTCAGGAACCAGTGATGTAAATTATAGATAGAAACCTAAGATATAATAAGAAAATATTAGAAATAAACAATGGTTCTGGTTACTAAGCTTATCTGCTTAAAATAAATAGAAGAAAAATCAATATTTGTGACTCTACCCTCTAATGATTTTGCAAACCCTTTCCCCTAAAATAGAGTTTGTTATTTGTTTCAAGGCATAAGATTAGCTATGTTAGTACTAAGATTTTTTTTCTTTTCTTTTTTTTTTCTTTTCTTCTTTTCTTCTTTCCTCAATAGGTTCAGGGTCCTTACGATGTTGCCAAGTCCTAATATTTCAAAGACTGTCTAAATTAATATCTCTCAAACCCCCAGACTCTGGCATGGAATGAAAATTTTTTTGAAACTGCTTCAAGAATTAATATTAGAGAATAGAAGGTTTTCCTCTCAGCAAATTGAAGCTGAATAAATTGTTCTCTGTCTCCTTAGAAATTGAATTGATTGTTGGAGGTTAGTACCACTATGCAGTGACAAAGCACAGAAATGTTGTGTAGGGGTGAGGATGAGGGGGAGATGAGATTGCTTCTCTTTTCTTAGAATTACAGCCAGATATCTGTTTCTTAAAACTTGGCACAGATGCTAAAATGCAGGAAGTGAGTACATAAGCTTTGTGTTCCATTAAAGACAATGGAATCTTATAGATCATTACTGTCTCTTTTCTTTTAATACTGAATACCGATAGAGCTCATATGCATTCCAAGCTTCACTGCTCACATTGTTACCTTTCTGACGTGACTGAATTGAAATTCTCATCTACAGAGCTGGGGATCATTTCTTACTTGTGATTGATAGAACAAATTTGTGAGATTTTACTTTTTGAGGGTCTCAACCTTCAGCCTTTCACAGATTTTATTCCTATGGATATGAATGAGAGCAGGGATTTACTACTTGTCTACATCCCTTCCTCTTTAAAGAAAATATTAATAATCTTTGTATTTTATTGTATTTATCTTTTATTTTCTGATATAGCTCTCCTCCCTCCTTCCTACAAAAACCCATCCCTTAGAGAAGAATTTAAAAGAAAATGGGTAATTGGTAAAACTAACCAATCATCAATCAAATATGATATATTCCACATCTATTGTGTTTGACCTCTGCAAGAAGAAAGGGAAGTGTCTTCTCATATTTCTTCTTTGGGAATGATTAGTCATTATAATTATACAGCATTAGTGTTGTGGATTTTAATTTTTTTATTTATATTGTTATAGTCATTGGGTCTATTAACTGTTGCTCTATTTTGTGTCAATTCCTAAAAGTTTTCTTATTCTTTTCTGTATTCTTCATATTTGTCATTTGTTACAGCTCAGAATTATTCTATTGTATCCATATTCTACAATTCATTTAATCATTCCCCAACTGACAAGATAGCCTTTTCTCTTAAGTTAAAGAGAAATGGAGGGTAGAGTCTAGTATTGCACTGATTACTTAAATAGTTCAATTTTGTGATTATTTTTGTTTATTCTGACTTGGATGCCTCAGGTAATGAAACTGGTGATGGGAGGAGGGAGAGTTACTTTTATCTTGAGAAACTTTTTTTTACAAAATTGATTTTCTTCAATTCCTCTCTCCCCACTCTCCCTCCAAATTTTAAACTCTAATTGAACTTAACTCTTTTCCCTCCTTAAAGAAAAGAAGCCTCAATTTACTTGTAGATAATAGATGGATGAGTTTGGTTAGTTGGAGGAGAACAAATTAGGAAAGAATATATATTTTAAACACCTTGGAATATATGTTTAAGTGTATGAATAATGGGAGGGAGCTGTGGATACATGTAACCCATCCTGCATCCTCTGTCTTGAACACATTTACAGAATTTAGTTGCATTGTGGGAGATGAGAAAAGAGTCAATAATGTGGTATCTATTCCATTCATGAAGCCCAAGGTTACTTCCATGATCTTAAAAATTCCTTAATCTTTAAAAGGGAATTTAAAAACATGCAGATTATATATTATAGGATGCATTATTATATGATATTTTATGGTATAGTGTATAGGTAATTTCCACGTAAGAAAACATAGATATCCATGTTCAGGTCTTTGTTTTTCCTTTTTTACCCACACTATGACAGGGGACATGATAAGAATAAAATATAAAATTAGCAATGAGCCACACTTACAAAAAAATAAGTTTTTATATATATATATATATAAAATAAAATAATATAAATAGTGCCCTTTCGTGAAGAGAAGGCTCCTGGTCACTGAAGAGAAAAGAGTACAAGACAATAGAAAGACTTATTTTCTCTCTCAGAAGACTCATGAGGGGCTATGACTTCTCGGTAGAAAAGTATCAGCTGCAATCAGCAAATTCCTACATTAGTTCCCTATTCAGAATACACCAGAGAAAATTCCAAATAACGACAGCAAACAGGTCAGCCTTGTCTCTAGCTTTTGGGAGTAGTGAGCTCAGGCAGGAGTTTCCATATTAACGACCCATGTTATGACAGTAGTAAATGGAAGGAAAGATTTCCAAATGTTATTATTAGATATATTGAGAGTGAGGGTATAGTCAGTATTACTACTTGGATTCCATTGTTTAAAGATATCTTGGAATCATTTCAGAAATGAGAATAACAAAATAATTTTTATAAACTCTCTCCTTTTCATCATTTGATTGCAGACAGTTTTGTCAGTGCCAATGACTTGTATGCAGTACACACGGTAGGCACTTAATAAATGCTTGTTGACTTGGAAAGTAAAAAGAAATACAAATAGATCTGACTTACTACTGTTTTTGAGTTTGTTTGTTTTTTTTTGTAAATGGGCTCTTTTATTTAGTTTGTATTTGGAAAGGTATTTGCAGGCTTTTTTTATACCCTTCTGGGGTGGTCTGCTAGTAAAGAATCCAGAAATAACTGTACTAGAAGCTGCTTTGCTTGATTTCCAGTCAGAATGACTCCAAAAAATGGCACAAGGAGAATGAGAACATCTTCTGTCCTTCCTAGAACCAACAGATCTATACAAACATACAAGAGACTGTCAGTCTTTGTAATGTTTACCTATGCCAACCTTCCTGCCTTAGAGATGATTCAACTTTTAAAAAAATAGCTACAAGCCAGTGTTTCCTTTGCTCCAGCCCACTGGAGCTGACCAGAACAAGAAATTCAATTCAGATTAACAAGAGATCAGGTTTGTGCCTCTGTGAATAAATAAAAGAATATTCAGTTCTTTAAAACAGTTAGAACAGGGCTATAAATATTCGGTGACTGATTTGATTGGAAACGGTGTCTCAACCATTCATTGAAACCAGAGAGAAAGATACATAGAAACAAGCTTTCATTTGCCTAATGAATCTGCCCACATCATCTCTTCTCAGCAGCAGTAGCATCAATGACATTTATTGAGAACTTCCAATGTGCTATTTATGGAGGTACTAAGATGAATGATCCATGGCCCATGACCTTGAGAATACTCACAATCTGTGGGAGAGGCAGAATATCTACACATAAAAAGATAAATAGCAAAAAAAAAATTACAGTACAAGCCAAGTCCCAAATGAAGGCAGGAGGTGTTGCATTCCAGTTCAAAAAGACTAATTATGAATGGAGTGAATTTGGGGGACATAGATAAATAGTGCAGTGAGTAGAGTGTCAAGCCTAAAATCAGAAAGAACTGAGTTCAAATGCAACTTTCAACATTTCCTGGCTAAATGACTAAGTTTCAAATGTCTGTCTGCCTCAGCTTTTCCAACTTTAAAATGGGGTTCATAATAGCTAACTCCCAGGATTATTATAAGGGTTAAATAAGATAATATTTATAAAGTTCTTAAGCACGGTGCTGGATCCATAGTGAGTGCCATATAAATGTTTATTCCCTTCAGCCTTTCACCCTTTTTTAATCATTCAGTGAACAGATTACCACACATCCACTGACCCCGAGCATTTTCATTAGCTGTTCTGAAAGCCTGAGCTCTCTCCCTCTTCCTTTCTATTTCCTGGTTTTTCTCACCTTTATGTCAAGTCTTCTGCAAGAGTCCTTTCCTAGCTTTCCTTAATTTTAGTGCCTTCCATTTAAGACTATCCCCAAATTATTCTGTCTAGACAGTATCATTTTTGTACATAGTTATCTGTGTGTTGTTGATTCCCCATTAGACTGTGAATTCTTTGACAGCACACTATTGTTTTTACTTTTCTTTGTATCCCCAGTATCTGGTATATTGTAGGTGCTTATTGACTTGACTCTACTGTACATAGATAAGTCTGTCTCTTCTACAATTTTATAAAGCCCTCTACTTTCTCCACCCCAAAGCTGCTCTTATTCATCTACTATCTTTTGGTACATAGAAGGAATATAGGGAATTTCTGCCATCTCTGGAAACTCTTAAAAGACTGCTATTAGCCACTCCTCTCCCTCGGCTTCTTCTGCAGAGACAACTTTTCCTCTGTAACTGTGACTGCAGTATCTGTGTTCCTTTCCACTGCTTAGTTATGAAATCTCAGGTACTTGAAAACAAGACACTGAGAAGATAGACTCATAAGGATGTGATAGGATATATTTTCTAATCAGCTATGGGAGGAGAAAGAAATAGGAAGAGAGTCAAGAATGGCACAAAGATGTCAAATCTGAGTTACTTGGAACACAAAGGTACCATGGACAGAGCAATAACAACCTTAACAGTTCTTAAAGCAATAGATAGAGATGGAGACAAAAAAAATTCTCATTTTTATCTTTACAATTAACTTGATAAATGCAAAAAACTAAGGGTCGTAGAGTTAAAACACATGGATTGTGGTTGGACATTTAGGAAGTGAGAGAGATAGGATTTGAATTGATATTTCTCTTCACTTCAAGTGTACCATTCTTTCCTCTACTGGAAATCCCAATGGAGGAACTACTCTGGAGTACAAAGATCATTTTGCCTACAGAAATTTCTGGTATTTTTATTTGAGACTGAGAACTTTTGGGACTTGACACGTTTTTCTTAAGTTTTTTTCCAAATTCTCCATGAATCTTTTTCATATCAATACTAATTTTCTTCATTTTGTCATTAATGGCCAAAAACATGTATTTGATAACCTTTAAGATTTTTTTTATTATGTCTTATATTAGTTTCTCAAATATGTTGTCTCAACTTACCCCTTGCTTACATCCTCACTATATTAAAAATCCCTTTTCAAAAATCTCAAGAACTTTCTTTTGCCTATTAAAAAAATCCCAAATTCCTTGGCCTGTCATTCGGGATCTATAATAGAACTTTTACTATGTCCAACTTTATCTTTGCCTCTTCTTTGTTTGCTCATTAACAGAGACAAACTGGAATGCTTAGCACTCACATCACCTTGAACTATCTTACATCTTCTGTACATTTGACCCTGCTGCTATCTGTTGGTATTTGATTTTTCAGGAACCCCTTCAGGATCCCTCTAAGGCGGGCCCTTAAATAAGATGTCAGTGCTGGGAGGCTGGAATGTTTACAGAGCAGGTTTTCTTGGCAGAGATACTGGAGTAGTTTGCTATTTCTTTCTTCAGGTCATTTTACAGATGATAAATTTGAAACAAACAGGGTTAAATGACTTGCCTAGAGTCACACAGCTAGTAGTAAGTATCTGAAGCCAGATTTGAACTCAGGGTGGTGAGTCTTCCTGACTCTAGGCCTGACATGCTATCCACTGTACCTTATGTGTGCCCTTAATGCTACTGTCACTCTTTGGAACTTTTCTACCTTCCAGTCTTAAAATTAACCTGTTGAAATAATATTCATAAAATTTTCTTGCTTTCCCTAAGTGGATGTAATTAAACCATAAAATGGAGGCAAGAATAAAAAAAATTATTGTCATAGAAATGTCAACAGAATTGAATGAGTTTTCACTTTGAAGAAATAAAACTGTCATCATCAGTATTATATTTATCATATTCATTCTTAATATTTTTCCTCCTTTCCTCTAACACTATCACATTTTGCCCATATGTTTCTGTGATAACTATGATAGTCTGTCTGCTCAAATAGCAATTTGTTTCACCTTCCCTATTCAATTATAAGATTCTTTAAGATAAGGATTTTCCCACCAATTTTTGCATCTCCTTAAACATCTGGCCCTGGTCACACAACAATATTCTGCAGTATAATCTGAGCCAGATTAAAATACAATTAGGAGATATTTATCAAAATAAATAAAAACACAATTAGATACATAGATTATATTACATTTTAAAGCTAAGTCATTATGCATTCTAAAGGGACACCTCTGTGTTCAAATTAATGACCCCTGCTTTCTTTTTCAGTTTGACACCACAGACCTAGAACATTGCTTTGGATCTAGGAGTTTGATTGACTTTATATATTCTCATTAGATTCATGATTTTTGGCAGTTTCACCCAAAAATGCAGATCACTGCCATTCCATGGTATCTTATCCTATGAGAGGCTGACATCATGGAGTGAGAGAAAAAGTGATATTGTGGATGTTGTGGATGGACTTGAGAAAAGCCTATGCTCAAATCCTACCTAAGACTCTTAACCAACAGTGAAATCCCAAATAAGTCACTTAACCTCTGTGAGCCTTAGTTTCCTCATATGTAACCTCAAGGAGTTGATCTTATAAAGATCTTTAAGGTCCCTTTCAGTTCTAAATGTATGATGTTATCAGTCTCTAATAAGTTAGGATTGGGATTGAGGCAGGATAAAGTGATCACAAATCAAATGTTATTGTTGTTTGTTGAGTTGCTTCAATTGTGTCTAACTTGCCATGCCCCCATTGAGGGTTTTTGGGGCAAAGATACTGGAGTGGTTTCCCATTTCCTTCTCCAGCTCATTTTACAGATGAGGAACTAAGGAAAAAGAGTTAAGTGACTTGTCCAGTATCAGCTGGTAAGTGTCTGAGGCCATATTTGATGTCAGGTCCTCCTGATGATTCCTGGGCCAAAAGCACTTATAACACAGTGTCTGGCACATAGAAGTTGCTATATAAATACTTGTCTTTCTCTTCCCCTTCCTCTTCATGGTAATCTATGGGTTTCTTAGTAAAAAGTAAACAAGAATTGTGAACTTTGCCTAAATACTGGTGGACACAGAAAATATACTTTGAGGTCATGATAACATCAAAGCACTAATTCATAGAATGAATGATAAACTACTTCCCATTTGATCTGTAGAGTAAAAAATAAATAAACAAATGAAAGAACATTGTGAAGACAAGATTAAAATGTTCTGTCAAGATCCCAGGAAAATCATCTGTCACTAGCACTTTGTCATCATGGCTTACAACTCTCTCTTTTTATAATGGAGCTATGTTTATTCACATTACTCTTATATACATATATGGAGAGATGACATTTCCATAGACTAAAGGAAATGCGAAAGCCATTTGATTAACAACACCCATGGCACTAACATTCTTCCAAGACAATCATTCTCTCTCTCCTGGCAGCATCCTTGGACTTCATGGCCAGCATTTGGTGCTTCTTTGTCCCTATAAATGCAACAAGAGGGGCTTTCAAAAAGGGTGCCAGAATCTCAGCCACTGTGCCTTCCCTAATTTGGAATTGGTGTTAATTGACAGGAATGGTGCTAACATATGCCTTCCTTGAGCTGATCCTTTTTTTTATGAGAATCACAGATTATTCATGTAAATGAGATTTAATAGGGAATGTTTTTAAAAATGCATAAAACTATTTTAAGCATTTAAAGCACTTTCAAATCAACCATTTGCATATAATTGACATGCTAAGAACATATTCTTATCTGTTCATTAAAGAAGGTCCCTTAAGTGATACTTCATTTGGATTTTTATATGTAATAAGGGAATCAGAAAACTAATAATTCTATATTATTATAAAATATATTCTGCCTAAAAGACTTAACTAATTCAGACTGACCCACTGAGTCTACATTTTTGGAACTTTACCAATTTCAGCCTTTCTATTGTTCTTTATCCATAAAAACATGCAATTTTCTACTATAGCAAATGACTATTATGCATGCAAAAACAGAATTTATTTTTTAAAATAACCTTTATTGTTATTATCAAGCTCCATTTATTTCTGCCTTTGCATGTTCCCAGCAAAAGCATTTTCTCAATAACTAAATTCAACTCAGGAGGATTAGAATCTGAATAGTTAAAATCCACAGGAGTTCCAACATTTTATCATAACATTTCAGTTCTGCTAAGAATCATATCTCAGTTAAATCTCATCCATTAGGAGCATTCATTGCTTCAGTATCTTTAAGAAAACAAGGCAACTAGAGCACTGGCCCTGGAATCAGAAAGATCCAAATTCAAATCCTACTCCAAATACTCACTAAATGTCTCTCTAGATAACTCCCTTAACTTCTGCCAGCCTCCATTTTCTCATCTATAAAATGGAGGTAATAACAACAACAGGAATGTTAGGACAAAATGAAATAAAATTAGTAAAGTTCTTTGTAAACCTTGAAGAGTTGTTGCTGTTGTTGAAGTACTATCTCTATACCAAAAGAGTCTAACCTAATACCATCCTAGGTTTTTTAAAAAATTTTCACAGTTTAAAATTGTTGCATCTATAAATTAAGATTGGAAAAGATCTTTACATGTTACCTTATTTGATCCTCACAATAATCCTGTGAGTAAATAACAATTACTATTATTATTTATTTTGTTTTTAAAATTTTTTTTACTTATAGAAAAAACAGGATGAAAGAGTTTAAGGAATTTGTCTAAGGCCACATAGCTATTAAACATCTGAGATAGGATTTGAATTTAGATTTTCCTGACTAAATCCCTCAATTGATCCACTATGCCATCTAACTGTCTCTACAAGAGGGCACAGTGAATAGATTCTAACTTATCAAGAAAATTTGAGTTCAAATCCTGCCTCACTAGTTCCATGACATCGCACCTCCAAAGCAGTTCAGCTCTCTCAACTGGTTTTCTTACTTATAACAAAGGATATTGAGTTTCTTGATCCCTATGAAATCTTTCACCTCTAATTCTATCATTTTATGATTATTCAGCATTGTCCAGAATAGTACTATCCAGATTTCCACCCTCAAATTGCTTTGACAAGGACATAAGCATGGGCCACTTACCACAATAAGTTTAGTTGCTCTTGATTTAAAACAAGAAAAAATTCATCGAAATGCATGATAATTATTCTGGTTCTAATGAGAGACTTCCAAATACCATCTTACTTGTCAGAAAGAGCTAGTTAGCTATTATCAATGTCACTATGCTAAGAGAACAGCCTTCAGAAAAACTTTTGGACCCAGTGCACTACTCCCTCAAAAGTACTTGTCTACAAGAGGAGTTGAGTCACACATGATCCAAGAACTTACTCTACAAGAATTCAAATTATGGCACTCATTTAATCCATAGCTTCTATGCTGGCTGTCCACTTTGGATTAGGGATTGCCCAAATGCCTTGGAGGTCAATTGAAAAAAAAATGGTCAGGCAAGCCAAAATGAGAGCATTAAATCATGCATTGAGTTACTTTCTGATTCATCAGGCACTCATAAATTTCCCACTAAACCAAGGAGGTACAAAAGGGATCCTGTCTATATTCTTTGAAATTTATTGATTTCTAGTTTGATTTTTTAAAAAATCTCTGAAATGGAAATTTAAGTCAGACTTCTTATCCTACTCTGTTTCTGGCATTCTATGTCCTTAGCCAAACTGATTAACTTCTTTGTAACTCCTTTTTTTATTCATAGAATATCATAGAATAATGATACCCTGTGTATAGTAGGCACTCAACCCCTTGATTCTGTGAATGATTTACTCCAGGTCCTATTTATTATTATTTATTTTAAGTATTATTAATTAATAATTTAATAATAATGTTAGATTGTTATTACATACTATTAAAGGGCTATTAACAATAGAATGTAAAATGTAATACATGTCAATTGATGAATCTTTCAGATACAATTCAGAAAGACAAATATTTCTACTTGAGCTTTTTCTAAATCTTTGTTATCAACATTCTTTAGCATTCTAAAGACGTTTCAAATAACAAAAGAAATAAAACTTATTGTTCTCCTTATGAGGATAAGATACATTAAATGAGCATCTTGGTCCTTTGAGATTTTCTTATGTTTCAGTCCTTTTTTAAGAAAGCACAGTGAGATAGGAAAGTCCTCTAGAAGAAAAGACATTCAATAGTTATAAAGAATTACTTCAGACCACTCTAACACTGGCGTCAGTATTTCTCAAAAGAGTTGGTACAATAACTTGTGGCTGCCCATTATACTTGGTAACTGATTCTCTTAAATACACAAACTGCACATTGAGTGTGGCAGCTGAAGAGACAGTTGATGAAGACTCCTCAATGGCAAATTTTCTCTTCTGCCATTAATGAATTTGGTGGGCAGAAGAAAGTGAACATAGCCAACGATATAGGAAATGTAAGGTCTGTTCTCTATGTGAAATGGAGATGAGTTGTTAACATGCTAAAAAATGGAGTTTCTGTACCATTGACTTTCTTTTTTTAAAGAATTAATCCTCTATGCTAATCATATGTAAGTTTCTGTCCTTTATAAGGGAGGGAAAAGAGGCAGAAAAATGAAGAAATGGTGAGAATACGTATTATTGTCATCCTCAAGCCTGGAGAATACAAAGCATTTATTCTTCATTAGGCAAAAAGCTATTTATTGGGTATGGAGTAGCAATCAATCGAATAGCAAAGCGTTTCTAGGCACAGAAAGAGAGATGTGGTAAAACAGGAACATAGAGGGTAACAATCTGGGCCTGAATAGGACAGCAAGTAGTTAGCAGCCAAAACTAGGAAGCTGGGAGTAAGACAGAATGATGTCACTCCCTACCCACCTCAGACAAAGCCATGATTAAGTTCAAAAGGAGAACTTCCTATGATTAGATCCGAATCCTATAATAAAATAGATTCAATCCCTGTATCTATATTTTTCTGTTAACATTCTTCCTTGATACTGAAAAAAATATAAAGTTCTATATGAGTTGATCAATGTTTTGAAAAATAATCTAACATTATATACAGGTTTCTGCACCTGTGGAACCCCCACACATCCCTCCCTCCCACCCACCCCCCGAATACACACACGTTGAATCTGAATTAAGTTTTATTTATATACAGAATCTTGCTTCAATTCAGGTATGAGAAAGTTTTCCATAACATTTAAATAATCCACATCAGAAGCAAGACCAAGCATTGTTTTGAGGAAAATATGAAAATAAGTTCTGGAAAGTCAACTACTGGCCTTTTTATTATCTTCCAGATAATGTACTGATTTTTTTAAAAATATGATTCAGGATTTAGTGATTCAGTGTGGCCATTAATTATTGACATTTTCTGCCTCTCTTCTCCATAGAGTCCTATGAATGGAAGGGACCTTGTTATATGGTTCTCTTATCAAAATAAGCAATGACCCAAGACCTGAGGGGGAAAAAAGGGCAGTACTAATGAGGATCAGGTAGTGAACATAATGATTACCAGGTCCAAGACTTAATGAGAAACTTAACATTATCAGGCTTTTCTTTTTTTATATCATCAGTATAGGGTTTTCATGGAAATGTTGTTTTCAGAAAAACCCTCAAGAGTATTTCCTGGAGGCAACAGCTTTTAGCCTAATAACATGGGAAATATTTAAAGGAGACAAGCAAATCCAAAGGGGAGAAAGGCCTTGCCTGGTAATTGCCAATAAAGCCAGTGAATATTTGGTAAGAAATAGAGAATTTAGAGGTATACAGTGTTTGTGAAGGCTATTTCCAAGACTCTCTAGCCTGCTTCCAACAACAGTGACAATTTCAATCCATATTAAAAAGAGTTTTATGATTCTTCGTGTTTTTCACTCATAATGTCTGTAGAAGGAAGGAACAAGATCTGCTCCTATCAGTAATGAGTTGCCTGCCTCTCCTTGAAAGTCTTCTAGCAAAGACTGAACAATCATTTCTCTGGTGTATTATGGGGGGAGATTCTTTTTATGTAGGAGTTCAACTACATGACTGCTTCCATCTCAAATTCTTTGATTCTGTAGACAGAGGTGGAAACAGGCAAGAACATGAATAAAATATCTCAGAAAGATTAGACTGTTAATTTTTAAAAGAGCTCTCAAGTGGAAAGTTCGTATTGTTCTGTCTTTGGAGCCTTGATTAAACTTTTCCATGCTTCCAATTGGAAATAGCTCCAGATTCTCTCTGCCTCAGTTTGTCTTCTAGAAAAAAAATTATCATTATACTTGTCCTTTTGATCAATAAACATTTTTGTCTTAAAGCTGGAATATGTTTCTTTCTATATCTTCTTTTTTTTATATCACCTAAATTTCTCCCTTTATTCTTCCTCTTTCCCCCTCCCAGAGAGTCCTCTCTAATGATAAACATTTTTTAAAGAAAAAGGAGAAAGGAGAAAACAGAAATTTAGCAAAACTGATCAATAATTTGAAAAACAATCTGACATTATATACAGTTTACTGCATCTGTGGAACTATACTTCCCCACAAACACACACACACACACACACCCTTCCACACACTTCCATTTCCCACATACACACTCACATACCCAGCATGGAGCTGAAGAAAGTATTTCTCACTTCTTTTCTTTGGGACTAAGCATAATTTTTTTAAGTACCTGTAGTACTTAAGACACTTAGCAGAAATTTTGCCTGGAACAAGGAATACAATACAAAAGTGAGATTATCCCTGCCTTCAAGGAACTTACATTATAAAAATGGCAATTGACCATATATAGTAGAAGAGTGAGCAAGGAAGAGATTTCTCATGTAGTCATTCTCAGGATATGCAGGAGCCATAGGGAAACCTCTGCAGTAGTATTGATACTATTGATTTAATTGTTCTAGAGCAAAAATAAAACTGAAGGAAGAGGAGGAATGTTGTTATAGGGTCAGAGGAATTAAATATGCTATCATCTGATCAAATATTTTGGTTTAAATTTTTTCATATATGTTAGTTAAAGATAATAGTAACAACTTTCAATACATATCAATATATGCATGTGGGGAAGAGGAAATGAATAAATATTTGTTGAATTAAATTGACCTGGAGGAAGTAACTCCATTCCTCTGACTCTGTTCCCTCAGCTATAAAATGAATATATTGGACTAGATGATTCCTAAGGTCCTTTCCAATACTAATATTCTGTGAACTCGGAATTGAATGTTTGCTGAATCAAATTGCTGAGATCCCTTTTAACTTTGAGATTTACTATGTCTATGATTTTGAAATGAATGATATCAATAGTTGGTACTAGCAGTAGGTTTTAATTGTGTTTTCAGTAGAATGTTCTAGAGCACTGGTTACTTGTCAGGGAAGGTAGAGGGAAAGGTAATGGTCTCTATGGAAAAGGCACAAGAAAAAAATTTAGAATATATATAATAAATAAATTTTAAAATATTTCAGCACTATTTGCCAAGCATCATGTACTAAATCTAGAGGATGCAAATGCAAAAAGCAAGGATAGTTCTTACCCCCTCAAGGAACTCACATTCTTTTTTTCATTTCTTTTTTTATTATAGCTTTTTATTTACAAGATATATGCATAGGTAATTTTTCAGCATTGACAATTGCAAAACCTTCTGTTCCAACTTTTCCCCTCCTTCCCCCCACCCCATCCCCCAGATGGCAGGTTGACCAATACATGTTAAATATGTTAAAGTGTAAGTTAAATACAATATATGTATACATATCCATAGTTATTTTGCTGTACAAAAAGAATTGGATTTTGAAATAGTGTACAATTAACCTGTGAAGGAAATCAAAAATGCAGATGGACAAAGGAAGAGAGATTGGGAATTCTGTGTAGTGATACCTAGTCATCTCCCAGAGTTCTTTCCCTGGGTGTGGCTGGTTCAGTTCATTACTCATTTGGTTCATCTCAGAATTGATCATCATATAGTATTATTGTTGAAGTATATAATGATCTTCTGGTTCTGCTCATTTTACACAGCATTGGGAACTTACATTCTAAAGGCAGAAATAGCACATAAATGAAAAGAGAGACCTAGAAAGGACAGTTTAGACTTTAAAATTTTCTGTCATTTTCAGTCCTGTCTGATCCATTTGGGGTTTTCCTGGCAAAGATACTGAAGTTATTTGCCATTTCCTTCTCTCATTTTACAGATAAAGAAACTGAGGCAAACAGAGTTAAGTGACTTGCCCAGGGTCACACAGATAATAAGTGTTTGAGGTTGTATTTAAACTCAGGTCTTCCTGAGTCCAGACCCAGAACTCTATTCAAAGTATTACCTTGCTGCCCTAGTCCCTAAAATTAGAACAATAGATTGATTCGCCCCATCCAGGAACAATGGCAGGGTTGATTTGATCATGTTTCCAGAAAAGAACTAGAAGGAAGGGGTGCAAAAAAAAAACTGTACCAGTTCAAAGGCAAGGTGTCTAGAAATAAGGAATTGCCTAAGTAGAATTTCAGGAGTATAGTGAAATAATGTACTTTGCCTGAAATATTGATTCAGATTTGCTAACACCAAACAGGAAAGCAGGGATCCTATGTTGGAAATTTTTCCAAAAGAAATATTCATCAAAAGAAAAAAGAAATATTTCATCTTCTCTATGGTTTTATCTTGATAAAATTTGTAGTTTGCCTAAGGTGCAACTGGTAAATGTAGAAGGCAAAAATGGAATACAAAACTTCTGACTAAGAGGCCAGTATTCTTCCCCTACAGTTTATAGTTATACAACGATAAAGTTACAATTGGAGATCAAAAGTTATCCATTCATAAAACTATCCACACAGCCCTCTTTGTCTCTGTGGATGTGTTTTAGGCAAATTCATTTTTAGTTTGAAAATCGTCAGACAGAAATTCTAAGAGAATCTTGCAAGAGATATTTGTATGGCTACCTTGAAGTTCCTAAATGTGTTGGAATGCAAGAATTGGCCAAAAAATACCAATGTAAGCAGAAGCTGCACATGGATCCTACTTATTTATTCATGATTCATATTTCAAAAAAAGCTACTTACCTTGGGAAAAGAGAGGATTTTGCTGCTGTATGCTAATAATTCATTATTTCTGACATTTTGCCTATAATAGCAAGGGTTTCATTCAATGTCTTCAGCTAAAAATTGATATTAAGAAAGTCTTTTAAAACTCTCATTGAAAAAGAAAATTCAAATGAGATAATTCATGTGAAACAAAAGTATCCTGGAATTCTATTTGACAATAATGGTAATCTATAGTCATTATATTATAGCAGAAAATTTGAAAAGGAAAGAGCAAGCAACCTAATTTTCATCAGTTATTGATTTACTGAAATCCTTGATTTGAAACACATCTGATACCATACTGTAATTGGATAGCAATATTTAAATACCATAATTTGAAGGCGCCATCATTTTTATTGATTTCTCTTCTTTATAAGAATTTTTTATATGCTTATCATACCAAGTAGAATCAATGTTATACTCTGGGCTTCAAAAGGCTTTTATTGAATTTTTATCCTTATCCTTAGATAATAAATGGAATTTTAATCCTTTTGGCTGATAAAAATAGTGTTTTAAGTCCCTTGTACCTAATGCTCTTCCATTTTCCTGCCAAGTCCAAATCATCTGTACCATCATAGAGAAGCCATAAAAGGAAGAGTTGAAGAATTGTATTAAGGCTCCCCCATGTTGATGGTACCAGTGTTCACCATTGTGCTGTGCAAAAATTGGACTGCAAAAATACCACAGCGATGTTACCATGAGAAAAGATGCACACAATGACCCTTTACAGAATCAGCTGGGATATAGCATAAAATCACAGGATTTAGAGCTAGAAGAGGCCTTAATAATCATCTAATCATCTAGTCTTGGTCTAACAAGAAATTATAATCATGTAGTGCTGTGCTGTACTGCTGGGGGAGTCACTCCCTCTTACTGGCCTCGACCCTTTTGGAATTCCTTCTTTATCTGATCCCTCAACAATTCTTCTCTCTGTATTCATTTTCTTTTCAAACTGGCTTGAGGGAGAGGGGGCAGAATTAGAGTGGAAACAGGAAATAGTCAAAGCCTCACTTCTCTTATATTCTTAGTTTATAAAGTCTTCCCAGTCAGTGCTGTTTGCTCATTTAACTACAAAAATATATGTTTAAGTTTCTCTGTTTGAGTAAGTTGTCAATTTGAATCAACAATTCTTTTGTTTGCTTTGAGATCTCATGCCAAGAAATGCAGTTTTATCTATTATAGTTCTCGTTCTCTGTCTCTCTGTCTTTCTCTGTGTGTCTCTGTATATGGGTCTGTCTCTCTATCTCTATTTCTATCTCTATGTCTCTCTCTCTCTTTGTCTCTGTCTCTTTCCTTCTCTCTGTCTATGTCTCTGTTTCTCTTTTTCTCTCTCTCTCTCCTCTCTCTGTCCCTGTTTCTCTACTTTCTCTTTCTCTCTGTCTCTGTTTCTATCTCTCTTTTTCTCTTTTTCCCTCCCTCCCAGCCAATTTTCCACTTTCTTTATCACACTTGTCACTCAATAAACCTTTATTAAGCACCTATTATATGCTAGACACTATGCTAAATCCTGAGGACATAGATATATTTAAATTTTATTTTTAATTTATAAAATAAAACAATCATTTCTTGTTTTATATCACATAGTTATTAGAAGAACAAATAGTTTTTAAAGGATAGTCCTTGCCCTCAAGGAGTTTATAATCTAATAAGGAAGGACAACACATAAAAGTAAGAGGTAAGGGGTGATATGGGGCAGGGAAGGTACCAAGAATAAAGAATCTAAAGGAATGCAGCTGGTGGAAAATAAATAGATGATTGACCTTGGAGCCCTCTTTAAATGGAGGCTTTGAAACATTTGCTTTACCTTTCCACTTCCAATAAAATGGTACTGAGGGTACTGATGAAGTGGGAGTACTAATGCTGATTCAGTCTCATAGAAGAAAGATGGGAGTGAGCAATCAATAGCTTTCAGTACATCTCCCTGGGTATGTTCAGCAATAATAGTTCCCCCAAAAAAATATGCATCAAGTCATTCCGAGGCCTCAACCACATGCCTGCAGTTTCATTCTCACTCTCAGGACAGGTACTTTTTGCAGTTCCCACTTCACCCTTTATCACATCTGTTGTTGATATAGCCCCTCCTCTTCTTACCTCTCTCCTCAGGTAAACTCCCATCCTCCCATTCACCTGGGCTGGACAGGTGCTAACATATCAGTCAAAGTCTTGCCCTATTCTTTTTCTTTCCTGCTTGAACTCCTCTTCAGACTCCAGGTATATTTTCTACTGCTCAATGAAGGTTATTTCAATAAAACAAATTCATACCATACGAGACAATAAAAATATAAGCTCCTTGAGGTCAGGGACCCTTTATTGTTTTCTCTTTCTATTTGTTGTGTCCCCAGTACCAAGAACAATAGATACTTGATAAATGCTCATTGGATTAGATTAAAAATAAGCAATGTGAGAAACAAAATTGAATAATATCTTCTTTCTCATATGTGAATTTTATTCTGAAACACTTCTACCCTAGAAAAGGGTATAGCAGAGAGACTGGTCAGTTAGACTTGTAATAAATATCTGTTTAATTGGATGAAATAGAGTGGTGTTGGATGGGCTTCCTTTACTCATTTAATTGTGATGGAAAAGGTTTTAAAAAAATCCAAAGGCACTAGCATGCCTCATACTTTGTATTTATCTAGCACAGCGCTCTTTTACTTTAAGAATATAATGAAGGTCTGTGGAATGAATGTATGAGGTTATGAATGAATGCATTATTTTCTATGCACCCATCACTTTACCCTCCCACCCAGGAAAGGCTTTAGGGAAATTATAAATATTGAAAGGAATGAGCTACAAAGAAAGGAAATGGAGGGCAGGTCAATAAGAAACATTGTAAGCAAAAATACTGTTACCCTTACCTGGGAATCCTGACAACGTGTGAATTTTTCACAAATGCTGTCTGATATGGATATCAATGTTTTCTCCTTGGTGTATTCATTGAAGAAGTCAGCATAGTGTTAATTCATTCACTGCACAGAAAATGTGTTACTTCTCCTAGGTAATTTCCTTTAACAAGTATTTATTGGAGAAATGGAGAGACACTCATGGTACCATTACTTTTTAAGCTTCAGTGTGATTGAATCCACTGTCGAAGGTCCTTCCGGTGAATGCTTATTTGCACCTCTTTCAAATTAACATCCTCTGGGGGAGAAAGGGAAACCACACATACCTCAGACAAAAATAATGTCTTCTGGCTCGATGGTGTGGCAACCAGTCTTTACCAGTTTTCCAGAATTCCCTGGGCTCTATTTGCCAGTCTTAGATCCCTGGCAGAAAGCTTACCGGGAAATAAACAAGACAGATGAATGCGAGATTGGCAAGGGTTCTTCATGGCATTGAAGAGACTCAGTGCAGATATTCTGAAAGGAAACCTCCCATTTATACAAGATCAATATAAGACAAAATAAGACCTAATCCTTTTTTATTCTTAACTGTATGTAGACATGTTCTATTTTTTGTTTGGTGGGCAGTTGTTTATGTTTAGTTGGTTTGTATTGGCAGGAAGCTCTGGGTCTCTGAAAGAGTTCCAGGCTTGTGGTTTTGACAAACAGATCTACCAGGACCAGGTTCTGAGCTATATTCCCTCCATCCCTTTGGGGGAGGAGGTAGAGGTCATGGCAGCATGATCTTCACAGCATGAGCGATACAACTTTTGAGTGACATCTGCTAACTGGCCTTCTATGTTCTATAAAGGGATATCAGGGAAGTCAAGGCGTCTGGCTTCCCATTCATAGACATGATGAAGAATGGAAGAAGAATAAAGTAGAAGCAGGAAATAAGTCTGAATCCATCTCACTTGTAATGCCAGAGAAACTGAGGCAAGACAGAGATTGGTTTTTAATCTTTTAATTGTGGAGAGTTTAGGCTAACCAACCAGGATGGACCTCACATCCTAAAATCATTCTGGCCCTGAGTGACTGAAGCAGGGAATTTTTATAGCTGACTAGGGTTTGAAAACAGCTTATAGGGGAAACAAAGGCAGATAAGGGGGGGTGAGGACACTAGGTGAGGGGAGAAGCCAAAATTCCAGGAAAAGATCATAACTTAGTCCTGAGAGGATAAAGGTCAAGATAAGAAGGTCAAGGACAGGAGACAGCAAGGTGAGGGACAGCATTCCAAAGGAGGAGGAATTATCCCAGCAAGGATTGAGATGAGGCACCTGGAATTTATGACTCAATGGTATTTCAAGGCTTCTTTTATGACTCAATTCTCCCAGTCCTAATGGCAAGGGAAAAGGCGGGAGCTATAATAATTTTATTCAAGGCATAACAAACTGTCCCAGGAGTACTGGGGGAGAAATCTGAAATCAGGCTTGACACATTTCCTGCAGCTCTGGCCAAGTGATTTGCATTTTCCTTCTGTCTGTGTGTCTGTCCATTGTCTCTCTGTCTCTTCCACTGTTTTCCATCTCTGTCTCCTTCTGACCCTTTTAGATTCGAGGCAGGAACCATCCTCTGCACCACCTTTCCTGATCTCCATGGATAGTTCCTCCCTCCCAAACCACCTTGTACTTAACTACTTTGTTTATATTTGTAGCTATTAACTTTACTTGTGATACATGTGTACTTGTTGTTTCCTATATTAGAATATAAGTTCCTTGAGCATAAGGATTGTTTATTTTTTGGACTTGTATCCCCTGTACCTGGCACACTATCCAAGAGGGACTTAATAAACAACTTGTTGATCGATTAATCTTCAAGGCTGTTTATGTGCCATCTTTTGTGGGAATGTTTTTCTATTAGTTGCTTTTTCTCCCTCCTGCTAAAATCATCATTCGTTCCATATACATGCATACATGTGGGTGTCTATGAATACACCTGGGTTATGAGTTATGGTTTTCTATATAATATATATGTATGTATTAGCATGTTTATCTACTCCAAAAGAATATAAACTTGTTGAGTGAAGGAAGTTTCCTTTTCTATTTGTAACACTAGCACCTGACACACAGTAGAAGTTTAATAAAAGAAATTAATGAAAATGTTACAAGAAAAATTCACCCTACACAGAGTACAATATAAGTTTTATAAAGGCAGGGACTGTTTTAATTATTGTCTTTTCATTCCTAGCATCTAGTATAGTTCTTAGTACATAGTAGGTATACAATAAATGATGGTTAGATTAGATTAGATTGAATTTAATTGAATTATTTCTGTGTGCTAGAGAGACAGACAGACAAAAATGGAAAGGGGAGATGGAAGAGAGAGAAAGAGACAAAAAGACAGAGACACTCACAGAGAGAGAAAGACAGAGACAGAGATAGAGACAGAGAGACAAAGAGAGAAGAGAAAGAAAGAGACAGAGAGTGAGTTAATCTCAATTGGTTATTTAAAGTTCACCTGGTGAAGGCCTAATTTGAGTTGGCCAGTTTTGGTGTGAAGTAGAGGAGATGAGCAAAGGCTATTAAGAACAATATTTTGGTAAATTCCCTGGTCCTGGGAAGTTAACAAAAATATAATTGATACTCATGAATATATTAGTTAACATGAATACCTTATAACAAATGGGTACTGAAATTTATTTTATCAGCTGAATAACTTATGCATCAGGAATGGAAAAATTCCAGAAATAAGAACACTGCAGTAGTGTTTACTGGCTGGAGGAACTAAGCAAAATTCATAGAAAATAATATTCTCGTGAAATAATAAGCAGAAGGATTTCAAGACTATCTGGACACAGTGTTTATTCGGTTTAATGAAGCCCAGGTCTTTGTAACTCTAACTACATTTGTTTTCTATATATTAGCTCAGCTTACTTAATGATAGCTATTCATCTTCCCCAAATGTGTTTTTATTGTGTGCTTGCTTTATGGGTTGTGCTTTTGGAATGCTTAATTTTGGAGAATATAAAATAAAGTTTCAAACAAGGAGGGGTATACTCAGCCATTCCTTGTTAGGGAAGTTTAAGGAAACAGCCCTGGGCAACACTGACATACTCTACTACTCATAATGCAAGATCTCTAAGGTCCTTACCAATTTTAATTACCAATTAATTACCAATTCTATCTGTAGAGCTCTGGACCTGACAATGAGGGCAGAGATCAAGCATTCAACTTAGATAATAGCAGTATCATATATACCCCTCCTACTTTTCCAGACCAATAATAAAGGAACCACACAACCATGATCATGGTGCCATGCACAAGGGAATTTACCTTTCTGGTTCCTTTTTCTCATCTTCCTTTGGTCAATGATATTTCATATGTGGAGAAATGGAGATCAAGGGCATAATCCCATTAAAAATAGTAACAACAATAATAACAAGAAGTAGTTCCATAGTCCTTTAAGGTTTGTGAAGCACTTTAGACATTTCATTTTATTATTAAGATAGTTCTGATAGGTAAATGTTACTATACCTATAAAGTACTTAGCACATGATAGATAGTCAATGAATACATATTTTATTCCCTCCTTTCCTTCTCCTATTGCAAAAAAGAAATTGAATCTGAGAGATTGACCAATAGTACTAGTCGAAGTAAATTCTATCAGGCCAGAAAAACTGAACATAGTCCTAGAAACTGGTTCGGTTTTGAAGACCACTTAAGCTATGGTCAAAGAAACATGGTCATGTAGTAAATAGAGTGCTAGAGTGAGGAAGACCTAGATATGACTCTCACCTTAGATATCTAAAATACTCCCTGTTGTCTCTAGATAGCAACCCAAACTTCCTCTGTTGTTATTCAGTCATTTTTCAGTCATGGAGCTTACTTTTCTTCATTTGTTTTTCAGTCATGTCTGACTCTTTGTGATCCCATTTGGGGTATTCTTGGCAGATACTGGAGTCTTTAGCCATTTCCTTCTCCAGCTCATTTTACAGACGAGGAAACCAAGGCATACAGGCCAGATTTGAGTTCTGGAAGTTGTCTTCCTGATTCTAAGCCCAGCACTTTTTTCATTGCATCACTTCCCAGCCTCAGCTGCTTATCCAGAAGTTCACATCAGTCTTTGTCTCATTCTTCTCCAGGCTGCACTCCAGACTTTCTCTATCAGGCAGGATGCCCTTGTCTCTGCTCTTTAACTCTGTTTTATGGGTTGCCTTTTAAGAACCATCCTTCTTACTCGTGCTTATATTTCCAGCACCTAGCATAGTGCATGATGCTTAGTAAACACTTAATAAATCCTTGCTAATTGGACTGTATGACCCTGAATGATGAGGATGACAACAATCATGATGATGATGAGGATGATGATGACGACAATATTAATCTTCCTGACTCCAAGTCCAATACTTTATCCCCAAACCACCTAGCTACAAGTCTTTGCAGCATCTATTTCTCTATAAAATAAAAGATTATACTTTATGACCTCTCGGAAACTCATTACAGAAGATTGGCCACAAAAAAAGGAAACAAAAAGACCACAGACCTTTCTGGCCTCCTGTTTTTAAGTAGGGTTGGTCCCTGGTAGAACAGGCTAAGAGAATGCTGGGATTCTCAGTTTGGACCATCTATAAAACATTTATGTTGCTCTTGGTCCTCTCAGTGAGTAATCCCTATCCAGTGAGCATCACATGCATATACCACTGAAGGAACTGAATACTATCAACAAGGATAGTCTCACTGTAAACAAAACCAAAAGACAGAAAGACGCCTCAGTTAAAAGGAAGGGTGGTTCTTTTCTAAATAAGGGAGGCAGTTGGCAGACTGATGTGACTGTGCATGCAAAGGTAATGGGAGGCATTATTTCACAGAATGTTTGATGTTCATGATAAATATCTCCAGTAAGACCACCAGGAAAGTCATTGTAGCTTATGTATCAACATGTGTTACAGAGTTTGAAGAAACAGAAATTCTACAGAGAACTCAATCAATAAGACTCTTCAAATTCAACTAATATATACTTTGATACTTGGGGATATAGTAATGCAACATTGTACATAGATGAGGATGGCATGATATGAATAAATAATTATCAGATAGATGATAGATGGAGAAAAATATATTTATATATGTTATATAATATACATATCAATATATTTAAATAAATGTATTATATATGTTATTAATAAGCCCAAATACAAAGGGAGACAGACATATGGATTATTTGAAATATATAATTATGCTAAAATTCTGTGCAAACAATCTTTAGGTCTGATTGGGTTACTGATCAGCATAACATTGCTTCCTCATTAAAGATCTCCAAAGAGCAGGTGGATGTAATCCAACTTTCCAGCCATGCAGGGTTAGGGTCAAACAATAGAATAAGGTTTTCTCCCAATTTCTACAAGTGAATAAAGTTTTCTCACAAGAAAAAAATTAGACTATATTCATAATTTAATAAAAAGGGAACTAAGCTAGCTCTAGAATTGAGTCATAAGATTGAGTCAGTGTGATTCACTCAATTCCTGTAGTTAACCACTTGCTATCCTAATTTCCTCATTTCCTTCAATTGGCCATGAGAATGAAGCAAGGACTGTGATTAAATGGAAAAAAAATCTTTGCAGGCGTGATCTAATACGGAGAGGTATTTGTTTAGGAGAGAGCAGTAATTCCAAAGGATTGACAAAGGGGCAAAGGAAGAAAATGATTCCATCAGGCAAAGCCAAGACTGATTTCTGGATGAGAGTAAAAGGTGAGATAGCAAGGTAAAGGCACTTTTATTTGAACAAGATCTAACTCTAAAATATGAGGATTAAGGAAGCAAAAGGTAGGAATTTCTGCTCAAAGAGTAAGGGAAATATCAAGGAGACAGATGGTAATAGACTAATTTGGTCCTAGACTTTTCATTTGAATTATCTGTGAAAGAGCCAGTAGAGACATCTCCTTTGGTTGGAATGGGCTATAGTCAGGCAGACAGAAGAGCTGCTAGGGATGGTGACCAAAAATAAGGGTTTCCAGAATAGGTACTCAGCTCAATTTCCTAGCAAATAAGACCATCTGTGCCTTTTCACTGACTAACTCCATATCGAGAATATTCTACTTCCTCGTCACCTTTTAGCTTCTTCCCAGGCTTCTTTAAAGACTCAACTGAAAGTCTACCTTCTACAAGAGGCCTTTCTGGTTTCTCTCCACAACTGCTCCCCACGCTATCATTACCTTCCCTTTGGGAGTACCCCCATTCACACTGTACTATCTTGTACTTGTGTAGTTGTTTGCATATTGTCTACCCTGTTAAAATGGATGAACAATGCCTGGTCTAAATGCTTAATAAATGCTTGTTGACTGACTGACGTTCATGGAATTGAAACTTGTGTGTGAGAGCTATCTATGGATGTGTGAGCTGTGGTATAATGTGTAAAACATCACAGAAGCTGAGAGACTTGTTAAAGAAAATGCCCACCTATGGGGCAGGGAACCTCGCTTTCCTAAAGATTTTAAGCTTGAACAATGTAGTGACAATAAGATGTCTTGTTTAATTTTTCTTAGAATTTTCTTTTTTGCATTCAATTTTTATTTTGCTTTTAGTAGGTAGTTCAGCAACCTAGAGAAAAAGAATCACAATGAAGTTCTTGAAGAAAATTATAAAACATGAAATAAAAAGAAGCTAATAGAAGCTCTCAAAAGGGAATGCTAGGAAATAAGGGATTCTTTCTTTTTGATGCATTTTATCAAATTTAGTGTCTAAGAGGAAGACATCAGGGCATTGTGGAGGCAGTTTCCACACTGCCTCCCCTCACCCAGGAAATCCCAGGTGATTTCATCTGTTTAGGAAGTACCTGATGAGGCAATTTTATTTTAACAAATATCTGTAGACATTAAATTAGCATAGCAATTGTTTATATGAAAAGGATTATTTCTAAAGTTCTTGAAAACATTTTAAAGTATTTTAATGATTCCCCTCTACAGCCTTATTTATACTATTAACTTTTTTTTCTATGAGAAAAAGGTTTGGCTAAGCCACAATAAACTTTAGCCTTAGTCTTGACAGTTTTAAAGATCATAAATGATTAATTCATGAAGTCCAAATGAATGAAATGCCAATCAATGAAATATTTCATCAAAACATTTTTTCTAAGAATCAGTTTTTTTAACATATGGAAAGGAGGAGTAAGAAAGGGGTTTGCTGTCCACTGAGCAGAATTGAGTCCATTAGTCACCAACTACTGCTTTCCTTGAATTGACCAGTTGGATGCATTGTGCTATTTTTCTTTGTTAATGAATTATCACTCAATCAGCATATATTCCTTGAGTTCCTGGTATTGCCAGGCTCCATGCATTTGACCCAAAGGATAGAGCTGTTCAATGTAAACATAAAGTGTATAGCTAAGCTTTTATGGTTTATTTTCTCAGCCTTCTTTTAAGAACTTATTCCATGGAGATTTGTGAATGTGGAACAAAATTGAACGAGGCCACAGATTCTCATTAAGGGCTTCTAATGCCAAATTATTTTGAAATCTGTTCATCCCGAGTAGCACCATGTTGAATGTGTATAATTAGACACAGCAAGGCAAGGATGTCCTGCCACATTACTGAGAATAATACCCTGAAAAAGAAAAAAGTGAAAAAAGACTAGCAACTATCCAATTTCTAAAAAATAGCTTAAGCATCAAAAACAGGTTCATTGTTTTCTTTACAAATGTTAGATTACTGCCTGAAATAAAAACTGAAGAAAATATAGAAAACAAACTACCATAATAGGACCCTAGAGAGAAAACTGTTGAAAGTTTTTCTTACTCTAGCTATGATGATGTTGCCTATAACAGCACAATTAGGAATTTTTGTGCCTGCGACAAGAAGAAAAAAGGAGATAAGCTAAATTTGGAAGGGAAACTGAGATAGGAGAAAGGAAAGGAAGTGAGCCAGAATGAGTTGGAGGCCAAGTTTGTAGTTGCTGGGAATGTGATTACCCAAGGAAGAAAATATATAGCCCAAGAGGTATATCTGTATTTCTCCAACAGTAGTGAAAGTCCCCAGTGTCCCACCCTAAATTATGGCCTCTACAAGTTACTTTTTTTCTTTAAGGGACCAAAAAATTGAATTTTTATGAACAAGTTGGTTTTAACTGTATCATTCATGGCTGTGGATAACCCCATTAAACTATTTCAATAAAGAGAATTAGTAAATCAAGTCCAGCTTCCAAATGGTCAAACTAAAATAAGACCTCTGAATTTGAATTTCTATGGCTCAGCATAATACTTGGCTCATCATAAGAGCTTAATAAATGCTTGTTGAGTTGTTCAGGTACCTAAAACACCTTTGATGTATTTATTTCAGTGATCCTAGATTTTAACAATATGGGTCCTCCCTCCAAGGGTGCAGTTTGTATGCCTTAGTTTCAATATGTTGTAACTTTACAAAAGTCATTTCCTTAGTAACCAATTCTCTGACAAACTTCTTCCCACAGCCCTTAGTTGGGTCTTAGATAAAGGAACCTCACCAGGTGGGCTCATTCTCAAAGCAATTCCTGCTAGGTAGGACACTGACATAGTATCTAAAAATTCAGTCACTTCTATATACCCTTCAATGAGGCACTGGACAGGACAAGTGACAGAGTATCCTCTTAAACAATTGAATGGAATAGAATTCATGGCCCCTGAAAATGGCAACTGTAGATTAGTTTTGCAGCAACTCCACATGGGGTGGAAACCCTGGTGTTCCCCATAATTATATATCTGTTCTCCTCTTATAAGTGGAAAAGTGATGCAAATATAAAAATGCTAAGAGATATAAATAAATAAAAGCAGAAAGTATTCTTTAAAAGGTATTGTTTTTACAGTCCATAAATAATCTCAACCAATAAATAAGGAACATAGAAAAGCTGAATTGTGCTGGGAAGACTATTAGAGGATGTGGATTCAGGTTCCCATTCTTCGATATCTATATAAAGCTCCCTATGTTCTTTGAGCCTTAATTTCCTCATATGTGAAATGGGAATAATAATATCTGCAATTGCAGCTTCACAGGGATTGGGGTTGAGGGTCAAGTAAAATCATACTTACAAAGGATTATATAAATGGAAGCTGTTATTGATACAGTCATATGGTGCAGTGGATAGATTGCCAGATCTGGACTTCTCTTCCTGAGTTCAAATCCAGTTTCAAACACTTACCAGATGTGTGACCATGGGCAAATCACTTAAATGTTTGCCTCAGTTTCTTCATCTGTAAAATGATCTGAAGAAGGAAATGGCAAATTATTACAGTATCTTTGCTAAGAAAATCCCAAATGAGGTCATGACTGAAAAACTGACTGAACAACAAAGCCATTATTATTTGAGGCAAGTAGCTAAAAGCTTAGCCCTGATGTCTGTGCATTAAAAATTAAAAGCTAGTAAGCTCAATTTTAAAAGACAAAAATAATGTATGACTAACTGAAGATGAAAAGCTTTTCCACTGACCCAGAAATAGCCATTTAGGTGATGTAGACCTGGATTAAGGAATACTTGAATTCAAATCTGCCCCAGAAACTTAATAGCTTTATGATCCTGGGCAAGTCACTTAAGCCCATTTGCTTCAGTTTCCTCATTTATAAAATGAGCGGGAGAAGGAAATGGCAAACTGTGCACCAGTACCTCTGGCAAGAAAACCCCAAATGGGGTCACAGAGACTCAGATATGACTGAAAAGTGACTGAAGAAAAGTAAGCCCCATTTTATTTATTTTTTTGCTTAATAGTATTTTATTTGTTTCAATTACATATATAGTTTTCAACATTCATCTTTGTAAGATTTTGAGCCCCAAATTTCCCTCCCTTCCTTCACCCCTCCCCAAGGCAACAAGCAATCTGATATAAACCATACATCTATAATCATGTAAAGCATGTTTCTACATTAGTTGTGTTATGAAAAAAGACAGAACAAAAGGGAAAAAAGCACAAAAAAGAAAAAATGAAAATAATATACTTCAATATGTATTCAGACTCCATAATTTTTTCTCTGGATGTGGATGCTATTTCCTATCATAAGTCCTTTGGAGTCATCTGGAATTATTGTATTGCGGAGAAGAGCTAAGTCTACTATAGGTGATCATCTTATAATGTTGCTGTTACTTTACATTAATTTGTATAATTTTCTCCTGGTTTTCCTCTCTTCACTTAGCATCAGTTCATGTAAGATTTTCCAGATTTTCCTGAAATCCAACTGCTCATTATTTCCTATAAAACAATAATATTTTATTATATTCATATACCACAACTTGTTCAGCTATTCCCCAATAGATGGACACCCCCTCGATTTCCAACTGTTTGCCACCACAGAAAAGAGCTGCTATAAATATTTTTGTATATGTGGATCTTAGTCCGTTTTTCATGATCTCTCTGGGATACAGACCTGGCAGTGATATTACTGGATCAAAGAGTAAGCATAGTTTTATAACCCTTTGGACATAGTTCCAAATTTAAGCTTCATTTCTAGACAAAAATAACTTGTGACTTATTGAACATGAAAAGCTTTCCCATTGACCCAGAAAAAGCCATCTATATACCTTGCTTCCACTATTTCCCCTTGATTTCCTTCTGAACAGCTACTCAACAAAAACTTCTCCAAGTTATAATTATCTCCTAATTGATAATTCCAATAGCTTTTTCCCAGTCTTCATTCTTTTTGACCTCTCAGCAGCATTCAGTATTGTTGAATACTTCCTTCTTCTGGCTACCTGCTTCTTCCTGAAGCTTATGTGACACTGGCCCCACCTCGTTCTCCTTTTGCCTATTTGATTGGCCTTTCTCAGTGACCTTTTATTGAATCCATATCCATGTCCCCCCAAAGATATTCTAGACCCTTTTCTCTTCATTTTACACACCTTTATATTTATCTACTACCAGGGGCTTAACTATGATTGCTATGAAGAGAACTCTAAGAACTTAATGATATGTTGAATTTGAGATCCCTATGGAATGTCCAGGAAATTATAACAGGCTGCAAAGTGGAGAGCTACCTGTGGAAGAGACCTCTGCAAAGAGTGAGGAAGTGATTTATCCCCTCCCTACATCTTTGCCAAGTAGTTTCAAAGCAGAGTTACTCACCCAGTGGGAAATACTGCATCCATCCAGGGAAAAAACCACACTCCACACAGGAAAAGAAATAAAGACTTATACCCAGAGAAAGAAGTAGCCTTGAAGAATGTGACCTCTGACCACAGAATAAAGAGTGAGGTTATAAGAGGATCAGACCTTGGCAATCCAGTTGAGCCACTCATCAAAAACACAGTATTCGAGGGGAGTTTGATGAGGTCTATAATTAGAAAAAAAGGACTTCCAGGTCCTGTAACACCAGAAGTTATATATTTATTCTACCAAGATCCCACCCATCTGCCTTCCATTCTATTCTAACTTTGAATATTCTTACTATGAATATACTTTGTAAATATATGAAAAAATGGAGTCTAGGGTTTGGGTTTGGGTTTTTTTGTTGTTGGGGGTATATTTTGCAACTGCTCTTCTAAGAATTAATTGATCTATCAAGTGATTGTTAGTGGGAAGCACACTGAGGGAAGGGTCATAAGATAGCTCATTAGACACTCAAATCCACAGGGTTATACCAAGGGATCAGGTAGCAACTACCATCTGGAGACCCAATCCTTGAGTGTGACTATAAGTCAGAGAAGTAATCATTGGAATGCTAAACATTTATGTGTTATATCCTCCCAATGAAATGTAAACTTCTTACTGACCAGGAATATACATATACATAGATAGATAGATAGATAGATAGATAGATAGATAGATAGATAGATAGATAGATATAGCTATATATAGATATACATATATGATACAGATATACATGCACATTTTTTTCTGTTTTGTCATAATGTTCCCAATGTCTTACATGTAATACATATTTAGTAAATGCTTGTTGGTTGCATAAGATTGTACTGGAATATCCTGATACTCTTATTATTTCTCCTAAGAAATTTTCTTTGTATTACTGTGTATTTTCCTAGCTCTCATGGCCCAGGGCTATGAGTTCAGGATAAAGGAGAAGAGAGTAAGCCTTGATATAGTGCTTCCTATGTTCCAGGCACTGTGTAAGTGCTTCACAAATATTATCTCAAGATCATTGGTGATTTTTGCCACTGTCAGAAAGACCCTATTGCACCAATAATATTTTTGCATTAAAGATTTCCTAAAATAGTGGTTTTAGATGATGTCTTGGACATAGTCTGGGTTTCTTTGGTTTGGTCACTGGTCAATGTGTAGATATTGATATTATAGCTGCAAATATATTTTGAGTTGTAAATACATCAGATTAAAAGTATACACAGGAGGGATGTCCACAGAGATGCTTATCTAATGTGACAATTAATATATGAAGATGGGTTTTCACAAACTTATAGCACAAAGTCCAGAGCATAAAGGCCACTCTCATGCTATACTTCACTGTGGCCTCTGGACAACCTCCTGTAATTCCTTTATTTGACATGGGGGAGATGATTTCCATTTTCTTCTTAAATGTTTTAGAGAATGTTCTCAAGATGGCTATTGGGAGCTTTTTTCAATACAGCCCCTTATTAGCCCATTTAGCAAAGTAAATTTTGATCTGTCTATTGTGTTCTTGCCACATAAAGTGGTTAACAGATTCCTGGAATGAGTCATTTACATTTTACCAGCTAGAAATTATGAGCATTTAATGAATGTACCCTCATCAGTCATTTTAATGAGTCTCTTTCTCTTGGATTTGAAATATATCGATCATTATCATGTTTTTTAGTGAAAACTACAACTTGTCCATCTTTCAAGTTAAGTGATGCCTAAGGGGAAAAAAATGTGGTGTGAGCCCTTGAATTAGAATCTGTAAGAATTTAGGGTCTTCAAGGACAGACTACTTAACTAATGTATATCCCAGTTAGCTCAGTCCTCGCTTAGAGATTTCCTTATATAACTCTGAAATCATAAAATGAGGAGGAGGGGGTCTGGAGTTAGGAGATCCGAAGGTTCAAATCTTGCCTGCAACAATTTCTGGTTTTTCAAGCCTGGGAAGGTCATTGGGTCTTTCCAGGTCTGAATTTGTTTATCTAGAGAATGGAAACAACATGGCTAATGGGAATATTTGTTTGGGTGCTTTCCTATTGATAACAGGTTTTGTATTACTTGCCTTCTTTTTTTTAAATTTTATACTTATAAATTTTTTGACAGTACATATGCATGAGTAATTTTTATAACATTATCCCTTATATTCATTTTTCCAAATTTTCCCCTCCCTCCTTCTACTCCTTCCCCTAGATGACAGGCAATCCCATACATTTTACAGGTGTTACAGTATAACCTAGATACAATATATGTGTGTAAATCCAAGTTTCTTATTGCACGGTAAGAATTGGATTCCAAAGGTATAAGTAACCTGGGTAGAAAGACAGTAGTGCTAACAGTTTACATTTAATTCCCAGTGTTCCTTTTCTGGGTGTAGCTGATTCTGTCCATCATTGATCAACTTGAAGTGAGTTGGATCTTCTTTATGTTGAAGATTTCCACTTCCATCAGAATACATCCTCATACAGCATTGTTGTTGAATTACTTGCCTTCTTAATAGCTGCAGAGAAGAGGGAGAGAGAAAGAATTTGAAACTGAAAACTAAATAAAATTAATCAAGTAGGGATACCATTACATCCTGTACCTACCTAACAGGATACTTGTGAGGATCCTACGAAATGGTCTGCATTCTAAACCTGAAAGTGCCCTGTCAGATGTCACTCACTTTATTTTTATTACTTTGTCTCTAAGCTCCATTATCCCTTGCCTATGATTATTTTGACTTGCCAGCAGGAATGACTCTTTTGAGAAGGTGGTGATATTTGCCACGGCCATGTAGCATCCTTGAAGACTTCAGTAAAAATGAAAGAACTACACATTGGAATTCAGATTAACGGTTCTGGTTTGTTGTATTTCAGCTGTTTGAGTTCATGAACTTCTTGGCGGAGAATGTCATCTTCTGCTATATGGGTCTGGCGCTGTTCACGTTCCAGAATCACATATTTAATGCTCTTTTTATACTTGGGGCAATTGTATCCTTTTCTAAAAATGCTTTCAAATATAACCCACTGAATATTTAGCAGTAGGAACCAGAAGCTTCTCAGTTTTATTCTTGAGTAGAAATAAATATTCAAGTAATTAATGAGTATTTAAAGTACGAGTTCAAATCTAGGGTGGAAATGTCATTTCTGTGACATGACTGAAAAAATCAGAGGCTTGTAGGTAGCTTGGGTCCTAGTTGGGGTTTATGGTTCAGAGTAAGAGAGTGGAAAGTAGACTAGGTCTTAAAGCAGAGGGCAAAAAACTTGGCAGTAACTTGTACCTTATAGAAGAGAAAGTTAAATATTGTACCCGACTCTTCTTCATATTCCCTGAGCATGGGGCATGGAAAACTAGATTTAATATACAAGTGGAATCAGATTGGATATAAGGGAAAACTTCTTGGCCCATCAATATGATTAAGCTTTCAACTAACCTCAAAAGTTTAAACAGGGTGTCTCTAATATCAATTTATTTATTCAATTAACTTTTATTAAGCCCTTTTTATTTGTCAGGCACTGTGTTAAATGCTGGATATAAAAAGAGGAAAAAGGCAGTCCTTGCCTTCCAGAAGTTTATAGAGGAGACAGCACGCAAACAATATATACAAAGCAAGCTATAGATATAGAAATAGATATAGATATAGATATAAACTATAGCAATATATATAATATATATTAATATATAATATATATAAAAAATATATAAAATAAGTAAGAAATCATTAAAAGAAGGAAAACCCTGTGATTAAGAGGGGTTAGGGAAGACATTATGTAGAAGGTAGGGTTTTAGTTGGGGTGTAAAAGATTTTAATAATCAAAGCATGAGATAATGAGGAACCGTATCATAACGGTAACAATATTAGAAGAGAAAAGAGAACATACCTGGGAGTTGATAAAAAGGGTGAAATCAACAGGCCTTGGCAACAGCTTGGATATAGGAGTATTATTAAGCCTAAGATGGTGTGTTAAATGCTGGGGATGGGGCAAAAGATGGAGAGTTCTGTTTTAGGCATGTTATATTTGAGATGCCATCCAGTTCATAGTAATATGTTGATGATGTAAGACTCAAGGGCTGGATAGATGTAACTGAGAGTTAGTGACACAGCAATGACAGTTGAACCCGTGAAATCTGATGAGCCCACCCAATGAAATAATGTAGAGAGAAAACAGAAAAGGGTCCAATATAGAGTTGTTAGGGGACCTCCACAGGCAACAGGGATTTGCTATAAAAAGGAGAAAGGAGGTTTGAGAAGCAACCAGCAATGAAAGGAAAAAATAAAACATTTATTATATATAATAATTATTATAAATGACATTATGTTATATATTATATATACACACACAAGGCAGATAGAAGATCCTTTAGTGATAGGGAATATGGGAGAGAACAAACAAACACACAGAAGTAGAAAAGTGCAGAAGACTGTGAATAATAATTTGTCTAGAGTATAACTCTTCTAGTTACTCTCTGTATGAACCTGGACAGCACCCAAGTGGATACATAAGAACAGTGAGGTCCCTTTACTACTAGGAAAGGCCTCTAGATTTGCAGAGAGCCCTACGTCTGCAGTCAAGAAGACCTGAGTTCAAATCCAGCTTCAGACACTTAATAACTATGAACCTGGACAAGTCATTTAACCACCATCTACCTCAGTTTCCTCAATTGTAAAATAGGGATAATAACTGTACTCACTTTGCAGAATTGTGAGTATCAAATGAGATAAAATTTACATAGTACCTGGCATATACATAGGATCTATATAAATGCTTCTTTTCCTCTTAGTTTCACTCTGGTTTATTTTGTTACAAGAGTCCTCTCAGAAGAGTAATCTGTAAATGTTGATAATGTACAAACACAGCACATCGATAAAACTTTAAGTGTAAAAATTAAAAAGAAAACCATAAACAAGTTCAATCTAGCAGCAATATGAAGGATAGAGGGGGAGCAGAGAGTCAAAGGGAGAGCTATTAGAAAAGTCTAGGCAGGTGGTAACGAGGCAAATTCATAAGAAAATGAACGTGTTTGTCGGTTTTTTAACTGCTACGCTTAGAATTCAAGAATGTCTATTAAAACAGCATTAGTATTACAAGCACAGCTCAACCTGACCAAGAAAAAAAATTAAATGTATGAAAGAAAAAAAAGGAGGAAAAAAAAAGATTGCTAGACACAGACAATATAAACCGACAGCAAATGAAATGGTAATCATGACTAGAAGTACATGGAGTCTCCCTAAAGTGCTGCTTGGGGAGGTAATGCTGTTTCCAGTTGAGCGGCTCATGCTTCATATTTTATAGCAAGGCGGAAGATGTCAGTCGCCTGAGATACAAATGGGATGAGGAAATGAGAGGGATTGAAGCGAGAGAGGGACAAGGCTATGTCCAAAAGCCATCCAGCAACCTGTGATATTTATGGAGTGAAATCAGGAACATGTCAAAATCAGAATTTCTGAAGCCAGTTTCATGATTCCTGCCCTATTTATCCCCGATTTGTGTGTGGGATGACCTCCTGGCAAAATTGGCGTCATAATTTTGTCCTCATTGCCACGTTTTCCTCAACATTCTCTTGCATTTGCCTGACAGTTAGCAATTTTTATAGCAAGAGCCTGCAACATCTATCCCCTCTCCTTCATCTTGAATTTGGGCCGGAAACAGAAGATCCCCTGGAATTTCCAGCACATGATGATGTTTTCAGGTACGTGTGTCAGTCCCCTTAACATCCCTTTCCAACACTCCCAGGAGAAGTGCTGGGAGCAACAGCATCTGCTTTCTCTTTCTCACCTATGGTACATTAGGCCCCTGCCCATGTTCATTAAGTCATGCACAACACCAGAAGGGTTCATCTCTCAGTAAAGATAAGGAAAGAAATTCCTCTGGAAAATGTCTCGTATTAACTGTATCTAGCCACCACCCAGTCCAGAAGTGAGAGCCGGGGTGGAGGAGCCTCGCTTCTAAGGTCTGTTGTGGGATCATTGTCTTGTTTAGAATTTGAATTTTAAGCATACAAGTCCAATGATGCATGGTAATCAGAATGCAGCTGGTGCCTGCCAAAAACTAAATTACTCGCCTATAGCCCATTCCCCATAGGCTCCCCCCTCTTCATCAACAGGTCCTACAGCCCCTGACAGTTGACAGGCAAGCTCTGATTGTCTAAACAAATTGCTGAAAATCTCTCTGAAGTCTCTTCTTTAAAGCAACAGAAAATGAACTCAGTGATGGCAAATGATATAAGATCTACAGTACAAGAGAGTTCAATTTTCTGTCCTACTCAATTCTCTTACATCCAGGGTTCTTAACCTGGAATTCATGATCATTTTTCTCTTAATATTTTGAACACTGTGTTTCAGTATAATCAGTTTGTTTTGCAATACTGTGTATTTTGTATGCCTTTTAAAACATTATTGCCAGATGGGGACTATAAGTTTCAACAGGCTGTCAAAGGGATGTATAACATGAACACACACACACACAAGGTTAATAATTCCTACTCTGCACCAAGCCTTCCATTTGCCCAGGAGGTTATTCCATGCATGCACTTTTACCTCCATGTTTGTCCCTTATGCACATTGACACCAAACACCTAAAACACAGGATTTAGAGCTGGAAGAAGCTTTAGAGACAGGGAGAAGTGGGAAGAGAATTAGCTCTAGCCAGGGAATGGAATTCAAATCCAGACACTTCTTGTGTGGTCTTGGAGATATTATTCCTTTTTTTCCAAATCTGTTTTCTCCTCTGAAATAATTGGATTAGGTGATTCTAAGGTCCCTTCAGGCTCTAAATCTTATGATTTCTGGTATCATAATTCATTCACTTCATTTTACATATGAGTAAACCAAGGTACAGGAAGATTCACTTGGTAGTAAATTGCAGAGCTAAGATTGAAAACAGTTCCTTTTGATTCCAAATCCAATTCTTTTTTACTATCAATCAATGAGTGGCCATTTATTAACTGATTACCATGTGCCAGACGCTGTGTTGAGGATTGAAAGAGAGTCCCTATCTCAAAATCTCAACTTTCTGTATTTCCATTTGGGGAAAAAAGCAATTGAATCCAAAAAAATATGAATTAGTGGTTAAGGAAGATAGTTTTCCATATGTTGTCCAACCAAGTATCGCCCAACATGCCCAGAAAAGGTCACTCTTAGAGTAAAAGGCCTCTCACCATAGGGACACTCTCTAAGAGAGGTAGTTTGAAGATAATTCATTTAATCTGAGATAGATAAATCAACATCTCAATTTGAAGAGAACATTTCTAGTGCTGCTAATATAATAATAGTAATAATGACTTCCATTTATTTAGCCCTTTATAGTTTACAGTTTACAATTTAATCACCACCTGTCTGTGGTTGGATGGCTTGGTTGATTGGCAGTGATTCTGCACACAGCTGTGCATTTTTCAGAACACCTGGCACCTAATGGCATGAGGGAATTGGTAAGGGGAAGAGAAGAGAGAAAAGCAGAAGACCTTTAGTTAAGAATCAATCCAACATTCAGAGAAAAACTGCAATGGAGATGACTTCTGCTCTGGAACCCTAAGATCTTGTGGCAAGTCATTGAAGGAAATGAGCTAGCTTTGAGAGTGAACCACCCTTGATATCTGGGAGACCTGGCTTCCAGTCCTCTCTCTGATCTTTATTGGCCACAAGTATATTATTTAAATTCTCAGCGCTCCCAGGCATTTTATGTTCCTTAGTTTTTTTTTCTTTCTAAGAATGTATTATCTCTATCTTCCACTGCCCCCCCTTTTTATGTTTACATGGGTTCTTTTCTTCTTTCTTTGATCTCTTTAGGGCTTAGGGCTATAGTTGGTCCAATGGTCAGTACAATTAAGTGACTTTTGGAGAATAGTTATAAATTGCTTTTCAGAATAGCTACACCATCACAACTTCACCAAGTGCATTAACATGCCTGTTTTGTCCATAGCTCCTCCAACATTTTGATATTTCCCTTTTTCTTCATCTTTGTCACTCTGAAGAGTATCAGGTAGAACCTTAGAATGTTTTTTAATTAGCAATTCTCTAATTATTATTGATCAGATGCATCTTTTCCTATGGTCATTAATAGCTTAAATTTCTTCTTTTGTAAACTGCCAGGCAGGAATCTTTCTAAGAATATAACTTACAGATAGCTTGCCAAGATACATAAGAGTTAGGAATTTTTACATAGGGAGTTCCTTGTATCAAGGAAATCACACTTCTGGACTAAAATGAAAATGTGTAATCATTGTTCTATCACATTTTGAAAAACATTTATAGAATCAAGAGAACAGTGCATTTTTTATACATAAGGCTTTAGGACATCTGCTAAAAAAAAAGCAATTACTTTTTCTAAACATGGTAGAAATATATGTTAAATCCAATATATACATACATATTTATACAATTATCATGCTACACAAGAAAAAAAGAGAAGCAAAACAAAATGCAAGCAAACAACAACAAAGATGAAAATTCTATGTTGTGATCCATACTCAGTTCCCACAGTTCTCTCTCTGGGTGCAGATGGCTGTCTTCATCACTGAACAATTGGAACTGGTTTGAATCATCTCATTGTTGAAAAGAGCCACGTCCATCAGAATTGATCATCATATAATCTGCTTGTTGATGTGTATAATGATCTGGTTCTGTTCACTTCACTTAGCATCAGTTCATGTCAGTCTCCCCAGGCTTTTCTGAAATTATCCCGCTGGTCATTTCTTATAGAACAATAATATTCCATAACATTCATACATCATAACTTTTTCAGCCATTCTCCAACTGATGGGCATCCACTCAGTTTCCAGGTTCTGGCCACTATTAAAAAAAAGGTTGCTACAAACATTTTTGCACATATGGGTACCTTTCCCTCCTTTAAGATCTCTTTGGGATATAAGCCCAGTAGTAACACTCCTGGATCAAAGAGTATATACAGTTTGATAACTTTTTGAACATGGTTCTGCTCTCCAGAATGGCTGGATTCTTTCACAACTCCACCAACAATGTATCAGTGTCCCAGTTTTCCCACATCCCCTCCAACATTCATCATTATCTTTTCCTGTCATCATAACCAATCTGACAGGCATATAGTGGTATCTCAGAGATGAATGGCTTATTTTTAAACCAAATTTTAATTCTTAAAAAGTTATCTTTATGTGTTTGAGGCAGAGCTTGAGATTTTTTAAATTAATGTTAGAATATGAAGTTATTTTTGGTTGATTAAATAGTTAACTGAAATCTTGACAAGTCCATTTTATATATGGTTTTCCAAAATTATTTCTGATCTTCCAGTGTTTGACTAAAAGCCACATACCAGGAAATAGGGAAAAACTCCATGACATCATAACATATTTAGACTATCTTCATTACAGAGAATTGTAAAATATATCTGTTAGGAAGGAGTGGGCTCAAGAGAACCAAAGTACTAGGTCTATTTCTTATGAATAAGAGTTCTGCTGTATTCTGTAACTATAAAACTTATTTTTTTTAGTAGTTTTTATTTACCAGATATATGCATGGATAATTTTACAACATTGACAATTACCAACCCTTTTGTTCTAATTTTTCCCCTTCTCCCCCACCCCAGATGGCAGGTTGACCAATACATGTTAAATATGTTAAAGTATAAATTAAATACAATATATGTATGCATGTCCAAACATATAAAACTTATTTCTATGAGAGCTACCATTTAGATAGTGCTTTAAGCTTGCAAACTGACGTATGCACAGACAGAACATATATGTATTGAAGATGAGGGAGATTGAGGGATTTGTGTAGCCTCACCCAGAGAATAAGCATCTGAAGAAGAATTTGAGTCCCAGGCTTCCTAGCTTTAAATCTAGTACTCTACTTGTATCTTCCTGCTGCTTTATTTTACAAAATAATACAGAGTATTTCATATAATACTCATGTATTTGTATTCTATGTAGTAGGCTATATACACATTAAAAACAACAAAAATCTAAAAACAAAAGGATATAGAAAGTGACTTACAAAAATTCTTTGCTGATTTGACATAGGCTTAGCCAGACATAATTTTAAAAGATTACTATATCTCACCTGCTGATTGCTACCCAACATCAGTTCTTGTGCAAAATCTCATTAAAATGGGACCCTGAATTCACAATCAGCAATACTAGCCTATATATTCAGGTCCTCTGAAAAAATTGTAGATTTTTGTTCTTTGGAACTAACTACCCATAGTTAAGAGTTGATCAAGGAAGAAAGAATACTTTAGGAAAGAATTCTAAAGCCTTCTTTAAAATTCAAAGTCAGGGAGAGCTCTGGTATATTACTTGTCATCCTGCACAAAGAGCTTCAGGAGAATGCTATACTTTCTCCCAATTTTTCCTGCTGTTCCCAAAATCAGTCCCAGCTAATGTGAGTAAGCAGCCTGTCCTTAGTTTTCAGTTCCCTGAAAATGAAAAAAAAAACCTAATACTTGGTAGTTTACATTGAAGGAAGAGAGATGGACTCCATACAAATTTGAGACAACAAAAATCTAAAATCAAAGGGAGTATATAGAAAGTGACTATACATATATATATATGTATAGCCTACCACATAGGATACAAATAGGTGAATATTATATGAAAGAATCCATATTTACTTACTTGTAAAGTAAAAGCAGCTGGATAGTACCGGTAGAGTTCTACATTTGAAGCCAGGAAGGCTTGAATTCAAATCCTTCCTCAGATGCTTATTCTCTGTTGTTGGGGGCAAGGTTAAGAAAAAAGGGAAGAACCTGGCAAGGAGGGAAGATGAGATGCTAAGCAGCCCTACAGGACATGTCATGGTATCACTTCCCTGAAATTCATTTCTTGGTCTTTTTCAAGAACGAAGGACAAACAACAATATGGCCTTTAATCTTCTCTTTCCATTTAAACAAAATGTTTGTGTGTAGGCTTGCTCTACTCTTAGGATGACTCACTTTCCCAGATCCCCTTAGTCCCTATGCCATGTTCCCCTATAAGAAGCCTTCAGAACCTATGCCCAAAGTTGCCATACCAATTGTAGGAAGGAAGGAAACTTTAACCAAAACATAATAGTAGTGAGAAAAAGGCCTAAAGAATTCTCTATTGAACAAAAGATAAAAAATAAAGATTAGTAGCTGCAGACAAGGAGAAATCAACAAAAAATATTTAAAAGAAAATACTCTAATAAATCCAATAACTAAGCCAAGTTACCCTTGGTTGTCCCCAGTTCACCAAGATGGTGGCCTGAATTGGAAATATCCTACCCAGCTACCCCATTTCTACTCCAAAAGTTTACACTAGACCGAATAATGATCAAGAAAGCCAGTGAGAAACTATATTAAGTGACATCTTTCATCCAGAACTGCATAAAATGCCAGTAATAAGCCCAGGTATAAAAGTAGCCTTGTGACCAGAGACAGGACATATATAATTGTAAGGCTCCACATTTGATATATAAAAAATAATAATAATAATAGTCCAACCTAAATAAAACCTCAGTGTTCCAGGAAAACCATAAGCCACAAAAGAGATAACCCAAACCCTCTGATTCCTTGAATTCTTGACCTGGTCCCCTTGACTACATTTTCTAACCCTCTGAGTCAACTTGCTTCAGGCAAAGAACTTAATAAGTACTTGTTGATTGATTAAATGACTATTTTTTGTATAAAGAAACATCCAGAGTAGCATTGTGATCACCAGTTGGAAAGGTAAAATATAGTGTTATTATTTGAATAGCAGAATCCATTAAGCATATTGCTTTTAAATGCTGAGAAAAAATTGTTTGTGATTACAATAAGCTCAGAAAACATGAAAAACAAGTTAGAACCTTTGTCAGCCAAAAGCCATGGTTGCTTTCACCCATTACATTAAAATGGTTCTACATAGCCACCTTTAAAATAAATGCAAATTAAAAGAAAAATAACTTGCAGGCATACTGTTGTAATCAACAAATTGGGTTTTCTCCATTATCTGAATCATCAAAATGTTTACTACATGAAAATTACTGGTGAACAAATGGATTGCAGAGTTGTGGAGAATACTCCGGCTGTTGATAAGAGGTCATGAGGAATCGTAGTTAGAATGTGAAGATTTAGTGGTAAAAAGACCAGGGTTCCAAACCCACCTTCGACATTTCTTAAAAATATAATCATAGGCAAACTATTAAACCTCTGTGAGCCTATAATAACTTGGATTTAAAACTGGAATAAGAAAACTATTACATCTACCCTCCAGGCTTCTTGCAAGTTCATGTACAAAACGGTTTATACCTATTAAAAACACTATATAAATTTAACATGTTTTCATTATAAATGGTGTATTGCTAGACCATCGGAGTCTAAACTTTCACAGCTCCTGCCATGCAAGAAGGGCTTTTAGTACAGTCTCAAAACAGATTATATCTGCTTTCTGAAGAACAGCCTGATGAAATACAGAGAGATTCTATAAATATAGGTTGGCTTCTTGGTGATAAATTATCAAGTCATGGCAATCCATAAAAGACATGGAGGAGTTGTGGTCTTCAATAATTGGAAGTAATACCTACATAAATGAGTAGCTCCTAATTACCTCTAAGATAGGAACTTTTTTTTATGCCATAGACCTCTTTGGCAGTCTGGTGAACTCAGTGAATCTCTTCTCAAAATCATGTTTTTAAAATGCATAAAATAAAATGCATAGCATTACAAAGGAAATTTAATTATATTAAATTAGTTATCAAAATATTCTAAAATAAATCAAGTTCATGAACTCTATATTATTTTAAGATAAAATAAGTTTTTCCCAACTTGGACCCAACCTACTTATTCATCTTTGATAAAAATTACTCCCATATCTGACCACTATAATATGGCCAAAGTGGTCTTCATTTTGTTCCTCGCATATGTCCAACTCATGTGTCATGGTATCACCTCCCTGATGTCATGGTCCTCTCCAAGAACTAAGGACAAACAAAAACATTATGACCTTTCATCTCCCCTCTCCATTCATTTGTACTGGCCAGCTCCCATTTCTTTAACAAATTCCCTCTTCTTCCCCTACCTTATTTCCTTCAAGAACTATGTTCTACAATAAAACTCTTCCTAATCCCCCCAACTGGCTAGTGTCTTCTTTCCTTAATTCTCCTATATTTATTCAATTTTTAATCTGCATCTATTGATATATAATCATGCTGTCTTCCTAACAAAATGTAAACACTTTTAGAGTAGGTATCATTTCTTTTTTTTTTTTTTTAATTCCTAAAACTTTGTACAATCACTCACTTTCCCCAGGAGCCCGATAATGTCTGCTGAATGAGGGATTGATTTATTTGATCACAAATCCATTGGATCACTAGAGGTGTAACTCAAAGAACTCAAATAGAGCCTGGGGCCTCTGAATCCCCACCCCCAACTAAAAATCTCATTCCTCAAACTTGAATGTGAGTGTTCACATGATAGAGAAGGCAAAATCGTAATGTTGTCAGAAATGATATGAAAGTAAATTTTTTGAAACCACTGACCTTTGCTTGGAAAAGATCTGTTCCCTTTCCTTTTTTACAGGACAATTGTCACTGCCCTTTCTTGTTCTTACTTTCAGTTCCAGTAGTGACTTATCACTAAAATTAATATAGGAATCAAAATGTTGTAAATCAAAGTTCCTGTTTCTTGAGGGAGATATGTTTTGATCTCCACTGAAACAAGTTTATACATGTAAAATGTCACAGTGTTACTTAGACATTTATTGAGTGTGAGAAAATATCTTCCTCTGGAGAGATGCTGTGGTTAGAAGTCCACAGATAACTCAATACAGCCCCCAAAATGTGTTACTTTTAGAGATATTTTGAAAATAAGTTTGCAGCCTACAAGTACATGTAGGATCTACTTTTCTAAGACACTAAATAATGAAAGACTTTACTAAAAGAAAGTCATCACCTATTTCACATTTGTTCCTTTTTTTAAATAAAAGGATTTAAAAGAATAAATAATATAGCAGGATCTCTGAAGTCTTTGGCTCCTATGATATTACTAATAATTTCTAAGAAATTTTTCAGATTATGACTATATAGTAGGTTCACTAGATGATTTTGATCAAATTCTTTTCAAAGCCTTTTATTCATATTTTTAATATCACCTTGATTTTCCAACATATCCCTTCTCCTTACCTCACTCACAGAGTTGATCCCTAATAGTAAAGAAGAAAAAGAAGAAAATAATTCAGCTGATGAATGTTACCCAAGTCTAATAGTGTAGGTAACAAACCATGACCTTGGTTCCCCATCATCTCTACAAAAAGGAAGGGATATGTATACAGTTGTATCCATTCTTTGGAACCAAGCTTTGTCATTTTAGCTACACAAAATTTAACTTGGTTTTTTTTGTTCTTTTAATTTACAATGTTATCATTATTTTGCATATTGTTTTTCTAGTTGTTTCCTTTTTATCAATTTGTGTCTTTGATACTTCTTTGTATTCTTCATCATTGTTTCTTACAAAACAAAAATATTCCATTTCATTTCTGGACCATGATTAGTCTAGCCATCCACAACTGAAGGCCATCTAGTTTCTTTTTAGTTTTTTGCAACTTCAAAAAATACTGTTCTACATGTTTTGGGGTATATCCATTACCAACAAAGTATTTATAAAGTACCTACTCTGTGTTAGGCACTGAGGAGAGATAAGACAAATAATTTAAATCCTGCTTTCTAAGAGTTTCCATCTTAAATGGGATCTTAAATGTTAAAATAAAATAATAAAAATCTTCAAAAAAAGACATTTCTATATTTTGTCCCTTGCATTTTGTATGTAAGAGGGAGATCTCTGAGTTAAAAGCAAGGACATCTTTGTCATCTTCTATTGCGTTGACTTTCTAAATGTTTGGCTGAATAGACCAGCTAATTATTTTGACATTAAGTAGGTATGAATTTAGGAAACCATCATCCTAAGTAGAACACATTTTAAAAAATAAAGTATGTACTCACCCATTTTTCCAATTAAATAGCATTCAAGGGAAGTATAATACATTAGCTCAGGACACATTATTTGTGTGAATGAATACCCCTAGGTTTTAAATCTGAGTGAAAGTAATGCTATTTTTCCCAAAGGCCAGTCACATGCCCAAATTCACAAGCCTTAGGTAATTTCAAAGATTTCATCAATTTCATTGATGCAATGGGGGTTTAAACAAGCATAAAGGTTCCCTTGTTGAGTCTTCACACTATTGAATTTCTCTTGATCTCTGTTAACCTTTCTTTTACTGCCCCGTATTTGGAATTACAACTGCCATTTAAGTTTTTTCAACAGTTTACATCAAACCTACTCACCCTCATGAGAATAAAATCACAAAGCCAGGGGCTTCTATGTGCCAGGATGCTAATAAAATGTAATCTGATTAACCATCACCCTTCTTGGATACTTTCTTGACTGTATGAAGTATTTTTCATCCCCAGTAGAGTGATATTATTACATTTCACCATTGGCTCCTAGCTGTTCGAATTGGAGAGGAAACATTCCATTTCCCACTTAACTCATGCTGCTGCAGGAATATTCCTCAAAGGGGTCATGAAATTGAGAGGGGTGACCTTAAAACTGAACTAAGATTTTTGGGACACTCTATATATACTTCAAGGTTGGTTCCCTTCCTCTTCATGACATAGAAATGAAATCTCTCATATATAAGAGAGAATAAGAAAAAAATAAAAGTGTGATTTCCCAGGAGAGTGTAATTCTAGGAAAGATCTTTTTTATTTTGAAGGCAGAAAATGTCACCCAGAAACAATCTGTTTGCTCCACTTCCACATAATATAATGATATTGGAATCAAAAAGGAATTATATAACAAGGTTGCAATATCTCCCAGAAAAAAAAATGTATATTGAAATCAACTGCAATCATTGCTAAATACTGTCACTATTTGCAAAGCCATGGGACTTTAGCCAGGATAAATGTGATATGTAAATAAAATTGTGAATTCAAACTAGAATTTTATTAAACACATTAACACTAGCAAAAAAGAAAATAGTATTAAATCTTTGGAAATGACTTTGTATTTTTTTCAATTCAAGAAATATTCAAGTACTTACTACATGCTGATGGTATTGCTTAAGAAAGGGAAAATCACAACATTTAAAGGAAATAGAATCCCTATCCTTATTGAGGTAGGAGTATATATCACATGCTCAAATAATTCAAATATCTATTAATGAAAGTAAAAAAAGTATAAATAAAATTCTTGGGATGAGATAAAAGATCACAGAATCAAGGAAAACTTCATAAAGAAGGTAATATTATAATTGAACTTCAAAAGATGAGTAGGAAAAGTTCATCCCAAATATAGAGAACAATTTAGGCAAAGACATTGGAAAGTGGAAGATACATAGAGAAGACAGGAAAAAGTTGAGATTTGTTGGGGGGAGAGTATATGGAGGGAACAATATGAAATAAAACTGGAAAGAAATGGGGCTAATAGAGTTTAGAAGGCCTTAAATGTCAAGCAAAAGTCGATTTTTTTCTTAGGATGTCATAGGGAGTTATTGAAGAGTTTTGAATGACAGCTATTCATAAGACAGACTAGATTTCTAAGAATGGATTGATACAAGAAGGACTGGAGACAGAAAGCACTTTTAGGAAGCTATTACAAAAACTACACCAAGGTGGTGCAGAGTGGGTCATAGCAGGGAGATTTTATTGGAAAGAAGAGGTATGAAAGAGAAAAGGGACTTTACCAGAATTTATATGAGGTGATGGAGAAAGGAAAAGAGAACTGGAAAAAGAGGAAACAACAGGAAAAAACCAACTTCGTTTGGACTGGAATCAAATCAGTATTTCTACACCTAACTTCACACCAGTATTTCAGTCTATTGGCAGACTTTATCAGCTTTCTTGGATCATTTTGTTCTAATGTTCTGCTATAAAAGCAGACTCATCATCTTCCTCTAAGACTTTTTCACCTGTCAAGTTCCCTATTGTGTCACTGATATCATTACTGACATCAGTCTTCTAGGCTTGAAAGAACAAAACAAGTTGTGATTTCTCCCTATCCTTCACCCCTTAGGTCTAAAAAGTGTCTGAGTTCTGTTATTATATTTCTTAAAACATCTCTTAGGATTGCTACTACTTCATTTCCATTCCTGCTCCAATGTAGGCCTTTATCTTTCTCATGCATAAACCGGTGAAAAAGACTTTTAACAGATTTCTTTGACTCCATTTTATTTCCTTTCCAGTCCATGATACACATTGACACAAGAACTATATTTGCTATGCCACTTCTATGCCCATAAACTTCGAGCAAGGATAAGAACAAATAAACAAACAAACAAACAAACAAAACTCTTCCAGATCTTTGAGATCTGGAATAATACAAATACATCTCTGAAACCTAATTTTTTCAAATGCATTTCTTTGAACCCTACAATATAAGAACTTTCTATCCTAACTAAACTGATCTTCCTACTACCTCATATTGTGTTTATTCCAACTGCTTACTCCTATTTTACCCTCGCTTATATGAAATGTCTATCCACTCCTTTTCTAATAAAAAGCTTACATGTGCTTAAAAACTCAATTCCCTCTTTTTATTTTTCAATTTTGAAAATTCTTTAACAAGTATTTATCTTTTCCATCCTCCAATCTGCCCTTCTCCCAATGGAGAAAATATGTCCATAGTCTAATAAAACAAAGTCCAGCATAAGCCTTATCCAAAAATGTATGTCTCATTCTGCAAGTTGAGTCTGTCACATCTCTGTTAAAAGGTAATATTCTTCTTCAGTTCCTTGAAGTTGGGGTGGGCTATTCCACTGATTAGACTTTATAAGTCTTTCAAATTGTATTGTCTTTATAGTGCTATTATCTTACTTTTTTTTTCCTCTCAAGGTTGTTGTGAAGAAAGTATTTGTATTATTATTATAACCTCCCCATCTTATTACTGCAGGGACTATATCTTCATGCTTCTTTTCTATACCCTCCCCCCTCACTCTTATTAGCTCCCCAGTAAGTGCTTAATGAACTGAACTGAAAGGCTTTTAAATGATATCAAAGTGATATATCAGACTTCCAGAAGATAAAGGTGGGAATCCCTTTTCACCCCAATTCAATTAGTGGCCCATATTCCTGAGTGATGACATTGAAATTTTGAAGTTCCCCTCCTTACCCATCATATCCCAGGAGGAGTCTCTGAAGCCCTTCCATTTCTCCTGATATCTTCTGCCAAATATGATTTTGCAGCAAAGACAAATGATTATTATCCAGATTCTGAGATGTGCTTGGATGAACATTCTTTCGAGGCAGTCCATCAACATATCTTGAACAGACAATACAGATGGACAGTGAGTTGTGTTTTGTATTGAAACAGAGGAAGAGTGCTGACTGGGTTACTGAAATCGCACAGAATTTTTAGCACACCCAAGCAGCTTCCCAGTGCAAAAATGTATTCCTTTAACACCTGTTTTTTTTCTGGTAATGCACCATGGCAGTGCAACATGTAAAAATCCAACCTCTGAAGAAACAGAATTTTAAGGAACCTAAAGATCCCAGGGCTGCAAACATCTAGTTAACACCATAAATAACCATTGGACTTGTAATGAAGAAGACTGGGGTTCAAATCCTATCTTAGATATACTAGCTGTGTGACTCTGGGCAAGTCATTTAAATTGTCCCAGTCTCAGTTTCCTCAACTGTAAAATGAGATTAAAAGACACACAAATTGTTGTGAGGATCAAATGAGAAAATATGAAAATGCTTTGTAAAACTGAGTTACTGAAATCCTAGCTATTAGAGTTGATATAAGTGGTCTACACATCTAACCTGCAATAACTTGCCCATGAGAGACAAAGGAAATGTGTGATTGAAAAAGGAGATGGGATGGCCATGTAACAAGAAATGGAGAAAAACAGATGCTAAGCACTGCATCATTGCACACAGACTTGAAAAGACAAAAGTACGCCTTCAGTATGGTGGGTAGATATTCCTGGCAGGATTTAAGAGAAGACTTGGATAAGAATTACACAGTGTGAAGAGGCACGTATGGGCTGTGACCTGCACCAAAGCACTGCTTTGCACAAAGTAAGCACTTTAGAAATGCCTTTCCCTTCATTCATTCATCCATTCATTCATTCTATGGTATATCCCTATCAGTGAAATGACAGACCTCCCCATCAAGGTGTTGAAAACCTCATTTTTTTGCAGTAGAAAGGTTTCTGTGTTCTAGCATAAAAATACATCTGAACTTGGCCTTCACCCACTCGTGTTCAAACTTGCAAGATCATAGTGAGAGGGGAAAAAATATCATTTTTTTTGCCCTTTGCTACAAATAGGAAGCCACATATTTTCTGCAGCTCAAAATACTGCTACATACACAGCACCATTTGGTTCAACATTCTCCTATTGTTATGAAAAACTACATCAATATAATTAACCTAGAAATCCCTTGGAGTCCAATTTTAGATGAATCCACACTTAATTGCAGGTGATTCTGTTTGTTCCCCAAGACGATGTTACCTTTTTAGCTGAATATATGAAATCTGTCAAGATTCCTGCAAAGCAAAACCACTTAAACATGAGCTTGGGTGATTCTGTGAGCTTAAAAAAAAGTAGAGCATTTACAGCAGCAACCAGCTGATGGCATAAGTGAGAGGCCATTGAAAAATGGAGGGGCTAATACATGGTCTTGGGTCTCCTGAATTTTATGCTTTTTGTTCTTGAGATGTCATGGCTCTTTATTTGGAATTAAAGTGTTTCAAATAGCCATGGTAAAGAACAGCATGTACCATTAGCAAATCAATTGAGAGAAGACAACTGTGTACAAGCCAAGTACTGGGCTTTCAATGAATGTTCTGCAAAAACCATGGGGAGAGAATTATTTGTAGACAAGGAACATAAGGAAAACAAATCAGAGGAGTGGAGGAGGATGCTGGTCGGCCCAGAGGGAGTAGACATTTGCTGCAAAATGCATCTAAGAGGCAAAGTGGCAGAGGATAGAGAGCAGGCCTGGTGATGAAAAAGACCTAGGACTCGACCCCCATCTCAAAGACCCAATAGTTGTGGGACCTTAGATGAATCACTTCAATGGCCCAGACCACTTGTAGATCAAGCACAGATCTGCATTGGAAAAGGGAGTTTGGTTATCAGGGTTCCCTGAAGAACGAAGGAAGGAAGGAAGGAAGGAAGGAAGGAAGGAAGGAAGGAAGGAAGGAAGGAAGGAAGGAAGGAAGGAAGGAAGGAAGGAAGGAAGGAAGGAAGGAAGGAAGGAAGGAAGGAAGGAAGGAAGGAAGGAAGGAAGGAAGGAAGGAAGGAAGAAAGGAAGAAAGGAAGGAAGGAAGGAAGGAAGGAAGGAAGGGAGAAAGGAAGAAAAACTTATCAAATACATCTATGTACCAGGAACTGTGCTAAGTTCCACTACAAATATTAACTCTTCATCTTCAGAACAACCCTAGGAAGTAGGTACTATTATTATTCCAATTTTACAGTTGAGGAAACTGAGACAGACATGTTAAGTGACTTGCCCCGAGTCACACAGCTTAGAAAGTATATGAGATCATGTTTAAATTCAGGTCTTCCTGAGTCCAAGTCTAGCATATTATCCACTGTACCACCTAACTGCCTCTAACTGATAACAATTGATTGTTCAATCTTAGTCCTGTCCAACCATATGGTGTTTTCTTGGCAAAAATCACTGAAATGGTTTACCATTTTCTTCTCCAGCTCACTTACAGATGAGGAAATTGAGACAAACAGTGTAAAGTAATTTGCTCAGAGTCATATAGCTAGTAGGTGTCTGGGGTGGGATTTGAACTCGAACAGATTCATCTTCCTTATTTCAAGCTCAATGCCCTATCCACTGCACCATCTAGCTGCCCCACTGGGTATACTCAGAAAAACAAAAGACAGTCCCTGCTAGAATTTGCCAAGGTCACCTAGCTAATTAGTGATGGATTGAGGACTTGAAAACAGATCTCTCTGTTGCCTTATACTTTCTGTTTTCTATCTTTCTGATGCTGTGAATTACTTATTACAATCTAAAATCTTCTGGCTCCAAAGCCTGCTTAGTTTTGGTGGTGAGCCATATTTAACTGGCTTTGAGTCTTGGATTCTAGTATTAACAGAACTGGATGAAAGTGCATGGAGGTGCAGGGATTTGTCATTTGTTCAAGTTCCCGATGTGTTGTAAGTAACCTTGACATTCTTGAGGATGCAGAGGACAGAAAGAAATAGTATTGCATCTTTCTCAGAGTTCTAAACGAATTCAGACTTTCACAGCAAACCCTGGAGATTCACAGTTTCACAGGTCAATTTTGAATATTTGCAGTTTTCAGCACCAAACCACACAGCCAATTCTACAGAAAAGCAATGGTAGAAATCCTGCCTCATTTTTCTCTCCAAGCTCCCCTATTTCAGTGGCTTTTTTTTTGTTTTTTTAATTACATCAGGAATGAGCTTCCAGAAGATGCTAATAGCTTTTTAACACCTTGTAGTTTGGGCTTTAATTAAAGACATTACTCCACTTCCCACAGGTATGGTACAGTATTTGGAGACTTCATATTTTGGGGGATCCCCTACAAATGGAAGAACAAAGATGTGATTTTAGAAATCAGACTAACAAGTATTCTTTTTAGCATGTTCTTTAAATTATGGCCTGCCAAGGCGTAGCTAATTTAGATGTAAGAGGACTATTAATGCTAGGTTAATATAATAATAATGATACATTATTGAAGGTGTTTTAAGAAGATTAACATTTACATACTTGCTCTCTATTGAGAGCTCTAATATAAGCTCATCTTAAACATCAAATCACTATTCATTTCATTCACTGTTAGCAACATTATTCTATTCCTTCCTTCTTTTGAATACCCAGAATCCCAAAGTGAAATACAAATATTAACTGCCACATCTCCTAATACTCCTAACACAATTATAGAGGATTGTCAGATTAACTGCAATCCCTTAAGGAGAGATGGAGGGATAGCTCATGGTCTGCTTTTCTCAGATCACAGAGATTTGTTGAGGCTTCTTCTTCCTCCTCCCACCCATTATCCAAAGCAATATCCCTAAAGATATCTGAGCATTTTGCTCCCCTAAGATACTTCAATGGCTCCCATTTGCCTTGGAGATCAAAGATAAATCCTCCTGTTTGATTCACAGCCTTTTATAACCTAAATCATATATATTTTTCCAAATATATATAAATATAAATATTTATATAAATATAAATCTTTCCAGATTTAATAACTCTTGATCTCCTTAGAGACAATTTTCTAAAATTACAACGAACTGGTGTCTATCTGCCTTGGTAGAGGGAATGTCCTTGTCAGATCTTTTCTATACTGATGACATCATGTGCCATTTAATATTTTAAAAATCCCCACTATGATGGTTAACTTAACCACTTTACCATTCCTTATATATGACAGTCCCACTCCTGTTTCCATACCTCTGAACCATGTGTGGGATCCCTCCCACTCCCAAAGACTCCATCTGTTCTGTAAGAATAAATTGATATTATGCAAGACCCTGTACTATGGAGTTAGGAGACATTGATGATATTATCATGGAAGTAATCATTTTTGACTCTGGTGATGAAATTTTCTTGTGATCTCAAATATCCAGGAATTCTGAATTCATTTGTTTTATTAATTTTTATTAATAACTAGTTCAAATTTCACTTTACATATCTTCAAGCCATTTTTTTGTCTTTCCAGCTAAAAAGACTGAACAATTTCCTTCTTCCATTTTTCCTTGGAGGTAATTTGTAAATAGGGGTCATGATCCTCCTTCCTTTGGGAGCTTTTCCCCCAGCAAATTACATTAAATATCACTTGTTCACCCCTCTAGATCTTTCTCTTCATTTACATAATTCTCACTACAGAGAGTTCTTATGTTCTCTATAAATATGCCATAAAACATACTGATTTTTTTACTCCAGAATCTCTTATTTTTATTTGATGCATGTACATGTGTAAAATATTTCAAACAAAAGAATGAAGAAATAGATACTTACAGATCTAATGTACACAGCTTAATCTTCAAGTGAATAATTTAACCCACATATCACAAGTGAATTAACCAAATTCTAATATCTTTGGAATTCAAATATCTTATGTTAAAAACAAGGCATTCAAGAATTATTGTTTGCTTCATTTTTTGTCACTGTAAACTTTATTTGTAAATAACTTCTCTGAATCTCTAGTTTCCTATAAATGAGGATATGACAAAAGTGGGGGCAGGTAGTAGTGCATTAGATAGAGCTTCTGGCCTGGAGTCAAGAAAAATTAGTTCAAATCCAGCCTCAGACACTTACTAGCTGTGTGACCCTGGATTAGTCACTTAACCCAATTTCCCTCAGTTTCTTCATCTGTAAAATAAGCTGGAGAAAGAAATAGCAAACCACTCCAGTTTTTCTGCCAAGAAAATCCTAAATGGAGTCATGAGGAATTAAAAGCAACATGACAAAGGTAGTAAAAGACAGAAATAGTTCTGAGGGGGCAATGCAAAGATAGCCCCACAAATATGTGGTTGAAGCAAATTCTGGAAGCTTTGCTTTTTTTCCAGTTAAATATATTGGACATCACTTGTCTAAACTCTCTGGATTACTCTCTATACTATGAATTGATGTAAAATTTTTTCTAGAAAAAATCACAGACTTTTTAGCTTCTTAGACTTGCTCAGCTTCTTAGACTCGTCAATCCTACTAATGGATATAGTTCTCAAAGAGGTCAAACACATAGAAATGTTTCATATATACAACAATATTTTTAGCAGAAATTTATGTGGTAGAAAAGAAAAAAATGAGAAAAATCATGTGTTCATTGGCTAGAGAAATGATAAATAAGTTGTACCACAAGAATGTAAGGAAATATAAGTAAATCATGACAAATATGAGAAACTCAGAGACACATGGGAAAATTTGTATGAATTGTTACAAAGAGAAGGCAGTAAATACAACAAGGAAAATAGTCATCTCTGACAGGGTATGAATAATACCTCTCAGGTGCTCTCAGGAACACTCACACCAATCCCCGGTCCTCTGGTTTATATTCTTAGAAGAGTTCTTTCTCTAGATTCAAAGGAAGTCAGTCAAGTGTTCTGAGATATTCTCAAAAATTATCAGAAGTGCAAAAATCCTCTCTCCAGTTCATTCAGCTTCTACCTCAGAAAAAGATCATGAAAATCTCTTTTCCTAATTCTTCCTCTCTCAATCTCTTCTCATGCACATAAAAGCTCAGACACATAGTACCATTAATGGTCATGTAATTTATAAGCAATATCAAGTGATTTCAAACATATTTAAGCAAAAATAGATGGTTACAATGCAATGAAATTTTAAGTCAGAGTCACCTTTCTGCTCTGGAAAAAGATAGGAAAGGGAAAAAAGCTATTACTACAAGTTGGACCTTGTCTCAGAACATTAATCTGCATTTTCATTAATGCAACAAATGAGATGATGTGTCTTTTTTGTCATGTTTTTATCATTAAGTCAAGAATGACAGGGGGTTTCTTCACACAGATATGGAGTGATTTAAGAATTCCTTCTCTATTGTGTCCCCATTTTACAGAAGAACTAGAACACGTAGAATTTGAACTCAGGAAAATGAGTTTTCCTGACTCCAGACTCCATGCACCACTTAAAAACCCCCTTTCTTGGACATAGTAAAGTTAGATCTTGTTATAGTAACAGAAACCACTTTAATTTCAAGTCTTAAAATGATACTGCTTTGAAATAATACTAAGAAATGTAAGTCATCACAGTGCCTTTGAATGCAGAGGTACTTGTTCCATTTAGCAAGTTATATTTTCAAAGGAGTGAAAATATGTTCAAGATATTGACCACTTAATATGTGCCCATTGATGGAGTAATTTAAAATGTCATTTCTTTTATCTAAAAATGTTCGGCTGTCCAGAGATATGGCGAGTCACGTAGTTAGAAATCTTTGCTGTTTCATTGCACAGATTTTGGCGTGCAGATTCCAACATGGAAGCCATTCCCAAAAAGGTGAAGTGGGAGTGGACTGATAAGAGTTCTTTTGTTTGGCTTTTTCCCTTTGAAGGTCTACGTGGAGCAATAGCATTTGCCCTCGCTATTCGGGACACTGAATCTGAACCCAAACAAATGATGTTCACAACTACACTGCTCATCGTTTTCTTCACAGTTTGGGTATTTGGGGGAGGAACTACACCAATGCTGACATGGCTTCAAATCAGGTGGGTATTAATTTTGCACAAAGAAAAATATTGTGTCCTGTATTGTATAAGAAGTGGTACTATGAATGTTGGAAAAAGTATAATGTCAAGTAAATGGGCATTGGGCTCAAGGAAAAAATCAATGTTGATTTTCTATAGAGTGAGAAATATAGATGGGAACTTTAGATCTAACTGAAATGATTTCTCAAATCTGTTCATTTTTTTTTTGAGGAGCCAGAATCCCCTGGGCTGATGGGGAGGGAATAGAGGGCAATGGAGTCTTCCAAAGAGCATGACATCCTTACTATGAATGAAGCAATGAGATAAGTTTGGGTGATAAATTATGAGGTACTACTTCTGAACAAATGGATCCAAGATGTAGTAGGACAATAATTGAATATTAATCTGGGGTTGAGTTTTCTAAGCATTATCCATAAATTTCTTTAGAGTGAAGGACATGTCTTTTTCTTTCATAGTATTCCAGAAATGGCATTGGGTTTGTAGTAAAATAGATATTTATTGGTTGACTGATAAATCACATGGACTTTTTAGTGACTGGATCAAAGGTTCTTAAATTGAGGTCCATGAATAAATGTTAAATATTTCAACATAATTGGTTTCTCTATAATCCTACACATTTTATTTTATACATTTGAAATGTATTTTTAAATTTTACATATGCATTACATTTAAAAATAAAAGTATAAATAATATAATGTATAATTTTTAAATGTATACAAAAAACCTAAGAAGGGTTCTGTAGGATTCACCAGGCTGCACAAAGGCACCGTGACACACACAAAAAATTTAAGAACACCTAAACTTGGTGGTCAGTTTTTCATAGGCAAGGTTAATGGCAAAAATGGGACATCTTCATTCCAGGAGAAATGGAGCATATGGACTTTTGTACAATCCCTCTAATAGACAGTCAAGATTATTTTTTGTTTGAATGAAATGCAAACTGTGCTCTCTATTTGATTAAATTGAACTGACTTGTTTTAGTAAATAAGTTTCCCATGTGCCAGGTGCAAGGAGATGATCATCTGTTTTTAACCCTTTAGTTTGTGTCACTTAATAAAGTCGATTGATGTGTTTTATTTTGACATGGTATACACTTTCCAACAAATAGCCCTCAAAAACCGTCAAAGCCTCCTGATCGCATGGCTGTGCTTGATAACCCATGTCACTCTGTATGTTTGTAGCGTCTCACTTGCTAATGAAAAGGAAAGAGGTGTGAGTTACCTTTGAGAATGTGATACCCATGCTGTCTATTGTTTCATATACATGTCACTCTCAACAAATCACTTCAACCACATTTTTAAAGTATTCGCTTTGTGCCTAGAGTCAGGGTTCAAAAACAAAAAGTAGCAGTGGTCAGACACACCGAGAAACTTGCAATCTTTTATAACAAACTTCCAATCTTTTATATGTTTAAGCACCTCTTCATTCAGATGGGCAAAGGAGAGATCCAGACAATGTGCTTTACAGAAAGAAGTGATAAAAATGAGATCACTTTTCAATTAATGAGAAGCATGGAAGGGGCAACCCTTGCCCTGGGCACTGAAGGCAAGGTAGAATTTCAATAAGTGGAGATGTGGATGAGATAAAGTCTGAAAGGAATAACAGTCATGGGACACGGCCCATGCAAATGTGTAGAGATAGGAGAGTACAGAGTGAGATAAATGAATAGCTAGGTTCATATGGTTAGAATATGAACAACATGAAGGCAAAAAGTATGAAATTAGCCTAGAAATAAATATTATGTTTCTTTAATAGATCCTGAGAAAAAGAGAATTTCTACATCCCAAACCAATAGACTCTAACAAATGGGAATTTCAACCCTTTCCCATTTCCTTTATTTTTTGGTTTTATATCATCTTCATTTCAAAATATATTCAATCTTCTTTCTAATGGCTCTCCTTGAAATATCTTTAAAAAGGGGAAAAAATCAGTCTGACCACATAAGCATTGTTCCATACTCATGATATGTTGGAGCAGTTAGTTGGCTGACACAGTGGATAGCACACTGGGTCAAGAATACCTGAATTCAAAAATGGCCTCAGATACATATTAGCTGTGTGACCCTGAGCAAGTCACTTAACTTTGTTTGCTTCAGTTTCATCACCCACATAATGAGCTGGAGAAGGAAATGGCAAACCATTCCAGTATCTTTGCTAAGAAAACTCCAAAAGGGATCAAGAAGAGTTGAACATGAAATGACCAAACAACAAAATACAATAGTTCTTGATGGGGAATATTTTAGCCTGGCTAAGTACATTTGTTTAGATTAGATGCAGAGGAAAACTATTTTTCATTAAGTCTCTTGTAAACATAGATAAACAGACATATTACTATAAATAAGCTTTGTTTTATCTTTACTAGTGTACCATGTTTGCAATTGCGTATATATATATATATATATATATATATATATATATATATATATATATATACTCAATTGTTAGCATTCCTTGGTACAAAATATTATATATATTAGTATTCTCAGTTATCAAACACTTGCCTTGAGAGAATTTTCTTTGATCCTGTTTATTTAATCTTGGTGCTTACTAGTCTCCTCTGCAGTTTATAGTCTTCTAAGAACATGATGAAATAGAAAGAACACTGGCTTTGGATCTGGACCCAGTGGACCTGGGTTCAAATCCTTTCTTTGTCACTTGCTAAATATAAAACCTCTGACACTTCTGTGCCCCTCTCTGACAAACCCTCACTTTCTTTATCTGTAAAATTCATTTTTTGACCAGCCGGTTTCTGAGCTTTTAGACTTTAACAAATGGGAATTTCAACCCTGACGAGTATCCTTCCTAATCAATAAACAATTATTAAGTATCTATTACATATGCATAAGAAATTGTGCTGAGCTCTGGGATGGAAACTAAGCTAAGATGTAGACCCTGGGCTCAGTGAGAAGATATTCTATGAAGACAATCTTTCAGCAACATCTTAAATCTTCTCAAGTTCAGGATTCATCCTTGTTAATGCTAATAGTATACCCATACTCTAGTTAGAACTATCCCAATAGCCTGGAAACTTCCCTTCCATGAAACATCCTATTCATCCCCGTCTTCTTCTTTATTCCTCTGGCTTAGTTAGGTTTATGTGCTCCATAGACCCATGGAGGATCCCCAAGACGTTTCAGAGAGTTCACAAAGTCATAACTTTTTTTCATAATAATACAAAGATATTTTGATTTCTAACATAGTGAATATCAATAAGTAAGGCCAGCATAAATACAAGTTTTTAGGGGGTCCTCAAGTGTTAAAGAGGCTTAAGATCAAAAAGTTTTGAGAACCAGTAGTCTAACTTAATAATAGACTTATTAAAGAATATATTCAGCTGTGTTATAGAATATACTAAAGATTATTCTCTGCCAGACTCTACTATATTTATTTTTTTCTTTCTCCCTCCCATCTTTTTTCTTCTTTGACCTTCTGACTCTTTTTCTTTTCTCTTTTTTTTTCTTTCTTCCCCCATCTCTGCCTTAATCTTGCCACCTCCTAACCTCAGCACCACTCAATCCTACTCATAATTTTCAGGGCTAATAAGGCTGTTCATCACCACCACCACTATCAGCAGCTCAGCATTAGATGTCATTAGATGTCATTTCGGATGAATTTATTTAAAGATCTCTCATGTAGAACAGAGTAAAAAAAAAAAAACTTCAGCACTCAAAACTGAATACATGTATAGCTTCCTTTCTACTTCAAAAGCCTGCTACTTTATCTTAAGCAGAGATTCCATTTCTGTAAAGAAATTCTCTCTATTTCCAGCATTCCCAATTTTTGTAGAAGTGCTTCCAGATTGATTATCATTGTGATTTTCTTTTAGCTTTTCTGAATCGCAGAGTTAACCTTTAGAAGGTATCCCCATTTTCTTTCTTTAAAAATCATTTTTTTCATCCCAATGGATCACTTTTGATCTTTGGACCCTTTCAAGTTGGCAATATTTACTCATTCCTTCCTTCAGAAAATATTTATTGAGTGCCTAATAGTTGCTATGGGGGATACAAAAAAAAGCAAGAGGTAATCAGAAAGGAAACTAAAAGTCTTGACAGTTCCCAGGTCACTCATCTTTGGCATTCCATTGGTGAAGAGGAGATCCTATTTCATTCTGTACTTTTAGCTAGTTCCCACCATTACAAGATATATTATAGTGAAACAGTTCAAGAATACATATATACCAATAGCATTAAGGGTTCAATAATGGTTTTCCCCCCAATTTGGATTTCATCAGGAGGAAATATTCTGCCATACAGATCTGCAATGCTTCTGTAATGCCAGATAGACACAATAGGATGTGAATATTAGTGGATATAGTATGTGTCAAAAAACTGAATAAAATATGGGAGATTCAAATAGGAAAAAGAAAGATGGCCCCTGACTTCAAGGCTCAATCCAGAGGGGAAAGACATCTCACAAAAGGAAACTGAATGGGAGGAAGAGGGAGGAATGCCAGAGGGTGCCCAATACAGCATAATGAAGATAAAATAAGTAGAGATGAGGGACAGAGCACTGAATAAGCACCTGTTATATGTCAGGCACAAATTTATAAATATTATCTCATTTAATCTGGGTAGGAACTGGACCCATAATTTTATTTCATCCCCTACTGAGGAAACTATCTCTACCAGTCCAAGTTGGCACCTTACTTTGGAAGACATAGTCTTAAAGTAACTTAGAACACTGAGGGATCAAGTGACTTGCTGAGGGGTTGGAGGGGTGTCAGGGTGTCATGTTATTAGAACTCAGATCTTCCTGGCTTGAAGTCCAGATCTCTCCACTAGGTAACGTTACCGCTGCTGTAATTTGCTGTCATACTTTTTGGATTTCCCCTTCAGTCGTACCAGGGATTTTTCTGGATTATGCTTCTCCTCACATATAGTTACATCCACTGAATACAGGAGAAGCTCATTGAGGGTGAGAATGTCTTTGTTCTCATCTCTGTGCCCTTAGCACTTAGTACAAGCAATCAAGAAGGGCTTTATTAATAAAGTACCCATTTTGCCCCAAACACCATGCTAAGTGCTAGCCAGACCTGGTACATAGTTTTATTGAGTTGAAAATAATTTATCCTTCTTCAGAAACTGCAAAATTGCTTTGATATTTGAGATGAGTAAGTAAATGGCAAGAAGTTCAGAAATCTGCTGTGGATAACAGAATAAGTAGGACAAATAAGACAAAAAATCCAAATGCCTGTTTGTGTCAGTGGGTTACCCACAGATGACAGCATCTCTCTCCACACTAGGCTACACAGCTAACTTTCCAGAGCTAAATACATCTGTCACATCTTGTAAAATCTATTCCCTTCTCTTGAAGGGATGTGTAAGCATGATAACTCATTCTTGTGATGTTATTTAAACATATATCTAAAACACACTTCTCAAAATGTGATATTTTTTCCTTTTTAAAATATGTTGCCCCTTTTAGTTACAGGCTAGAGACAAATGCATCACAAGCAGTAGGCCCCAAACACTGAGAGATTCTGTTCAAGTCCCTTTCCTTCTCTGTAGAGACAGGACTGAACAAGATGTCCCTAAATTCTTATGGCTTTCTACCCTAAGGCACACCTAGCCTCTCAAAATAAATGGAGCTGTCTTGCCTGATGAAGAAAGAGAGCAGTTTGCTTTCCCTCCTCCTCCCCAACTCTAACCCAACCCACTGTGAATACAAATGAATTTGGTTAAGCACTTGCAGAAATGGCTTTCTATCCTGTGGACTAAGAGGGAACCCAAGCAGGTTCCATGGGAGAAGGTCTCCCCATAAATGTTATCAAGTGGTCATTAAGTTAAGGCAGGTCCAGGCCTGTTCCTCACAACTTTGTGGGAGGGAGGAAGGTAACAGTGCTTTTTAAAGTCAGTGAGTGCTGTGAAAATTGCAGAACTGGGATGATGGGGCTCTGACCACACAGGGGTGAGGAAAAGCTTCCAATGGTATTTGAATTATTTTCCATGCACATGAATGTGACCTGCGATTGCTTCCACACTGGTTGTTTACCTATATCCTCCTCTGGATGGCTGCACAAACTGCATTACACTATCTACTATTGGTCCCATGTGCACTGTTAGTAAAATAGCAATGCATCCAGGCGTTCTCTTCTGGAAAAACTTTATGTGCAGTGGATGGATTCATGCGTGGAAAAGGAAGAGGTGGAAAAGATAGAATCCACAAGACCCCAATTGAGATGCACGCCATGAAGGTGTTGAATCCCCTTGCAGGGAAATGAAAATGCTTATAATTTATAGGTAATGTTATCACTAAGTTTCTGTCACTGAAAAAAAAAAGTTAAAATTGAAATTGATTCAAACATTGGATTTTATCACAGTATATTTATTTGCTTCTTTTATATTTTTATTGATACTTTTTATTTTGGTATCATTTTATTTTGCATATTCTTCCTCTCCCACCTGAGGAAACATCCTTTATAATAAACAATAAGAAAGAGAGAGAGAGAGAGAGAGAGAGAGAGAGAGAGAGAGAGAGAGAGAGAGAGAGAACAGTTTATCAAATTCAACATTATATATGAGATTTTCACAATCTTAGCCTAAGCAAAGAAAAAAAGGAAAATTTTATCTTCCCCCCTCCAAGAACCAAGCTGTGCCATGATAATCACTCCGCATTCAGTTCTGCTATTGTTGTAGTTAGTCCTCTTTCCATTTGTGGTTGTGATCATTGGTTATGTTGCTTTTGTTTTCTATTTTCTTAACCTTGTATCCCTTTATATTAGACATTTTTTACAATACTATAAGAGTCTATTATGTTTGTACAACTACAATTTGCTTATCCATTCAATCACACAGATAGATACTTTGCAGCTCTTTGCTATTATAAAAAATATTTAGTCCAAAGAGATTGTCCTCAAATAATTAGCATTTTTTCAAATTCTGAAAGTATTTTCTAACTATACCTATGATACGTTGTAACAATATCAACAAAAGTACATGGGTAGACAAGAGAAAGATGACTGTGTCTGAAAGTGGTGAAGAAGAGAGATCCAAAGACAGAGACATAGAGAGGGAGAGAGACAGAGAAACAGAGACAGAAAGTGTATGAACACATCTATGCTGATAAATGTGATAAACTTGGATCAATTGGGCACCTTATCATCTACTCAAGTTCCTCTATGATGGCTTATAATGTTACCAAATAAAGCAGCAGTCCCATTATGGCTTTTTAATTCACAGTTTCCCATCATTTCTTCTATATTTAGAGCAAGCTTAGCTTGTTTACAGAGTGATATCTCATTAACAAACCTTCATGTCAGAGTCTCTCCATAAAATATCAGAACGTAAGTAAATTGGAGCTTTAATAAAAAAAAAAAGACACAAATGTGAAGGTTAGAGAAGGGAGGGGAGAAGAGGGGACTAAAATGAAGCCCAGAATACAAATATGCTACTGAAAAAACCTACATCATAGTCTCCATATGGGTTTCTTCTAGCTTTTGCATCACCAAGAAACAACAGAGTATTGAGGAAAATGTACTGGTCCAAGAGCCACACCACCTGGATTTAAATTCCATTTATTAGATGTATGATCCTACATAAATTATTTTATCTCTCTGAGTTTTCTCATCTGTATAATGAGAATGATAATAATATTAATAATAATAATGGAATACACCTCCCAAGAATGTTGTGATTTAAAAAAAAAAAAACTCTTAAATCCTAAAACTCTTTATAAATGTGAGCTCCCTTCTTTGCTCCCATTTTTTTCAATTCTACAAATATTTCTAAATTATCCATTCAATAATGCACACTTTGGGTAACATGAAGACAAATAACACGCTCAAGGTGTTTGTATTCTCCTAGGGAAAATGAGAGGAGTAATAACAATAGATACTTAAACCAGGCTTCAGAGTTTGCTCTCATGGATGTGCATTATCTCATCTGATCCTCTCAAAGCAACCTGTGAAAGGGGTGCTTCAAAGATCTCGATTTCATAAAGAAACTGAGGTTCAGAGAGATTGTAACTACCCAAGGTCACAGAACTGCTAAATATCAGAGTAAGATTCAAATCTAAGTCTTCCCTGACTCTAAATCTAATATTATTTCAACTACTCCACTCTCAAACAAAAAATTGATTAAGTGCCAAAGAAGTAAGATGAGCAAAGTCTTTATGAAAAAAAAATTAGAGAATGGAGAAATTACTTCCAGGTTATAGGAATCAGAGAGGACTTCATTGAGGAGATAGCATTTGATCTGGGCCTTGGGGGATGAATAGGATTTCATCAAGTAAGGGGAAGACATTCCAAATAATAGGAAAACCATGAACTGTTCTTCAAATCTACACTTAAACTTTTAGGAATACACTTGATTTGTTCTTTACTTCTATGAAATGTGTTCAAATAGCTACTATATTATTCTACAAAATATCTTGTCTGCGTCAAAAATTGAAGGTGATATAAAATGTTAACTGGCATTTTCATTATTTAAAATATTCATTTCTATACCAGAAGAAATTCAGAAATATTTTTTCATGAGAAACAGCTTTCTCTTTGATGGGTTTGTATTATATATTATTTAAAAGATTTATCTTATCTTTATTTTTCAACATCTCAGCAAACATTTGTTCATTGCTTACTTACATGCAAAGTACCATAATGGGTTCTGAAGATACAAAGAGAAAAAAAAATGGCGCCTGCCCTCAGGGAGCTTACATTTTGCTCACATAACGGGTAGATAGAATGTACATACGGTCAATATAACACAAATATCAATCTTATAAAAATTAATTTTGTTGGAGGAGTGGGAAGAATCCACTACTAACTTTCTTTTATTTCAACTTTAAAAAGAATTCAGGATTTGAATGAAAATATAAACCTTCACTTCCCAAATTTCTAAGGAAATATCAAGGCGATCTCCAACATTAGTTGGGAGGTTTTCTTGTAAAAGCAAACATAATAGCTCCTTGATTAGAATCAGGATTTCCTCTGGATGCTACATTTTCCTGCTGAACTCATTAGTACTCTGGAGTGAGGAAAACCCAACCCCCTGTCTCTGAGGATTAGCTCTGCTGTTATCCAGGAAACAAAAGAGATCAAAGGTGTCAAGCTGTGCCCCACAGAGATGATATCCAGTAAACAGGATTATCTACAAAACTATTACACACCTGGCCAAACAGACCTGAAAAGGCAATGAGGTCCTCCAGACTGCTAAAGCAGAGCTCAATGTCAGCTAATTTACTATGGGGTGATACTAACCTGAAGTGTATCCTACAAAGCTAATTAACACCTTCCATTAAGAACCAAGGGGAATGGTCCTGAGATACCAGAGTTTCCGTACTGAGTCACTTATCCCACCAAAAAGGATGTCTGGGTCTTGGCTAGCCAGAGATGCTGGTCTTCCTTTGAAAAGGTCATGTGTTCATTACACACATTGACAGTTTGACCATTTTAGGACCAGATGAGAACTCCAGAACAAGACTTAAAACCAGCCTCCAAGGCACAGGAAAGCATATTCAGCACAGAGGAAATTGTGGTCAGCTAGATTGCTTGCTTGGCTTTCAATTTTCCCTCCCAAATACTGCTCTTCTTAGCCACCAAAATAAGCTAGTTTACCAATGAACTTTGTTATATCTTTATCTGGAATTGAAGTTTCTTTATAAGAAAGTAAGTTTTAAAAAAAAAAAAGGCAACTCTTTACAAATCACGTGAAGTTTTGTTCATTTGAATGCATAATTCTATGAGAGCAGCCCCATTAAAATGTGCACAAGTATCCCCAAAATATAACTTAGTTGTACAACTAAGAAGCATTATAGGCTTGTTTGTAAAAACAAACAAAACTTGAAAATGGAGTTGTGGTTTTAAATTCTGACTCAACTCTGATTTTCATGTATGACCTTAAACCAAAGTCCTTTAATTTCTCCAGACTTGACCTATAAATGAGGGGCATGGTCTATGTGAGCTTTCTCCAATGTCCCTCCTACCTATAAACAGATGTACCTTGGTTCTCATGCTCCCTTAGGCAGTTGCTTAAAGCATTAGAAAGAATATACACATCTGAGACTTGTAGATCTTCCCAAGCATCCTCTCTCTGCTAAAACTTGTATGACCTAGCTTGGACAAATCACTTGATCTCTAAACTTCACTTATTATTTGTAAAATGAGAGAGATGGACTAAATGAAATGTAAGGTTCATTTTAACTCTAGATTCTAAAATTGTGGCAAATTCCCACTAACTCCACTAGGAATTGAGGGACCTATTATTATCTCTATGATAAAATTCAAAAATATCTGTGACATTTAAAGACTTCTACAGCTTGGCTCCAGTCTACCTTCTGAGCTTATTCCTCATTATTTCCCCAACTTACTCTGCTTTCCAACCAATCTTCCTTATTTATTTCCTATATAAGGCACTCCCTGTTCCACCTCCAATCTCCAGGTCTCTGCATGACTTATATTTCATATCTCAAGTATAAAATATCTTTCCTCTTCACTCCTCTTGTTAATGCCCCACCTAGTTACCCTCTGTGTATATATAAATGTGTGTATTCGTAACTAACTGAGACTCTGGGCAAGTCACTTAACCCTGTTTGCCTGTTTGGCAAACAACTCTAGTATCCTTGCCAAGAAAAATTCAAATGGGATCACAAAGAGTCAAACATGACTGAAACAACTGAAGAACAACAACATCTGTATATGTGTATGCATATATACACACAAACATTTGTCTGTGGAAAACAATATTCATATACATAAGTAATTTTAATGTGTATATGCATATCTACATATACACAGTAATATACTTGTTTATATGCACAATTAAAAATTAAGTAAACTAATTAAACCAAATAATTGAATTTTAAAATAAAATAAATTCAAATTTATATATACAATTAAAAGTATAATTTACTTAGTACAATTATTGTGATATAAATCTGTTATTTATATAATTTACTTATTATATATATAATATATAACACTATCAAAAAGTAAATTATACATACATAATTTATATATCTATGTAGGTGTTGTTTTCCCCAGAAGATTATAAATCATATACACCCTCTCTCTATCTCCATGTAATGGAAATATATATATATATATATATATATACACAAATATGTATATATGTGGACTAGTTGTTTGTATGTATGTATATATCATTTCTTTATCTGAATGTTGTTTTCCCCAGAAGAAAGTAAGTTCCTTGAAGGAAGGACTTGCTTCATTAATGTATTTATACATTATCACTGAGCACAGTATTTGTTGGATCCTTTTGATAAGCCCTTCTTGAATGAACAAATATACTGAAAATATAACTTTGAAGCTATAGTAGATACATTTTTTTTCTTTAAAATAAATCACTTACTAATTTCTTTGGCTATATCTGCCCATAATAAGTGATTTTTATTTCTTCTGGATGCTCTCTTTAAGATTTTTTCTAACTTTAAAAATGAATGATCTTAAATGCATGTAAGAGGCTCCTTAGAGGCAGAGCCATGATTAACAGAGGGTGACTGGTACTTTGACCCAGCATGCAACTTTTGGGGAGCAGCACTTTTTCCCCAGAGTACATCCAGAGTCCCATGGTATATCGGAGTCCCTCTTCTGTGGTCTATCTTTCCTCCAGTTCCTGTGAGAGTTTAGAGCTACCAATAGTACCAGCTTTGCTTAAACTAGCACCAATAACCCATCTCGGACATGAAGCATTCAATCCAACCCTAGGGATCTCAGAATTTTTGTGTCACTATCACCCATTGTAGCCCTGGTTGTGCTGTTTTTGCCCCAAGTGAAAAAAATTTCTAGCTTTTACTTTGATTAGAGATAGAGATAAATAATATAGATACAAAGATATATAGATCTTATATAGAAACATATATATACACACATATACACATATATCTATGTATATATGTTTGCATTTATACATACACACATCCCATTCCCTTCCTTATGAACACTATAGCAACTCTATTTCTCTTCAAAATAATCCTTTCCCTTATCAAAACAGAAGAGCCCTATCTGGCCATTTTCATCTGCTGATTGATCAACACTTGATACTTCTACATAAATGCATTCCCTAGTGTTGACAGTATTTTGGATAGTAGCTCATATTTTCATACTGTACCCATCTGTCCCAAATCCTTTTATTTAAACCCTGGAACGCATCCCTAGCTCTCTTAGACTATTTCCATTCCTAGTTTAAAAAAGAGTTTCTTACAACAAAATGTGTCCCTGGAATGCATTCTCTGTGTTAGTAGCAGCATTCTGGTATTTATTAATAGGATAAAAACCTAGTCGAAAGCAAAGTTAAATAGAACTTCTATTTCCGAGACAAGTCGCAAAGATGATCTATAGCACACCCTACAATGAGAATATGCCATTTAAAGCATCGGAAAAAGGAACATAATTAGATTAGGGGCTAAATATATCATTGTTTTATTTTGGTTTTCAAAACTTTTATGCCTTTATAATAAGAATCACAATAGTTACATGCCAAATAAAGCACATGAATATTTTTATATATTCACATTTATGAGTGTTTATATAACCTATGTAAGGCATAGTGTAATCCACATAAGGGTACCTCATGAAACCTTATTCCATAATGCCATCAGCAATATATTATGGCTATAAAGTTAGCAAGTTATATTGTAACCTCATCATGAATAATCATTTCCACCATGGAGCTAACAGAATGTCATCAAGGCTAAAATCTTGTTTTCAGAAAACTGATTAACAATATTAATTGGGAGATGTGCCTGTCAATGAAGGAAACACACATATCTATCTCACTTCTCAGGATAGGAAATTTTCACATATTTATTATATTGCAAATTAATTTATGTCCTTTGAGAAAGAAACAAAGGAATGGCAACTACTTAGTGTAATGGAGTGCTAATAACGGAGTCAAGAGGATCAGAGTTCAAATCTAGCTTCAGACATTTGACACTAGCTGTGTGATCCTGGGAAAGGATTTAACCCTAATTGCCTTGCAAAAAGAAAAAGAAAGAAAGGAAGGAAGGAAGGAAGGAAGGAAGGAAGGAAGGAAGGAAGGAAGGAAGGAAGGAAGGAAGGAAGGAAGGAAGGAAGGAAGGAAGGAAGGAAGGAAGGAAGGAAGGAAGGAAGGAAGGAAGGAAGGAAGGAAGGAAGGAAGGAAGGAAGGAAGGAAGGAAGGAAGGAAGGAAGGAAGGAAGGAAGGAAGGAAGAAAGAAAGAAAGAAAGAAAGAAAGAAAGAAAGAAAGAAAGAAAGAAAGAAAAGAAAGAAAGAAAGAAAGAAAGAAAGAAAGAAAGAAAGAAAGAAAGAAAAGAAAGAAAGAAAGAAAGAAAGAAAGAAAGAAAGAAAGAAAGAAAGAAAGAAAGAAGAAAGAAAGAAAGAAAGAAAGAAAGAAAGAAAGAAAGAAAGAAAGAAAGAAAGAAAGAAAGGAAGGAAGGACCAAGGGAAGGAATAGAGTCCCTTGGTTCTCTTGATACCTGAAATGTTCTTCTTACTAATTTTCATAACTACTAAAATAAATACATCTTTTTTCTTATTCAATGAATAGCCTAACAATTATTTTATTACAAGTATTATCAAGAAAATATTTGTAAAGCATTTGGCACAGTGCTTGGTACATAGTAGACATTTAATAAAAATGTTCATTTCCTCTACCAGTACCAAACAATTGAAATGCAGTATGTAGTGGATAAAGTGTTGGTCTAGAGCCAAGAAGACCTGGGAAAAGTTCTGATATGTGTTGTTTCTATTAACATGAGCAAATCTCTTATTCTCTTGTTAGCTCCTGGTAATGGTCTATGGCTATAAATTAAATTACCAAGGAATTTTTGATTTGCATGATTGGAGGCGATTTTCATGCTTTCATAAAGTTCTTTGAACTTATGAATTCACAAATTCATAAAAATATCACAAGAGAGGGCATGAATATACATAAAGTATTTTTAATTCTTTGCCCAGAGAATGGAAGAATGATGTGAATAAGGGTAGAGGAGCTATGCACATATGTTGTATCAGTGAACATCCCTTTCACTGGGATAAGTGTTTGCCATTTTTGATCAATTTATTTGAGAAATTGGTGTTTTTTTCCCAAATGATAAAAATTAATAAATTATCCATTTGGGGATAAAACAGAAAACAAAAATCAAACAATCAACGTTTCCATTTGTCTATTTTGTAGGATGTAGAAGACAAATGGAAACATTGTTTGATTTTTGATATATGAACATTTTCTTTTATCTCCTTTTTTTAAAAATGTATATTCAAAATTGAGTCTTAGCAAGAAAAAATTAATCTTCACATAGTTTATTTTGTTGTCCTATTCAGTCGGACCCTACCCAAGCATAAGACCAGAGACAAGGAATTCAATAGAATGGCTTGAAGAAGGTAGTTTGGTGTATGTGGTACCATGGTTGAAAATACCATCAAGTCAGAATGGGGCAGAATCTGGAGCTCATCTGCAGCCAAGAGGTCATCAGATCAGCCAAAACAGAGTCCAAAGGGCCCGGGTAGCCTATAAAACAAGTTAGGGAGCCAAAAATCTGGTCCAGAGCTGTAAATAAATAAGATAAGAAGCAAGACAGGTCAGGAAAGGGGTCTAGAGCAGTCCCAAAGTGGCTCCTGAGATGCATTGCATTCAGAGTACATCTGTGTGCTTTAAGATGAGGTCAGTGCCATCTCTCTGATCTTTATTCACCCTGTTTCAATGTAATGCTGCAATCCCTCTTTTTGAGGGAGCTGCAGCTGTTTGGTCAAGCAGCATATTCCAGGTGCATACTCAGGCATCTTCCCCTTCCCCATATACAGTATTGATCTTTGTTCAGTGAGTGTTTCAGATAGATGATCTGGCCCATTTCAAAACTTCATACATCCAGACCGGATCAGAGCATCAAAAAATGGATCATGAAATAAGGCATGATGGAAAGAAGTAGTGTATCCTGATTTTATAAAATAACATTTCACCTCACTTTTTTTTGCTTAAAACTTTTTAGCACGCTCTTTGAAAGAAAGATGTTCTATCAATTCAAGAATTTATTGATTGGACTAGCTGTGCTTTAATATATTATGGCATAGGAACATTAACCAAACATACTCCAGGAAACATTGTTGTATTGGAAAAGATTGCCTGCATCCATTCCATAGTCTGTTGTCCTTCTAGACGCTATTTATTATATTTATGACCAAAGACACAGTCATATTATCATACATCTAGGGCTGAAGGCTATCTCAGAGGCCATTTAATGCCATGCTGTCATTTTTTTTTTCAAGTGAGGAAACTAAGACTTAGGCAACTAAGTTGTATAATGTACAGAACACTAGGCTCAGGAAGGCAGGGGTTCATATACTGTCTCAGATATTTGCTAGCTGTGTGACGTTGGACAAGCCATTTAACCTATCTAAGCTTCAATTTCCACGTCAATAGGATGGAGATAATAATATCATTTACCCTCATAGAGTTGCTTTAAAGATATCATGAAATAATATGCATTTTGTTTTGCAAAACTTAAACACTAGATAAATGGATGGACGGATGGATGGATGAATGGATTGGATGAATAGACAAGTACGTAGTTTAGTATGTAGGTTAATAGGTAGATAAATAGATAAACAGATGGATAGATAGATGGATGAATAGGTAGGTAGGTAGTTCAAAATGTAGGTAGATAAATAGGTAGCTAATATATAGATAGATGGATATATAAACAGATAGGCAATGATATCATTGAAGAAGAGGAAGAAGTAGCAATAAGTTTTCAAGAACCAACTTCCATTAGGCAAAAAAAGAGTCATTTAGCCAGTCAACAAGCACTTACTATATATTGCACCAGGAATATAAAAACATGGTGTCTGTCCTTGAGGAACTCATCTAATTTTGGTTTTTTGCCTCACTTTAAAAAAAAATAGCCTTCTCTTCCCATCATGAGGGATTTGCTATTGGAAGTTAATTTGGTTTGTAATGAAGCTGGATCTACTCATAAAGTTGGTGGCTCAAAAGCTTGACTGAAGAAATACCAATTTAACCATCAGTCCAATGTGGAATAGAAGTTACAGCAAAGGTGACTTCTGAAACAGCCAATCAACTGGCATATTCCAACTTCTCTTGGCTCCTCCTACTCTAATGCCATCCCTGAAATACTAGGTGGTCATGGAATAGTAAATAAATCAGGAACTTTGGATTAAGAGTACCTGGATGGGAATCCCACCTCAGAACCACCTTTATGTGACCTCAGAGTCTCTCTCTGTGGCCTAGTTTGTTATAAAACATGGCCATCTCATCTACCTATTTCCCAGAGCTGTTGTGAGACTGAAGGAAGGTAATGAACATCAAATGATTCAAACCTTATAGTACCAAACAAATATGAGATATTACATTTGTATTGGGATTATTTCAAAACCAAAATCACCCTGTTTACTCTTTTCAAGTGGGGCTTTCAGTCTGTGGCCTATTCAAAAAAGGATTTTCCTGACAAACACAAAAGAAACAAAAAGTACTTAAGAAAACATCTCCTATAAAAATGTTTTGGTGCTATGGCTGAGCTTTCTGTTTTTGATATTTTTCCCCTTCTCCCCTCCATCCTCAGCACAACCATTTGTCAAAGGATATTTCCCCATACCCTGGGCCAGATCTTCCCCCCAGGCAGCTCTATGGGAGATCAAGGCAAAGTGAACACCTGACCCATTTTCATCCCCTTTTCAATTAATTTCTCATTGGGCTGGAATTGTATTTTCTGTGTCCCACAGTCCTTGAGACGGGCTGTTCAAACTAAATCTCAGCGTCTTTTCCAACCACCACATCTGTTCACTGGGGAGAGAATGTGTCTTTATCAATAACACACCTCCAACAGAAGGAAAGAAATGGAACTGATCCCCCAAAGACAAAATTCCCAAGGTGTGACCCTGTGCTAGTCACGTTCAAACAACAAGCAAGCTGAAGGCCCCCCTAAAGAGCAAGTGAGTGTGAGCATCCAAAAAGATACAAGATGGTCTTTCTAAGCATCAGCAGTATGATTTATGGCAGAATGACTCTGGAATCAAAGGAGGGATGTTCAAATCTAGCCTCTGTTGCTTACTTGGTAATATCATAATCTTCAGTTTCCTTATCTGTATATAAGAGCATTGGACTAGCTAATCCCTTCCAGCACCAAACTAGGGCTTATACATAACCAGAAATTTGAGAAATTTGAGAACCAGCAATGCTTATAAGAAAATATATCTAGTTGATCTAGTTTAGGAAATCCCCTTCTATGCATAGTCTTCTGACATTTAAAGCTGATCATAGCCTGGGCTCTCCCCATCTTTGCATTCTTCTTATATTTTACTCCTTCTGTACCCTCTCTGATCCAACTGATCTGGCCAAGATGCTGATTCTGGCACACACAACACTCCATCCACCACCTCCATGCCCTTACATGAATTGTCACCCAGAATGCTCTGTCCCTCTTATTTCTATTTTTAAAATTTTCCTAGCTTCCTTCAAATTTCACATTCTCTAGGAAGCCTTTTTCCAATCTTCCCCCCCCAACCCACCCCATAATTCTTTCCCCTCTGAGATTCCTCCGATATAGATTGTATATATTATATATGTAGCTGGTTATTTGCACTTTTTTTCTTCCAACAGAATATAAGCTCTATGAAGGCTGTATAAACTTTTCTTATGGTGACTGTCATGTAATAAGCTCTTAACTAACAGCTTAGAATCAAAGGTCTTAGTTCTCAATCAACATCCCTTCTACCAGATTCCCAATATGTGCCATTTTCTTGGAGATCTCTAATTGGGGATGATGAGGAAACTCATTTGTCCCATTGTACAGAGGAAAGGAAAAGGAAAAGAAATTGGAAGAAAAAAAAGTGGAAAAGAAGCCCTCCGTTGGAAGCCAGGCTCTTCCAGTAACAAGTTATATATATGACATTAGACATCATTAAATAGGACTTACAGATCTATAAGATCTAATATTCTCTGGTTCTGTGGCTCACATAGAGTTGAAACTCTGAAAAAGCCCTGATTGGATGGCTAATGAAATTAGGCAAACTGCAAAATCCTTTGGTACCTCCTTATCTCTAGTAGCAAAATATTAGTGAGTTCTCCTTCAAGCCTATCTGCCCATTTTTGTTTTGGGGTTGTTTTTTTTACTGGTTTTGTACTGGGATTCAAGGTCCTTGATTCAATTAAACTCAATAAACTTTTATTAAGCAACTACCATGTGTAAGATTCTTTAAGTCAGAAGCAAAACAGTCTCTGAATCTTACCCTCTGCTGAAAGGGAGAGAAAGCAAGGAAGGACATGATAAATAAATACAAATATATACAGAGTGAATTCTTATTTTCACTTAATAGTATTTTATTCTTTTCCAATTACATATGAAGATAGTTTTTCACATTCGTTTTTCCTAGGATTTTGAGTTCCAAATTTTTCTTCTTCCCCTCTCCCCATGACAGCAAGCAATCTGAGAGAGGCGATACATGTACAATCATGTCAAACGTATTTCCATGTCAGTCATGTAGTGAAAGAGAAATCAAAACAAAAGAAAAAATGCAAGAAAGAAAAAACAAAAAGAAGTTTTTTTAAAGTGAAAGTAGTATGCTTTGGTCTGTAATTTCCATAGGTGTGGATGGCATTTTCCATCACAAGTCTTTTGGGATTGTCTTGGATGACTGTATGCTGAAAAGATCTAAGTTTATAATAGTTTATCTTAATGCAATGTGCAGAGTAAATCCAGAGTGTAGGTAGGAGAGGACTTGAGAGGGATGTGGGCTCAGAAAAGGTCTTCTATAGGTGGCTGGGATTGGACTGAACCTTGAAAAAAGGTAGAAATTTCCAAGAGGTTGAGGTAAAGAAGAAGAAGGCTGCAAGCAGGGAAGACAGCCTGGGCTGAAAAGGTTATATAAATTGTTATGCAATTGTATCCTAAATAAGGAAACAGGCTGATTTCACTGATAGCTTTGGCCAGTGCAAGTAGAAGACTGGAACCTTAGCTTACAATTGGTGGCCCCACATGTGGCCCTGTTTATCCAAGGAAAACCCTTCGTATCTGGCAGCTTTGACATGTCAGTACCTTGAGGAAGGGATGTTGAATTTCACTTCCCTTTTTATTCAAAAATGCTCTCAGGGCTGCTCAAACTAATTCCAAAGTATTTTCAGGAAGTCACTAAAACATCTTGGCATAGCAACTACTCTTTTATGAAACCTCACCTATTGTTTTGACCCTATCAATGCTAAATACATTAAAAAAAACACTTTGCTTTAAAAAAAAAATCATTATCCCACCTACTTCTAGTCAGGAAGTTCTAAACCCTAAGTCATTTCCTACTTCGTGGGGCCAAGGAATGTGTTAGAAGGATGTGTGACTACGGACAGCATGACTCAGACGAAGAACTGTTTCTGTGGAATTTCTTTCCTGGCCAGGATTCTTAAAACTCAGTTGTTCATTGGATTAAATGGTAATTTGAGCTATTATTGCTTTTATAGACTTTGGGGGAAAGTCTATAGCAAAGTTGCATTTGAAGATTAGATTATGGAATCTGGTCATTAAACCCCAAATAGCCATTGGTGATTTTGACTCCTAAAATGATTTCTCTGATTAAGGAGGCATGATGCAGCATATTGTAGTATTTTTGAACCATGGTACATAAAAGGGACACATGGGGGAAGTCAGATGAGAAAAATAGGAGACTTCAGCCTCAGAAGAGTTTTATTGGTCAAGGACAAGGGAAGGTGAATGCTGTTCGCTGTGTCCAAATTGAAGCTGTTTTAGAAATTTTGCAAAGAAGCTGAGCTTATATGACCAAGAAACAACCACCCGATGGGATGGACCCTTCCAGGACAGAGGTTTCAAGCAGGAAAGAAGTCAGATGAAAAGAAACTTTATACAGGATGGTATTATCTACATAAAGATCAGGATCAGGGATGGGGAGAAAGGTATCTTGAGTCAAATTACATCAGTTGACCAGAGTTTGAAAATTGAGATAATACCTAGCCAGCTAACTTTGAAATGAGATTGTACGCTTGATATTTTAGAACTCTAAGTGAATAGGGAGGATTTTCTATGGTACTATTAGGGACATTCCTTTTCCTAGTGTTGCAATATCAGTGTCCCATTGCTCCAACACTTTAGAATTCCCTGTGCCTCAGATATTAATCAAATCACAATACCACTTGGCATGTACAGGCAATTCAAGACAATACACAGGAAAGGGTTGTATAATAAGCAACTGCTTCATAAATGTTTGTTGAATTGGATCATATTCTTAGAGGTCTTCTACTCCAAACCTTTTATTTTTCAGATAAGAAAATTGAGGGATTAAGTGATCTAGCTATGTAATGCTAGATAAATTATTTATCCATCTGCCTCAGTTTCCTCAGCTGTAAAATGGAGAAAAAAACAGGACCTAACTTACATGGATCTGTGAAAAACAAATGAGGTATCTTTAAATTGTTTAGCACAGTGCCTGGTATTTAGGAGGCATTTAATGTATGCTTATTCCATCCTTCCATCCATCCAGATGACCTCTAAGGTCCCTGGTAGCTCAGACATTCTATGATTCCACGATCCTATAAACCAGCAACATAAAGAATCAGACAAAACAATGGGAAAGGGGGCTCACAAAGTGTTACAAATCCTGGATTCTGCATCAAGACCATCCAAATTGAAATCTTGCCTTAGACATTTAATAGCTTTGTAACTCTGGACAAATCATTTTATCTCTAAAAGTCCTATTTCCCCTTTGGTAAAATGGTAATAAAAACAGCACTTACCCTACAGAGTTTAGTTGGAACAAATGGAAATATCCCTATAGAGCATTCTGCAAATCCTAAAGGATTAACAGAACTTCTTATTAGATATGTTTGCATTATATCAAATACATATATGTGTGTATACATATATACATATATATATATATATGTAAATACATAAACTGGTAGTAACAGAAATGGAATTGGAATTTAACTCCTCTGACCCCAGATCCAACATTCTTTCCACGGCACCACCATATATATTTCCAGTATGAAAGGAGAAAGAACTGGGTAATTTTACAACTATCCCTTTTTCACTGCTGCTGTCCCTTCCTTTTCCTCCCCAGATGTATCTCTTTAGTACTTAGTGGTACATCTTTCCAGTGAACATCCTTCCAGGGAACAGCAGAGAAGGAAAAGAGTTATGTTCTCTCTTGTAGGAAACTGGATGTTTGAGGCACCCAGCTTACAGTGAGGGGAAATTAGGAGATGATACCAGGAAGGCATTCAGGCACCAGAGTAAGGAGGAAGGAAGGAGAGAAAGAGAGACAGAGACTGACAAACAGATTCATCAATGAGCACCCAGGACCAAAGTAGGGCAGATTCCATTCCAGAGCATCATAGCTCAATATCTCCATGTGTAAATAGAGAGACTGCTTCTTACTTCCTCAATATTAAATGAGTTATGAAATTTGATGTGCAAATGCTTGGAAAGTACTTTTTGGAAACTCAGATGAAAGGGGGCATGTGACCAAGTGCCGCCACTTAGAATGTATTTTGTGAAAATGGACTGAATTCCTTTTGAACCACACTCTCTCTCCCACCCCAAGGCTGGCTAATGTGATAGCTCACCTGAGCATCCATTTATTTATTTTATCTCTTCCTTCTATTCTTACAATTAGACCTTTCCCCGAAGGGCCTCAGGGCACAAGCTGCAAACTAAAACGGTAATTAAAAAAGATAAACTGGTACAAAGCCACAATGAAAACAGGCAGCAAATGAGGCTGTGTATTAAGAATTATCGACCTTAAAACCTAAAAATGCCACTTTGTCGCAGCTGAAGATATATTCATCCAGTTCTACAGAAGATTTGGAACTTGCAAAACTCATAAATGAAAGGAAAACATCTTTAGCTTTGGGTTACCTTATTTCCAGAATGGTTATATTCTGACCCAATGTTTTTAAATGGGGTGAAGGGGAAAAAAGAAAAGGAGGAGGATAGTTTCATTGGTATGGGGAACTCCCAGTATGGAAACTTCCTCCCCAGAGTAGAATGGCAATTCATTTGTAGCCAATGGTCTTAAAGTCACCTAAGACACTAAGAGATTAAATAAATTAAATAAATTTGCCAAATTTGCATGTCTAATATATATCAGAGACAGAAACTAATCCCAAATCTTTCTTATTCCAAGGATAGCCTTCTGTCCATTTCTTATTCCAAGGATAGCCTTCTGTCCACCACACTTAGATACCTCTTCCCCAGTTTAAAGGCCAACATTTTATAAAAACAGTATTCTACAGGGAAAGTTTGTTTTAAACAAGTCCTTCTCCTTAACTTTTTAAAGAATTTGCCATAACGAATTACAAGGAATCCAAAAATATTTCAGTTTTTCAAGCGATTATAACTGAATTCCATAAAAATGGTTTAGAGTGTTTAAATGGCAGTGGGACATTTTTAAGTACAGGAAGCAATCACTGGATTATAACAGTGAAGAAGACGCCATTCCCCTTTCCCAGAGAAACTCTTGTTCATGAAACTCCCCAGGAAAATAGAACTTACAGGGTGTTGTGTTCTCTTCCAGCCTGTCATCACATCCTCAATAAGCAATCCTCTGTTTTAGTGCCTCCTAATTGACCTTGCCAGTCCCCATTCACTTACAAGTGCTAATAAAGGTTACCTTTAGAATGTGATTTTTAAAAATGAGAATTTGCATGTTTAGCAGGCAATTTGCAAAAGCTAATAACACTGCCATTGTCAATTAAAAAACACATAAGAGGTTAGTGTGCATTATGGTCTGGAGTACTGGAAATATATTCCCTATTAAATGAATGTGTGCAGTGTCTAGCTATCTGGCGGGCACATCATTCCTTTTAACAATTCATTTTGGTTTTTTTCAGAAACTGGTTAGAAGCTTGTTATTTTGTGATATCATCACTAAATCTGGCTTAGGCTAAAATAGATAAAATGGGAGGAAAATTACATTAAAAAGTAGAATATGTTACTTAAATTCTTGATTATAGGCAAGTATCATGGAGAAGTCATATACAGTGTGGAAAGCTATGAGAAAAGGAACATGATGGGTGTATAGGTGATGATCACGTCTGGCTATAAAAAAAGAGAGAAAAAGGGTCTCAGTTGCTTTTTCTGAGAATATGAGATATGATAGAACGAACACTGAACTCGATATCCAAGTCCTAGGCCAGACACAGCTATATTAACATAGGTAAATAATTTTTATCTTTTTGACCTTAGCTGCAAAATGAGGGTAATGACACTTATCCAATCTTCATCATTAGGTTATTGTTTTTTGTTTTTTCTTTTTTTGTTGTTTTGGTTTTGGTTTTTTGGGAGGCCAGAACAGCAACAATTACTATTTTATTTTTTTATTTTTTTATTAATTTGAATTTATAATTATAACTTTTTTTGACAGTACATATGCATAGGTAATTTTTTTACAACATTATCCCTTGTACTCCCTTCTGTTCCAAATTTTTCCCCTCCTTCCCTCCACCCCCTCCCCTAGATGACAGGTATTCCCATACATATTAAATATCTTATAGTATATCCTGGGTACAATATATATGTGCAGAACCGAATTTTATTGTTGTTATTATTGCAAAGGAAGAATTGGATTTGGAAGATAAAAATAACCTGGGGAGAAAAACAAAAAAATGCTCACAGTTTACACTCATTTCCCAGTGTTCCTTTTCTGGGTGTAGCTGATTCTGTCCATCATTGATCAATTGGAATTGGATTAGCTCTTCTCTATGTTGAAGATATCCACTTCCATCAGAATACATCCTCATACAGTATCATTGTTGAATTGTATAATGATCTCCTGGTTCTGCTCGTTTCACTCAGCATCAGTTGATGTAAGTCTCTCCAAGCCTCTCTGTATTCCTCCTGTTGGTCATTTCTTACAGAACAATAATATTCCATAACATTCATATACCATAATTTACCCAACCATTCTCCAATTGATGAGCATCCATTCATTTTCCAGTTTCTGGCCACTATAAAAAGGACTGCCACAAACATTTTGGCACATACAGGTCCCTGTCCCTTCTTTAAAATTTCCTTGGGATATAAGCCCAGTAGTAGCACAGCTGGATCAAAGAGTATGCACAGTTTGATAACTTTTTGGGTATAATTTCAGATTGCTCTCCAGAATGGTTGGATTTTTTCACAACTCCATCAACAATGTATCAGTGTCCCAGTTTTCCCACATCCCCTCCAACATTCATCATTATTAGTTCCTGTCATCTTAGCCAATCTGACAGGTGTGTAGTGGTATCTCAGAGTTGTCTTAATTTGCATTTTTCTGATCAACAGTGATTTGAAACACTCTTTCATATGAAATAGTTTTAATTTCATCATCTGAAAATTGTCTGTTCATATCCTTTGACCATTTATCAATTGGAGAATGGCTTGATTTCTTATAAATTAAAGTCAATTCTCTGTATATTTTGGAGATGAGGCCTTTAACTGTAAAAATGTTTTCCCAATTTGTTACTTCCCTTCTAATCTTGTTTGCATTAGTTTTGTTTGTGCAGAAACTTTTTAATTTGATGTAATCAACATTTTCTATTTTGTGATCAATAATGATCTCTAGTTTTCCTTTAGACACAAATTCCTTCCTCCTCCACAAGTCTGAGAGGTAAACTATCCTATGTTCCTCTAATTTATTTATGATCTCGTTCTTTATGCCTACATCTTGGACCCATTTTGAGATTATCTTAGTATGTAGTGTTAAATGTGGGTCCATGCCTAGTTTCTGTCATACTAATTTCCAGTTTTCCCAGCAGTTTTTGTCAAATAATAAATTCTTATCCCAAAAGTTGGGATCTTTGGGTTTGTCAAACACTAGATTGCTATTTTTATTCACTATCTTACCCTGTGAACCCAACCTATTCCACTGATCAACTAGTCTATTTCTTAGCCAGTACCAAATGGTTTTGGTGACTGTTGCTTTATAATATAGTTCTAGATCAGGTACAGCTAGATCACCTTCATTTAATTTTTTTTTCATTACTTCCCTTGAAATTCTCAACCTTTGTTGTTCCATATGAATTCTGTTGTTATTTTTTCTAGGTCATTAAAATAGTTTCTTGGGAATCTGATTGGTATAGCACTAAATAAATAGATTAGTTTGGGGAGTATTGTCATCTTAATTATATTCCCTTGGCCTATCCAAGAGCACTTAATGTCTTTCCAATTATTTAAATCTGACTTTATTTTTGTGGCAAGTGTTTCATAATTTTGTTCATATAATTCCTGACTTTCCTTTGGTAGATATATTCCCAAATATTTTATACTATCAACAGTTATTTTGAATGGAATTTCTCTTTGTATCTCTTGCTGTTGGATTGTGTTGGTAATGTATAAAAATGCTGAGGATTTATGTGGATTTATTTTGTATCCTGCAACTTTGCTAAAGTTCTGAATTATTTCTAATAGTTTTTTAGCAGAGTCTTTGGGCTTCTCTAAGTATACCATCATGTCATCTGCAAAGAGTAATAGTTTGATTTTCTCATTTCCTACTCTAATTCCTTGAATCTCTTTCTCGGCTCTTATTGCCAAGGCTACCGTTTCTAGTACTATATTGAATAGTAATGGTGATAGTGGGCAACCTTGTTTCACTCCTGATCTTATAGGGAAAGGTTCCAGTTTATCACCATTACATACATCATTAGGTTATTGTGAGGAAAAATATTTGTATACTATAAAATGCAATATATGGTGGTAGTAGTAGTAATAGTAGTAGTAGTAGTAGTAGTAGTAGTAGTAGTAGTAGTAGTAGTAATATATTATCTTTTTTATGAGGTTAAAATAAAGTGTTCAGGGACAAATTGCTATCATGGTTTTATATATATTTATTTGTATGCATATATACATACAAAAAACAGAGACTATAATATGTATTATGTGTATATATATGTATATATAGAGATTGATGGATAGATAGATATTGCACAGCTGTTTTTAAAAATCTGCTTTTCTATAACAACATAACTACTACAATTTAAACTTATCATCTCTATATTTACTGAGTGTCCTTGGTAGATAACAGGAGTGATATGCACCTCATTCAGTTCTCACCTAATTTCCCTCACCTATACACAAGGTGTCTATATTTTTTAAACATTTTATTCTGTGAATTTTGGAAATTATTAATATTTGGTGTGGTAACATCTATTGAAAACATTGTTCTTGAGCTTTTATGAACAATATTATTCCAGGCAGTTGTTCACAGTTATATTTGCAATAATGGTTTGGTTCCAGTATGGTTATTGGCTGAATTTTTTCCAAGAAATATTAAGGTCTGTATTCATATTATAGGCATTTGTTGTCTTTCAGGTCATGAAAGATAGTGAGCTTCAGTTTTATAATACTAATTTCTAAGTCATATCACCCTTGGTTTTCAGGAAGTACTAAATTTTGCAGCCTATATAGAATGTATTATACTGTTTCTAGTATTGCTTTGCATAATCCACATTGATCATTAAATCTAGGTTCCTTGAAGAAAATGTGTTTGTAATTGCTGATAGAACTGACTTAGTTGTGAATTAGTATCCTAAAAGTATCATTTCTCTAAACAAATCCACGACTCAATAATTTGTTCAAAGTTTCTTTGCCAACATTTTGTTATATGATTTCATAAAAATGTTGTCCATTAAAGGCCTTTTGATTCCATTCTTGGATTTTTGCTAGTTCATGGACTTCATTCAGCAGTTAAATTGTATTTTTTACATTTAGCAGGTTCAATATTATAGACTTATTCTCAGATTTTACTATTGCTTGAGGAAGTGATCATTGTTTGTTTCAAAAGTATTTCTGTTTATTTTCTCTTTATAAAGTGCTCTGAAAAGGTCTATTAATCCTCAATTTTTTTTTTTGGTGAAGAAGTATTAATTTTTCTGTTGCCTTAGGATAATTAACAGGGTTGTTGTTGTTGTTGTTAATATTGTAAAGTAAGAGAGGATGAAAGAAGACACAATCAGCATAAAAATGGAAGTTTCCATGCCCTCATCACCTCTTGCCTGTATAATTTCAATGGCCTTCTGATCAAGTGATTTTCCACTACACTCCATCCTCAATTCAGCTGCCAAAATTATTTTTCCTAAAGCATAGTTGTGACCACTGTTACCACCAGGATCAAACATAAAAGGCTGTTTTTCATTTAAACCCTTCACAAACTGACTCCTTCCTCCCTTCCCAATCTTCTGACATTTTACTTTCCCTCTTTTAAGATTCAGCTAAACCATCCAATTTGCTGTGTTCTTCACACCTAATATTCCACCTACCTACTTGGTGTCTTTGTGCTGCCTCAGTTTCTCTGGCTTCCTTCAAAACCCAGCTCAAATCCTACTTTCTGTAGGAAGTCTTTCATATTTCCCCAGCCCCAACTCTCATGCTCTCCAAGATTACTTTTCATGTACTCTACTCTGCATATATATATACATATATATATATATATATATACATATATATATGTGTGTGTGTATATATATGAGAGAGAGAGAGGTGGAAATAGAGGGAGAGGGATAGAAAGAAGGAAGGAAGGAAGGAAGGAAGGAAGGAAGGAAGGAAGGAAGGAAGGAAGGAAGGAAGGAAGGAAGGAAGGAAGGAAGGAAGGAAGGAAGGAAGGAAGGAAGGAAGGAAGGAAGGAAGGAAGAGAGAGAGAGAGAAGGAGGGAGAGAGGGAGGAAAGAACACAATTATTTCAATGTTGTGTCTCTTCATTTGAATTTAACCTCCTTGAAAACTATTTTTGCCTTTCTCTGTATCCCCAGTCTTCCAAGAGTGGCTGTCATGTAGTCATGTACTTAATAAATGCTTGTTGACTCATTGAATGAATGAATGAGGAATCCTGGTCCAATCTAATCAGTGAATGATAGAGAAAAGAACAAGAACAGTGGAGATGAAAGGAAAGCAAGAAACCCTGTTTTTTGATTCAAAAAATGCAAATTTACCCCATTTTACAGCAGGCATTAATTATATGACCTCTCTGAGCTTTAATGATCTCACATGTACATGGGAACATTCCATGTTGACACCTTCCACTTCACAGATATTTTTATAAGAATCAAATGAAATAATGTATGTAAAGTGCTTTTTAACCACAAAGTGCTATATAAATGTCAGCTATTATTATTATTGATCTCCTTAGGGCTTGCCAATCCCTTAGGTAAGAAGTGTTTACCTGCAAATAAAAGAGGCAAATAAAAATCAAATAAACTCTTAGAGGGGTGTCAGTAAATCTTCCCCTTTATTTCTCAAGCAGTCACCCTAACTTAATTACCCTTTTCCCTCCTGTAAAAGTAAGCACAATTTGATTGTGTCTTCAGTATGCAGAGGGTAAATCTAACTTGCATAGATTAACTTAGCTACCTTCGAAAACACTCAAAACAGCTCTGCATAATAGCTAGAAGGCTGCTCTGGAGGCAGGAAAGTGGATTTTTGTTCCTTCTTCCATACTCAGAAGCTTTGTGACCAAAGCAAGGTCTTTAACTTCCAAGCATCCCCGGGCAGCTCCCTAAGGCTAGAAATAGCAGGTGTGTTAGTTTCCTCACTAGACACTCCTTAATCTGGTGAAATTACTAATCTCATGATAGATAAGTAGACAGATGGTTGGATAGATAGACAGACAGACAGATAAATAGGGAGATAATTGATGAGATAGATAGGAAGATAGATAGAGATAGATAGATAAATAGATAGATAGGGAGGGAGGGAAGGAAGGAAGGAAGGAAGGAAGGAGAGAGGAAGGGAGATAGAGAAATCGGTAGGTAGGGAGAGAGAGAGAGAAAGAAAGAAAGAGAGAAAGAAAGAAAGAAAGGAGAAAAAGAGAGAAAGAAAGAAAGAAAGAAAAGAAAGAAAGAAAGAGAGAGAGAGAGAGAGAGAGAGAAAGAAAGGAAGGAAGGAAGGAAGGAAGGAAGGAAGGAAGGAAGGAAGAAAGAAAGAAAGAAAGAAAGAAAGAAAGAAAGAAAGAAAGAAAGAAAGAAAGAAAGAAAGAAAGAAAGAAAGAAAGAAAGAAAGAAAGAAAGAAAGAAAGAAAGAAAGAAAGAGAAAGAAAGAAAAAGGAAGGAAGAAGAAAGGAAGGAAGGAAGGAAGGAAGGAAGGAAGGAAGGAAGGAAGGAAGGAAGGAAGGAAGAAAGGAAGGAAGGAAGGAAGGAAGGAAGGAAGGGAGGAAGGGAGGAAGGAGGGAAGGAAGGAAGGAAGGAAGGGAGGAAGGGAGGGAGGAAGAAAGAAAGGGATGGATGGATGGATGGATGGGATGGATGGATGGATGGGTGGATGGATAAATAAATAAATGAATAATAAAAAAAATTTCCAGGAATCAAGGAAGAACAGAGATTAAGCCTAAATTTTGAGTCCTTTAAGGGGAAATAGAATCATAAAGAACACTCTCTTCCCACTGAGCACAAAACTACCCTGGCCCAGATCTTCTGTGTGCTGTTCCTCCCCACTATTGGAAGGTGATCTCCTTCAGAACTGGACCCCTCTCACTTTTTCAGGTGTATTCCCTATGCTCAGCCCAGTGCTTTCCACAGTATAAACAGTTATTCAATCAATCACTCTTTCTCCACTGCCTTTACTACTACCCCCACTCACCACTGTGACTCCAGATCCTCCGCCCCACTTATCCCAGAGCCTATAAGGCTCCTGACTCCCTGGGGACCAGCCTCTCTAAGCATAATTAAGCCACAAAGACAAGCCAGAGAGAAACCCACAGGGTGAGCTCAAAGCCTGGTGGGACAGAAGCCCATATTAGAGTCAAATGGCAAGAGAAGGCGATGCATCCCATAGTACCAACTGAGGCCCAGACAGTGATGGAGGGAGCGTCACCCCCACAGCAGAGAAACCCTGAGAGATCTGAGTCATAGGAAGCTTCTGTTCTGGAGCCAGCCTGGTCACTTATGAGAAGGGTGACCTGAGTTCAAATGCTGCCCCTTATGCGTAGTCCTTTTCCCCCCTTGGGACTTCAGGCTTGGCCTTTCTGGCCTTCTATACTTACTTTGAAAAGGAAAGGGATTTAGAAAAAGGGAGACGAGATTAGACACAACGGTCTCAAGAGCATCTTCTAGCTCTAAATCTCTAATCCTCCACCTTGGGTTTATATCCTGCTTTCATCATTGCTCCTTGTGTGACGTGGGGCACAGACGTATCCCTCTGGACCTCAGGTTCCTCATCTATAAAATAACTATTGACCTCTATTGCTCTCTTCTGGTTCTGGATTCATGATATTCATAATATTATGCACATACACATGCCCACCGTCCCTTCCCCACCACTTCTTTTATAAAAATCTTCTAAGATGGGCACTTGGCCATATTTTTTAATTTTTATTTTTAATTTTTAAACCCTTCTGCCCACCCCTGCTCCCAGCCAGCCCCCTAACGGCTCCGGAGGAAGAAGGAAGAGCTGAGTCATCTCTCCTTGGATGAGAAGTTGCAGTCGGGGGAGCAGCCGCCACCACCTCCTCCCCTCCAGCCCCGACATGACAGGCAATAGGATGAATTACCACCCCCAATTGATCCATGATGGTTATAAACTGCTCGGGACCTGTTTAATTGTTTTTGCCTGTATAAGCACATTTTGCTCCATCCATTTGTCAAGCTGAAGGAAGGTTGTTTTCTAAAGGGGGATTTAATTAAGTGTTTTGTCCCGGCCTAGCTTTTCGTTTCCGCATCTGCATCGCGCCCGTGTCATATTTCCCCTGGAGGGCAGGAAAACAATTTTACGAAAATGAAAGATCCATTGATTTAACTATTGAAAAAAGGAAACGTCAAGCTAACCATGTTCTATACTGTCCCGGGGCCCGTGGGGAGGGCTGCGAAGGGGGGGAGCGATGAGCCTTTACCTTGAAGACGCCGCGTTTCCCAGCATACCTGGCTCTCTATTTATCGTTCTGTACAGTTCATGCTGCGTTGTTTATAGCTCTGCTCCTGATTGGAATTATTGCGCGAACGGTCTTAAAAGGTTATTTCTCACTAAGCAGAAGAGATGCTGGTGGTGAGGAAAGTTCCCTATTGATTTTCTCTTATAGGTGAAATTGCAAGGGGGGGGGGGGGGAAGGAGAAGGTGTCAGTGCAAAGACTTCCCCCCCCCCCCCCCCCGATGGTTTATAGTGAGGGCCTCCTGGTCTAACCAGGAAAAACTCCCGGAGATTCCTGTTGGAGGTGACCTACTTTTCAGCCTGTTGAGCGGCCTCAGGCGCCAGCTGCTCTTCCACGGAGAGCGAGCCGCCTTCTGGGTTAGCGACTTCTAGATACTTAACTCGGTGCGATCCACCAAAGACGGATGGAGTGACAGGCTATGCATATTCCTGGGGAGCCAACTTCCCCGGCCCTCCCGCCGGCGCACGCAGCGCGGCTTGACTCGAGTCATCTGCTCCAGGAGGCAGGATTTCCTGGCAACGGGCCCCAGAGGGCCGGTGACAAGAATAAATGGCCTGCCTCCTCCTGAGTGGGGGTCTCGTGGAGGCGCCGAGGCAAGGCCGATGGGAGGTCACAGGGCTGGCACTTAGAGAAGAAGCACCCTAAGAACTGGGGAGGGAAAGGGGCGGTTCCGGATGCCCCAGCCAGCAGGTACCGGGTGATGGAGGACAGAGTGCGAGGGCCAGGATAACTGCGATGTGGATTTGTCTGTCGGTGCATTGTAGCAAGGGTAGGGAGGCAGAACCGTGCTCCCGGCTCTGGAATTTGAGGGGAAGGGTTCAAATGCCATCTCAAACCCCATCGTGACCCTCATGATCTTGAGCAAATTCTTCACGCATACCTCCTAGTCTTAGTTTCTTCATCAAGGAAATGAGCAGATTGGACTGGATGGTCTCTAAGGCCCTGCAGAAACCTGACAGTCTATAATTCTATAATGTGGGTCCCATACCTCACCTAGTTAGAAGTCAGTAGAATAATTGACAGTTTAATAGGATAAAGGACTGCTTGTTTACCTATTCCCAGCTCCAGCTTCTTCTCAGCCTGTCCATTCAATTCTGCCTGGAATACGGTCTTTTCTCTGTCTCTACCTTGGTTTCTGTCCATCTTTCTGTTTCTCTCTGTCTCTTTCTCTGTCTCTGTCTGTCTTTCTCTCTGCCCTGTCTCTGTCTGTTTGTCTGTTTCTCTCTAAGTCTCAGGCTCTGTGTGTGAGTGTGTGTCTGTCAGTCTCTGTTTCTATGTGTGTGTCTCACTCTCTTTGTCCTGTCTCTGTCTCTCTGTCTGTCTGTCTGTCTCTCTATCTCTCTCTTTGCATCTCTGTCTCTCTCTCTGTTTCTCTCTGAATCTCAGGCTCTGTCTCTGTCTGTGTGTGTGTCTCTCTCTGAATATTTCTCTCTTATCTGTTTCTTTGTGTGTATGTGTCACTCTTTGTCTTTGTCCTGTCTCTGTCTCTCTGTCTGTCTCTCTCTTTGTATCTCTGCCTCTCTCTGTTTCTCTCTGAATCTCAGGCTCTGTCTCTGTCTCTGTTTGTGTGTGTCTCTATCTTTCTTTCTCTCTTATCTGTTTCTTTGTGTGTATGTGTCACTCTCTGTCTCTTGCATGTCTGTCTCTTTCTTTCTCTGTCTGTCTCTCTGTCTGTCTGTCTCTCTGTCTCTCTCTTTGCATCTCTGTCTCTCTCTCTGTTTCTCTCTGAATCTCAGGCTCTGTCTCTGTCTGTGTGTGTGTCTCTCTCTGTATATTTCTCTCTTATCTGTTTCTTTGTGTGTATGTGTCACTCTTTGTCTTTGTCCTGTCTCTGTCTCTCTGTCTGTCTCTCTCTTTGTATCTCTGCCTCTCTCTGTTTCTCTCTGAATCTCAGGCTCTGTCTCTGTCTCTGTTTGTGTGTGTCTCTATCTTTCTTTCTCTCTTATCTGTTTCTTTGTGTGTATGTGTCACTCTCTGTCTCTTGCATGTCTGTCTCTTTCTTTCTCTGTCTGTCTCTCTGTCTGTCTGTCTCTCTGTCTCTCTCTTTGTATCTCTGCCTCTCTCTGTTTCTCTCTGAATCTCAGGCTCTGTCTCTGTCTCTGTTTGTGTGTGTCTCTATCTTTCTCTCTCTCTTATCTGTTTCTTTGTGTGTATGTGTCACTCTCTGTCTCTTGCATGTCTGTCTCTTTCTTTCTCTGTCTGTCTCTCTGTCTGTCTGTCTCTCTGTCTCTCTCTTTGTATCTCTGCCTCTCTCTGTTTCTCTCTGAATCTCAGGCTCTGTCTCTGTTTCTGTGTGTGTCTCTCTTTGCCTCTGTGAGTGTGTCTCATTCTGGCTCTGGCTTTCTCTGTATCTATGTGTGTCTCTGTCTCTCTTTGTCTCTGTCTCTCTACCTCTTCTCTCTCTTTCTCCTATGCGCACACACACACACACACACACACACACACACACACTCCCTCAAGAGTCTGTGGTTGGCTGGCAAGATATCTGTTACACTTAATTAGCAACAAATTAAAGCCTAGGAAAAGGAAATCTTTTATTTTCCCATTTGACTAAGAACCAGGGCAGCCACAGTTTTAATGTCATTGGGCTCTTGCTTCTATTTTTTTTCTCACATCTTTACAATAAAGAAAAGGTTAGGATAGAGAGAGGATTTCTGTTCTTCTTAAATTTCACAAGCCATATTATTGAACTAGAAGAGATCTGCTGAAATAGGACCGTAACTCAGCAGATAATTTGTTGAAGAACTGGACAAGTTGTAGCTTAGGGCTGCTTTGCATTTAAACACCTTTCAGCTAAAGACTTCAAAACACTTTGAAGGCAAATGATGAACTGGAGAATGTCTTCCTAAGTCTAAGGATTCCTGTAATAAAATGCCGGAGTCTGGCACTTGGGTTTCCGAGCCTTACTTTACGTGGGGAAAGAGACCAGGTTATAACAGAGTACCTTGTTCAAGCTCACCTTGCCTGTGGATTAGAGCAAAGATGAAACTTAGCCTGTCCATCACTAAGCTTCCCACACCATTATTCATCTGAGTATTCATTAATCATCTACTGTATGATTGGGTACCAGTTAGATGACAAAAATGGATAAATCACTGGATCTAAAGTCAGGAAAACTTATCTTCCCATGTTCAAATCTGGTCTCAGTTACTTCTATACTGTGTGACCCTGGGCAAGTTCCTTAACTCTGCTTACTTCAGTTTCCTTATCTGCAAAATGAGATCGAGAAAGAAATGGCAAACCACTTCAGTGTCTTTGCCAAGAAAACCCTACATGGGGTCATTTAGAGTTAGACACAACTGAAAAGTTCAACAACAATAGTATAAAAGTCACTGCATTTGTTGCAGGGAATATAAAGACAAAAAAACAGCAACAAAACAATTCCTGTTTTTACCAGTCCCTTGTATCCTACTGAGTTATATACTATTTAAATAAAATATGCTAATAAAATGAATGTTGAAGTTGAATCTAAATCCTGTCATGTATTATATAGGTGATCTGGGATTAGTAGCTTAAGTATTTGGGTTAGGGTTGATAATGATGAGAGGGTTAAACAGACCCGCTAAAATCCCTCTCAACTTTAAATTTAGAGCCTTAAAGCAAATAAAAATATTTGGGGAAAGAGGGACACTCAGAAAATGTACTAATATGATGACTGTCCTAAGTAGCCCAAGCTCCTGATACAGAGAACATGCATTGAAATTGTGACTCAGGCACTGTCTACTAAAAGGACCACTCTGAACCATCACTTTCACCATCTGTAAAATTATTTAGTTATTTTTCAATTGTGTCAGATTTTTTGTAGCACCATATGGGGTTTTCTTTGCAAAGATAGTAGACTGGTTTACCATTTCCTCGTCCAGCCCATTTTCAGGTGAGGAAACTGAAGCAAACAGGGTTAGATGACTTGCCTGGGTCACTGAGCTAATACGCTAATAATAATAAGTGAAGTCAGAATTAAACTCAAGAAGATGAGTTTTCCTGATCCCAGACCTGACACCCTACCCACTATGATGTCACCTAGAAAATGATAGGATCGGGCCAAATAGCCATGGAGAGACCTTTCTACCTATGATCCTACGCTCCGGTGTCCAGTGGTTTCTCCAGGATGCAACAGAAGGAGAATACAGGGAGATGGTCAAACAGTCATCCTTTAGCCATTTATTGGACACCTGCCATGGGCAGAGAACTCCACCAGATATTAGAGGAGCCCTCACTGTGGGTCATAGTGTACTATTGATGGAAAGTTGGGGATCTTATGTCAGTAGAGCTGGGATTGATTATGGAGATGTTTTCCCCTTTCTGGTTTTGTTTCCCTGAAAAGACAAGCTGCATTTTTGCCAAACATGTCAAATCCACCCCCTGAGTCTGGCAAGAGAAGGAAATTAGCATATAACTGCTTTTGTTTTTTTACACTCTGATCCATTTTTGATTCAAAGAGTCCCAGAAAATGGAAAGAGAAGCATGGAACTTTAAACAACAAAAGTACCATATTTAACTCAGACCATTCCTAAGGCAGTATGGAGATATTACAGAGGTGTCAAAATGGAGAGGTTTGCTCCAAGTTTGAACCAAATAGAAGTAATTGGGAAATGTTTAACAAAATAAATAAAAGTACAATAAGACACAGATAAGTGTTAATTCGTGGTCTTCTGAAAGAATATCTGGGCAACAGGGATCTGTTTCTACTTGAACTTTACCCTGCTGGGCTTAAACCAGCAAGAGTTAGGTTCAGGGTCCCACCTCACTCCCTTCCTAGCTGTGAGATCTGGACAAGTCAGTTAGATCCCCTGAGTGGCTATTTCCTAATCTATGAAATGAGAGAATTGGATCTGATGACTTCTAGAATCTTTTCTAGCTCTAACTCTAAAATCCTATGATCCTTTGATCCATTCACCGCTTGCTGCTCTATTACTAAAAATAGGTAAGGTAAGAATAAGGCAACTAAAATGTCAATACATAGACCCTGGCTCTTTGGTTGGCTAAGGTGAACCCAAGGGAATCTGTAGCTACAGCCAAGAGCCTAATTTCTGTCTAGAAACATAAAATCCTCCCCTCTTTCTCATGGAACCCCTAGCTTCTTCCAAGGCTTAGAACAGATGCCCTTAACTACATGGGCTTTTTCTTAGTCCTACCAATTAATGGTCCCCTCCTCCAACCTTTTTTGTCTTGTCAACTTTGTATTTACTCATCTGTGTAAAATATGTATGGGATCATCGATTCAGAGGTGGAAAGGATGGCTGATATCTTTCAATCTAATTTCTTGGTGTTACAGTTGAGGAAGCATAAAGAGATGAAATAATTTGCCCAAGGTGACATAAAGTAGGTACCAAAGGCAAAATTCAAACCCAGGTCCTGAATCCAAGTCAGTGATCTTTCTATCATGGCATGTTATCTTTCTGAGTATCTCCTTAGTTAAATGGAAATTCTCTTAGGGCAGTCATTCATGGTTCCTTTTTTTTTTTTTTCAGTGGTAGGGTAGTATCGTTGTAGTAGTAGTAGTAGTAGTAGTAGTAATAGTAGTAGTAGTAGTAGTAGTAGTAGTAGTAGTAGTAGTAGTAGTAGTAGTACTGAAAATGTTGATGATAAACTTATATTTAGTACTTAGTACTCTGTGGCAATTATTCTTAGGTCATTTCTATTCAGACTCCACCAAAAATAGGTGAGAACAATGACATAACAGTGATGTTAACAAAATGATAATAAAAACAATGACAGGAAAGCAACACTTACATATACCCTCACAGCAATCCCCAAAAAAAGAATATTTTTATTATCCTATTTTACTGATGAGAAACAAAATGGTTCAGGTACTAATCCAGACTCACATGGTATTTGAATCAGGATTCAAACTCAGATCTCCCTAAATCCAAATCCAATGCTCTATACACTCTCTCCTGTATCTACTATAATGCCTTCTGTATATTGTAACCCAACCCTTTTCTTGTCCTATTCTGTTGAAATAGCCTCATGGTGTACCAGAGACTCCATCCATGGAGGCTTAAAAAGTTGATTCGAAGGCCCAGTTTGTGCCGCTCCCGCCACGTACACACATACACTTTGCATAAGTTGTACTGTCCCTGTAACAATAATAACTAGTGATAACTCTAATTTCATTTACTTTTGGTCAGCAGAATCCTATGCACCTCTTCAAGCTTACTCTCATTAAGTTTTCTATTGTTTCCATTAGACTACTCCATTTATATTTCTTTTAAAAAGGAGGTGGTAGGTAGGAATATTTCTTTCCATTTTGAAAAGGGTTAGGGTGGAGAGGGAAAAAGCTAAAATATTCAGGTTCATCAGCTACTACTAAATTATTTTCAGAGATAGCATGGTCTCTGATGTGGACCACCATTTAAGTACTGATGGGACAAACAGGGCCCTCTTCTCCACATCAACCCCTCCCTCTGCTTGCCTTCTGAACTTGAAAAGGTTAAGAGAAGCTCAGTCTTTTATGATATTAGCAGATCGTGACTAGTTTGGCAAATGCTATAAATCAAGGGGCAGTGTGAAATTGGACACTAAATGTATTGGACATTATTATAAAAAGAGAAATTGGATAATTTCCACTCATTTTTATCTGAAAATGAAAAACTGCCAGAGTAATGAATCTCCCTGAACTACTGAAATGCCCATCAGTTACAAAGTAGTCTTCCATTAAGAAGATAAGAAATGTCAAAATGCTCTGTGGTCATTACTTCCCATACCCCCTATCTTTTGAAATGATAGTAAACAAAATATTAGCTTGTTTGGTTGACTCGGCTTTCCTTCTGAAGGCAAAAGGAATCTCGTCTGTAGTAACATTTCTATTCTAGTATGGTGGCTTACAGAAAAAAAAAAAACACCCTCAAGTCTAAATAAATAAATGGATAAATAGATAGATAAATATTGTAATAGTTAAATATATTTTCCAACAAACCACAATTGATTTGTAAAGATTGAATTCAATAATCAAACCAGATGAGATTTAAGAAAAGAAACATTTCAGTGGTGATCCAAAGTTCTTCTCTTCCTTAAACCCTATGGTTAGGGTTAGATCTAATGTTCATAAATAAGTTTAAAGTGAAGAGGAAATCTAATTATTACTTCTTATCATATGGCCCAGTTTATCCTAATGAAGTCAAAATCAGGTATTTTGTCAGTGTATGCCTGATGAGCTTGATATAAATATATAGCTATAGATATATGTATACATATACATATATAAATGTACATATTCACATATATATGCATTAGTGTGTGTATGTATATATAGATGTGTGTGTAGATTCATATGCATATATGTAGTAAGCTCTGGGAGGAAAAAATGAAGTCAAATTTGTCTTCCTAACTTCTCTACAGTAAGCCTTGAATCAGGAAAGGACTTGACAAATTCTCACAGTCGATGTAAATGAAGGATTAGTATTAATGTATTCCCTCTACTGGAAGGATTTCCATTTTACTAAACCATGGAAAGTTTCTTGTTTGCCTCAAGCCATAGGAATGCAGTTGAGGAACCAAGGAATCCAGTAGGAGAAATAAGAGCTACCATGCATAGAAAATATAGAAGGAGGATTAGCCTTCTTACAATCAAAATCCTTGGGTTAAAGTTCCAGCTCTGACATTTTACTAGACCTGTAACCATGAGTTTCTTCAGTTCTCTGAAGCAGTTTCCTCATCTCTAAATTTAGAAGAACAATACTACCCACCTCATAGAGTTGCTGTGAAACATATACTTTTTAAACTCTGAAGTGCTATATAAATATAGACTCATTTATTTTAATTTTCAAGCCCTCCTGGCTCTCTGTAATATCTACATCCATTGTTAAGACAGATACTGATGACTTGATAGTGGATAGCATCTCCTCTGACTTTCCTAATCTCTCTAACAGTGCTCCATGTTTATCACAAATCCAAGCACATACATTATCTTTATCACAAATGTCTTTTGAGCCCCCATCCATGTCACAAAGAATAACTAACAGCCATGTGAACAAGACAATGAAGATTCCCTTAAGGCAATGTGGATCTGATCATTGTGTTCTCCAGCCTTGCCCAGCTAAAGCTTGTGGCATGGACATCAATATCCATAGCCTGACATCTTTATACGAAGGTAGAAAGCTTGTTTCACATTCAGTCCTCTGACTTTTTATTTTTTAATTAAATTGCTTTTCTAAATTGAACAAAATTCATTTTTTCTCTATTCTACTCCCTTATTGGAGAGAAAAAGAAATGATAATAATAATAAAAAGGAAAGAATAGAAAAATTTTATAATAAATGTGTATTGCTGCTGTTCAATATTTCAGTTATATCCAATGCTCCATCACTCTCTTTAGGGTTTTCTTGCCAAAAATACTGGGATGATTTGCCATTTGCTTCCCCAGCTCATTTTACAAATGAGAAAACGGAGGCAAACAAGATTAAGTGACTAGCCCAGGATCACACAGTATCTAAGGACAGATTTGAATTCTGGTCTTCTCAACTGTAGATTGATATCTAATCCTTACACCACCTAGGTGCCTTCAACAAATTTGTATAGAGAAATAAAAGAAATGGCACATTGTGCATGCCCCAAAAAATGTCTCATTCTGGACCCTAATGGATCCTGGTTTTCAAGAAAAAAGAATGTGTGAATAATGTAGTAGGCAGTTTCTTACAAGATTGGTTGTAAATACGGATCAAAATTGAAAGCATTCATAGATGACCAATTGTGGCCTCTTTTATCCTAATGGCCCTATAATATAGACTAAATATAAAAAAGTTGATTAAAACACATCTTTAATAGCATATACCTTGAGCTACTACTACATGAGCCTTTATAGCTAGTAAACAGCTAATTACACTATAATATGGGTTTTTTAAATTGTTAATTATAATAAAAGAAAGCTACAGCCCAACAATAAATTTGCTAGTCGGTACATCTGTGAGATTCAAATGAGAAAATTACCTCTTGTCTCAGCAAGGAAGTAATTGATTTCTATGCACTTAAAGATATAATACCAGTGACTGCCTGTTCTTTCTTCTTCTTTCAAAGAGCTGACACCATTATGTCACTTATATAAATGGAATCTTGAAGGTGCATCTAAAGCTCTCTCTGCCTTTTTACAAATCTTAGTTTCTTATGGTAGAAATGGGGACGTACTGCAAATAGAAAATATTCCTGGGCCTGATTTACAGCTCAGGTCATAGTTGGAGTTTTTCACTTTTTTCCTTATTCTTTAGAAAGTTGCATCATCCTATTTTCCCACTTCAGTGATGCTCATACAAGTCTTTTAAAATAAAATAAAATAAATAATCACCCTATCAAAAGACGGGGCATGGAAGGTTTTGATAGAGGGCCATCTGTTATCCCCATTGTTAGAATTTAACTGAAAGGAAACTCAGTGTAATTGCTAGAGATGAAAAAAAAGTATTGTGCATGGAAAGATTTCTTGCTGTGGATCAGATTCTAACAACTCCTACCCCCTGACCATTCCTCAGTGAAGAGCTCCCCATATTGTAGTATTTTATGAAGTATCCTGAGGATTGTTGTTGTTGTTATTGTTTATTTGTTCTTATTCTTGTTCATGACATCAGGATGTTGTAACTTGAAAGTGAATTGAGTTTAAGTGAGGGAGGGCTGTGCAAAATCACCAGCCTCACTCTCTCTTCCTGAGGCATTTGGGTCCAGTGGCAAGATATAGATTAGGGTGACTGGAAATGGCCCTGGATGTATTGGAAGAAGTTGGCTATTTTAAGCTAAGATTTTTTCCCCAGGTCTCAGTTTGACTGAGTCAATGTCCACTCAGTGATTAAGGCTAGGTAAGAAATGAGGCAAAAAATAGCCACTCTTATCTAGTCCAAAAAAAAAAAAAATCAATCTGGGAGGGGAAGCCCCTCAGGGTTTGTGGCTAAAACGGACACAATTCCTATTTACTACACTCACTCAGAGTTAATCAAGACCTCAAGGCTTAGCCTGGGACTTATCCTTGGCCAATCAATGAGAAACAGAGTGATTTAGATTTAAGACATGATCCTTAAGAAATTCAAAGCATCAATATGAAAGTGAATTCTGGGTTGCCTTTCCAACCATGAAATTTCTGTAATTTAATTAAAATATCTATTTTAATGGAATTATCTACTTCTCAGTAGTGCATACAGTATAATCCATTAGAGTAGACCATAAACTATATTTATAAAAGCTTGTTAATAGACATCTAGTCAGTCTAATAATCACTTACTCTTCAGTACAATGGCTCTGAAGAATTTCTGATACAATATAGCTGTTGAGTAATAATGACTGCATGCCATCCTATTATAAATGAATCTTAGACAGCAAGAAAATATCTGCTTCTCTGACTAAAATGTAATGTCTTAAGCAATACAATGTCCATAGATTCTAGCCAAGCAAGCATGAGTGGCTCATCTTCCTAGTGGTAAGAAAATTGCCCTGCAAGAGGGATATGGTTTGGAGGAGCTCCTCCTCCCTATTCTGCTTCAGTTAAATGACTTCCAAGTAGAGAAGCCAGGAGGCAAGCACAGAGACCACAAATATCCATTCCTCAGGTGCCGGTTTAGGGCTCAGTGAAAGAAACTAGTATCAAAAGAGGCAGCCAGGGAACTGAGGTACTGTCTCTCTCTCTCTTTATCTTTGAGTTAATACAAAATTAGAATTCTTCAGTGAATCTGCCCAACCTCTCTGTCACAGGAACCAATAGGGAGCCACTACTTATGCATGGCCTTTAGCAAAGGACCAGAGAATGTGTCCCATCCCCAGACATGCTCCTTAGAATGACCCTCACCACTATATACATATATATATATATTATATATATATATATATATATGTGTGTGTGTGTGTGTGTGTGTATGTGTATGTATGTATGTATGTATATGTGCTTATTTTGTAGAAATGGAGAATACAACTACTTTGGAAGGACTTAAAATTTCCATAGGAAAAAAACAGACTGATCAGTGAATATCAAATGTAATGAACCTTAACTTAATATGTTTTAACTGATTCAAGGAAAAGCTCAACTTGAGGTCTCCATGGGACATAAGAAAGGGGGTCCAAGAAGAAGGGAAATTAAAATGTCTTAAGTCTAAATAAAATGCAAGAAAGAAAAAAAATCACTGGTCTAAATGTCAGGAGGCTAACCCATAGCTCAATGATCTTAGTCAAATAATTTTACCTATTGGTAAAGATATATGTATGTATTTAAATATACATATGTATATGTGTGTGTGTAAGTGTGTGTATTTGTGTGTATACATACACACACACACACACACACACATATATATATATATATATATATATATTTTTTTTTTTTTTTTTCAATAGATAGATTAAATGAAGGAGTTAGACTAGATCAGGGCTTTTTAAACTATTTCCACCTGCAACTCTTTTTTACCCAAGAAATTTTTACATAACCCTGGGTATGCAGTTATAAAATAGGTATACAAATCAAACATATCACAATCCCCACATTCAATTAGGCAATACCATATGGGGTTGTGACCCACAATTTAAGAAACTTTGGACAAGATTAGTAGTTCCCATTTAGAAGGATTTTTCAATGATGGTCCAATGGATTAGAGCTAAAAAAAAAAAAAAAAAATTAATGGTACCCTAAACAGTAAATAATTGCAGAATGCTATCAGTAAATTACTCTGGGAATTCACAACACAAATTGTTTTTGCTGTTGTCATTGTCGTTGTTAAAGGGGGTTCGAGGTCCAAAACATTTTGTGACTCATTAGTCTGGAGGACCTCTAAGGTCCTAATTTAAAGTTCCTTGATCAGAGTAGTCTAGAATACATGATAGCTTCTATCCAAAGTACCATACAAGTAATATATGTTCAAAGTTGAAAAGAAATCAGAAAATGACTCAATAATAAAATTCAATAATCTAGCTCTCTTTTATATTCCCCTTTCTCAATCTATATTTTTTAGTTTTTCATAGGAATTTGTGTTCAAAGGCAGACTTGAAATGGATTTGCTGTAGGAAATGTTTATATTATGCAAGTTTTAGTGCTATGGGAAACAGAGGAAAAAAACTAGAAAAGAACTGACATTGTTAAATATATGAAATAGACCCATACACATTTTGTCAGCCAATGAATGCTTGGAGTTCCAGAAAAATTTTGACTTATCTTCAAAACCATTTTAAGGGACGTAAGGATAGATGATATCTACACTCTAGCATAAACTGAGAAAAGCAAACTCTGAGTTACCCAGGATGATGACAGGAAGATATACTATGTACTGCCCCTAAGCCACAGGTAAATGGCAGAACAAGCTTTCTTTTCATAGCAGTTATTCGCATTTTCATTTAAGCTGCTAATTAATCTATAGCTTCACAAATGTAGGGTCTGGGAGGAAAGACTAGAAAATGGAGTCTTAGCTGTTAAAAGCAGAAAAGAATCTAGTTTCTTTTTATCATTAACACTCTGTATTGTATCTTTTAAAAATAGAAGGTAATAATTGTACCATAAAAGCAGACCTGTATAAAAGTACTTAAACATTACTGTAACTAGGACAATCAATTTTTTAAAACTCTCTTCATTATGTTGGTGTAAGAGTGGTTTTTTGAATCTTATATAGGCTTGATCTTTTCTTGAGTTTCATCTATTTTAAAAGAAAAATGAATTTTCATACCAAAGAAAACTCTTAAATTTCAGAGGCTTTTGTGAAAGAAGTTTCTTATATTCCAAAGGAATGACTTTTATTTCCTTGTCAGGGACTTCCTTGATAACTGCTACCCACAAAGACATACATAACCAGACCACCAAATACATGCATGGGGGAGTTCACTTTATATAATACGTGAGGGAGATTCTGGGGTCTTCAGTAGCCCACAGTCCTTTCCTTTATGCCATCAAGGATAATGGATGACTGTAATTGGGGAACAGAGTGAGACAAGATGGATTCCTATGCAGTAACTCAATCAAAAAAGTATGTAATCCAACCCTTGGGAGACAGTGAGTTGCCCAGCACTGGAGGCCTTCAAGCAAAGACTAGATAATATAGAAAAGATTCCCCAATTATAGCAGGGATTCTTAACCTTTTTTGTGTCCCCTTTATCAGTTGGGGAAGCCCTTCTCAAAATTATGTTTTTAACTGTATAAAATAAAATACACATGGTTGCAAAGGAAACCAATTACATTGAAATAAAGATTTCTTTTTTATCTTCTAAATTCAAATCTCAAATCTATCCACTCTACCCAACTCTATCCATGGGTTCCGGGTTAAATGCCACTGAACTAGTTACCCTGCAATGTCCTTTCCAAACTAGAGATTCCATGTGATTCCTCATAATATTTTGTGCCCCAAATTTCATTAGGCATCATATCCAAAGTACACAAATGAAAGGAAAAAAAAGCAAAACACGTTTCACTTTGGACCACACTAGAGTCACATTTACAGTAATAGCTCACATTTCCGTAGTTCTTGGAAATTCTTTATTTTATATTGAAGACCTTCAATCTAGCTTCTTGAGGTAGATACTGAAAGTATTATTTCCCACATTTTTTGATAAATAAAGTTAGGTTAAGCAATATTTTTTCCATCTCCATATATGGACTGTACACCAAGCTCAGTCATTCATTCAGTTAATTAATATATTAAGAACCTATAATGTGCTAATACCACCAGTTACGACTTACACCTCCCCTCAAAAATTATCTTGTATGTGTTTAAATGTGCACGTTGTCTGCCCTGATGGTATGTAAGTTCTTTGAAGAAAAGAGTAGTTATGATTGTGTCTTTGTTCGCCCACCACCTAGTATAGTATCTGACACATGGTAAGCATTTGATGACTGGTGAATTGATTGATTTACCCATGGTCTCACTTCTAGTAGCTGTCAGAGGAAGGATTCAAAACTAATTTTCCTTACCACTAGACCAGCATTCTATCTACTGCTCTTAGCCCATTACCTGGGATGTAGTAGATACCTAATAAATGTTAATAGATTGCTCTTTATCACAGTAAGAAGTCCATAGAGAAGGTAGAGACCAGCAAGTTTACAAACATGCCATCTGGAAGGACTGATTGAGGGAGCTTGGGGAAATGAAGCGAGAGGAGAGAAAGCGTCTGGAAAACAGGAAGGAGAAGAGCAAAGACCCTTAAACATTTATCAGTCATCAAATATTGTTGTAAAGGACAGGGATTAGGATTGTTTTGTTGGACCTGAGAGGGAAGAATTTAGAACCAGGACTAAGATTGGCAGCTTTGGCTCTATAAGAAAAATCATCCAAATAACTAAAGTTATGTTAAAATAAAACTTTGATTTTCAATGTAGGTAGGCAAACAGGACACTAACAATAAATAAGCTCCTACTATGTGCCAAGCACTGCTAAGCACTTTACAAATATTATCTCATTTGATCTTTGTAATAACTCTGGGAGGTAGGTGCTATTGTAATTCTTAGTTTGCAAAATTCTCTTGTTTACTGAAGCAAACAGAGGTTGATGGGCTCTCCCAGGGTCATCTTATAGCTAGGAAATGTCTGAGGCTAGATTTGAATGCAGGTCTTCCTGGATATTTTCACCCAATGAAGGCTGAGTGATAGTATTAACCAGGAGTTCTTAATGTTCTTCATGTCAAAGACTCTTTCAGCAGTGATGGGAATTTCTCCCCAGAGAAATGTTTTTTAATTGCATAAAACAAAGCACATAGATTACAAAGGATAGCAATTACACTGAAATAGTTATCAGGTTTTTTAAGACCAAATTCATGGACCCCAGGTTAAGAATCCCTGGGAGAGATTCCTGGTTAGGTATAAATTGAATGAGATTACTGCTAAAGTCTCTTCCAATTCTTAGATTCTGTGAATTAATCCCTAAATTTGAAGGTGTTAATAAGCAAGGAAAAGTTTGATTGTATACCTGAGGCAGGAAATGACCCATAAATAGTGGAAAGTGTCGCTAACCCAGAGGAGTACTGCAATATCCTGTCAGGGAGAAGTTGGTTGAAGTCAACTTTTATTTACTCTTTTTCAGTCCAATACAGGGTAAACTTTTGGAGGGAAGGGCCAAGTATAGCACTTTTTACATAGTTGGTGCTTATTAAATGCCTATTGAATAAACGACTAAACCAACTCATTACTAATGGACATGGGGGTTGTGAGGGTAGGGAGCAGTGGGGAATTGGGCTCAAATAGAAATATTTAGAAACAAGTAACTGAGCTTTCTTTTCCTGGCTCAGATAGGTTTGCATATCCCAGTGTAAGCAAAGGTTAAATGGAACAGCTTCTTTGAGGGCTCCAAAGTACAAAGAAATAAGAAGCATCAATTAGTCCAAATAAGTAGAAAAAATAGCCTTCTCTTTAGTGTTTCTCTTTTGTTTTCTGATGTTGTCAAAATTGAACCTCCACTTGTTCTTTGTTTTCCATTTTTTATCCTGACCTGGTCAGACCACAAATAGCATCTTCTGGGACCCCATTTTATGAGACATTGACAATATAGAACAAGCCAGGACTAGGACAACCAGGATGTTGAGGGGACTGGAGAATATGACAAATAAAGGTTATATCAAAAACAGAAATGTTTAGTCTGAAGAAGACTTGGGGACCATGATTAACTGTCCTTGGATATTCAAAGAATCACAGATTTAGAGTTGGAAGGTGTTTCAAGACCATTCAGTCTATCTCTCTAATTTTACAGATGAGAAAACTGAGACTAAACTAGATTAAGCAACTTACATAGCTACTAAGTGTCTGGAGGCAGAAGTCACACCCAGTTCTTTCTGGCTCTCCAGAATTCTATATATTCTATATTCTATATATTCTCTCTGTGTCTCTCTCTGTGCGTCTCTCTCTGGCTCTGTGTCTCTGTCTCTCTCTTTCTCTCTTTCTTTCTCTCTGTCTCTTTCTCTTTCTAGGAATGGCCTTCCTTGGGTGTTGGTTAGTTTCCTAGAGCCCTAAGTCTTCAAGAAGAGGCCAAGTGAGATCACTTTTCAGGAAAATAAACAAAAATCATGATAAAGATAGGGATCACAAGGTGACCTCTGATTTTCCTTACAATTCTAAGATTGTCATGCTGTTATCCGACAAATGAACAATTCTGTAATGTGCTACAGACCCTCCCCCATCCCTGAACCTCCCTGTCTCTTTTCCAGTCTGTATCAGGGCCTGCCAGCCTTTTATTCATGATGTGAGGAGATAGAACTACCCGAAATGAATAGTGAGAGTTATGTTGTGTTATAATGAGTTTCTTCTGAAACTATCCCTGAGTTTTTCTTGTTCCCTAGTGGAATACCTTGTTCCCTTGCCTAATCTGTGCCTGTGCATTTTATGACATCTATCAACAAAATGCTTCTTTCAAGATAACTGCATGAAATTTGTGTCCTGAGGTAACATTTTCAAATGGCCCATTTGGTGCAAGTTTTATTTAAAGCCATAGTTCACTTAATGGGATATTTCTTATGCTGGTCACCTTATATTTTATTGACCCTCATATCCACTTAGGCAACTGCAAACCATATGTTCTCCACCCTCAAATTGAGTGTCTCTGCCTAACTCCAGTGCATATTAAAGTCAAGCCAAGGAGCTGTTCATCTATCCTACACTGGCACTTGAGAATGGAAAGAGACCCTCAGTGGGTAATCCAGAAGTCCTCCCTAAAAAAAAAAAAAAAAAAAAAAAAAAAAAAAGATCCTCTACTCCTCTACTTTGGCCATTTGTTTACCCCATTTCCAAGCCATGACTCCAGTCCAAGGACTTCTTTCTGCTCCAAAGGAAGTTTGAGGTGAGAGAGCCAGGAGCCAAGCTAAGTGTCTTCCAAATTCAGGGAAAACTCCATTATAATAAATATAATTATATATGTATATAATATATAAATGTAGTTTATATAATATAAATATATATAAATAGAATCAATGAATCTGATTAATTTTCCTATGAAAGGTGGAATTTTTACATTAACAAGTTTAAATGTTTAAAAAAAAGGAAGGAAAGAAAGAAAGGAATGATGGAAATAAGAAAAAGAAAAAAGAGAAAAAAAGAAAGAGGGAGGGAAGATGGGAAAGGGGGAGGAGGGAATGAGGGAGGAAGTAATGAGGGAAGGGAAGGGAAGGGAAGGGAAGGGAAGGGAAGGGAAGGGAAGGGAAGGAAGGAAAGGAAAGGAAAGGAAAGGAAAGGAAAGGAAAGGAAAGGAAAGGAAAGGAAAGGAAAGGAAAGGAAAGGAAAGGAAAGGAAAGGAAAGGAAAGGAAAGGAAAGGAAAGGAAAGGGGGAAAAGGGGGAAAGGAAAGAAAAGGGGGAAAAGGGAGAAAAGAAAGGAAAGGAAAGGAAAGAGGGAAAAGGGGAAAGGAAAGGAAAGGAAAGGAAAGGAAAGGAAAGGAAAGGAAAGGAAAGGAAAGGAAAGGAAAGGAAAGGAAAGGAAAGGAAAGGAAAGGAAAGGAAAGGAAAGGAAAGGAAAGGAAAAAGGAAAAAGGAAAAAGGAAGAAAGGGAGGGGAGAGAAGGAAGGAGGGAAAGAAGGAAGAAGGGAAAGAAGGAAGGAGGGAAGTGAGAGAGGGAGAAGAAGGGGAGGGAGGGAAGAATCAAAAAGAGCAGCGAGGGGGAGAAAGGGAGATGAGGGGAAAAGGAAAGAGAAGGGAGTGAGGGAGACAGAAAACACTATCTCTCCACTACAGTTGAAGATTGAAAAGATTGCTCCCCATCGTAGTAAAACATCTCCTAAGATCTTTTGGATCAAAAAAACCACTCTGTGGTCCAGGTTTCTCTATTCAGATTACTCCCTTAATTAAATTAAATTGCAAATGTTCTGACTCCTCTCCAAGACAAACCTCTTAGCAGAGCCCAAAGAACAAACAACGTTAACTGATAAAGCTCGCTACTAACAAGCTCCAGACTGGAGGAAGTCTTTTACTTCCCAGGCTGCCATTTAGGCCATCTTGACTTCCTTTTTGATGCGGGGTAGTAGCTTCAGGCAGTCTGTCACTCATCCCTCTCCCACTGTTTTGTGTCACTCTAACTTAAACTTCGGTGAAAAGGCTTATTTTCATCCCGACTGCGTGAGAGTCACGTGCCGCCGCGCTTCTCTCCCACGGAGCCGCGTGGACCGGGCTTTGCCGGAGCCTCGTCTGCCCATGTGGGCCAGAGATTCATTCCAGTCCGGCCCAGAACGCTGCTGCTCGGGATGCTTGTCCTAGATTCCTCCTGGATGCTCCCCGATGGGAGCCAAAGGAGGTCACCTGGTTAATGTGTCCCCTCTCCCATCCATTAACCGGAGGAAGTGGAAAGTGGTCATCTCCCCGGATACAATGTAGCCTCCAGAGTCCGGGATGCTTTCTACAGGACTCATCTCATTAAGAGCGCCGTGACCCCTCCCCAAAAGCCCGGGATCGCTTCCAAAATGGCCCCGTTTGTGTTCAAGGAAAACAGAGGCACAGACACCTCGAGTGATTCAGAGAACAAACATACTCCTCTAAAAACCCCTGACATAAATCACTGGAGAAAAGGGTTATTCTCGAGCCAAGAATTAACTAGCCTCGTCTGTAGGAAATTGTCAAAATACATCTGGGCGCAGTTTCTTTTTCTCATGTGGACCTTTTCTAAAGTCAGTTCTCATCTTTCCTGGCTGGGGATGCTCATTAGTAATCCGAGGAAGATGCCGCTAAATGGCCTAATTCTTGACTCCCCTTCCTCCTTTTCTTTTAAAAGCCGGAGCGTTCATAAAAGTACCAATTAGGAAATTTAGGCAGGGCTCTCACTCCCTTTTTTCTTCTTCCCCTACGTGCTGAAATTATTTCTTTCATCCTATCTCTTGTTTCTGTCTTTTTGAATGGGGGGGGAATATATATATATATATGTATATATTTACTAAAGTAAATACTAAATACTAATAATAAATAAATATTAGTCAAATAAATATAATAAATATGCTTCAGTTTAGTTTTTTATGAATAGATTTTAATATCTGAGGGCATGGAACATCTGAACTGGAGAATTCTTCCCAGCTTAAAAGTAATCTAGTTAGCAATATCAGTCCCAAGGAGCTCAATATTTGACCCAACCTGTGAGAACCTTAGAGTATGAACATCTTTCTTTGTCTTTGTGCTTTCTTTGGCTACCCCTAAACTTGCTCCGTTGACCTCATGTTAAGTATCTTGTGGCCTTTAAATAATTAAGGTAATACTTAAAAGGTAGAATCATTTTCCTACAAAGGCTATTCATCTGAAACCTATAGATTATACCATTTTGTGAGACACATGGAAAGAATGTCAAGGTTCTTAAGCCTGAAAGCTATTGTCAAATCTTGCAAACAACCTTAGCAATAGAGTGTTTTGGATTGATTATTATTAAATAATAATGCAATATACCCTGGAACACATTATTTTATCTGATCCACAGTCCAAATAAAGAAACCCTACTCATCTCAGCTATTCAGGATCCATAAGGTAAGCTGGCTCAAACCTGGTCCTGGAAGAGTTGAAAGGAACAAGAATGGGCAGATTGCTATGGGATAGAGTAGCCTACTGAATCCCTGCACAGAAGTAATTAATCAGTTCACTCACTTGATATAAGCCAGCTATTTCCTTTTTATTCCTTCCATCCTTTCCTTCTTTCTCCCTCCCATACTTATTTTCTACTTTTATTCTTTCTTGTTCCTTTCTTCTTTTTTGTCTCCCTTTTTTCTATTTCTTTCACTTTCTCTGTCTTTTTATTTCTTCTCTTTCCTTCCTTATAAAGCTATATTTTCAATAAAGTTATTATTCTCAACATTCTTGTTTTAATTTTGATCTCTGAATTCTCTCCTTTCCTCTTTTCCATTCCCACCTATTGAGAAGGCAAGAAATCATCAATTATATATGTGAAATCATGCAAAACATATTTCCATAATGGCCATGTTACTGAAAAAATGCAACAAGAAAAACAAAGAATGTGAAAAAATATGCTTCAGATTTCATTCAGACTTCATTATTTCTCTTTCTGGAGGTGGATAGCGTTTTTTTAATCTTAAGTCCTTTGAAATATTGTCTTTTACACTTAATCATCATTTCAATATTTCCATTATTATATACAATATTCTCATGATTCTGCTTACTTCACTTTGCATCAGTTTGTGTAAGTACCCCCAGATTTTTCTAAAAGCATGCTGGTCATCATTTCTTAGAACACAATAGTACTCCATCATATATCTCAACTTGTCCAGTCATTGCCCTATTGATGGGCATGGCCTCAGTTTCCAATTCTATGCCAACACAAAAGAGCTACTGCATATATTTTTATACATATAATATTTTTTTATTTTTATTTGATTATTTTATATTTATTTAATTACACTGATTTCTTTGAAATATAGAGTAGTATTAGTGATATTGTTGAATCAAAAGTATACACAGATTTATTGCCTTTTGGACACTGTTCCAAGTGGTTTTCCAGAATGATTGAACTAGTTCAAAACTCCAACAACAGTACATTAAGGCACTTAATATAGCAAAACTATACTAAGGGATATAGCTTTCAAAAGTAAAGAAATGATAGCACTGAGGCCTGATCAGATCACATCATTCAATCAATTTACTAAGTGCCAAGCATTGTGTTAAGTAATTGGGATGCAAAAAGAGACGAAAGACAGCAACTACCCTCAAGGAATTTACAATCTGATTGAGAATAGATAGAAGAAAGCAAGGACATTTAATTTAGAGAGAAGACTTGAGAAAGTCATACTTGCTGTCATTTGAAAAAATTACAAAGAACCAAATTTAGAGTTAACATTAGGAATGCTTTACTAACCATTAGGCTGTCTTAATGTGAAAATAGGTGCTAAAGGAAGTAATGGGTTTCTTCTCATTTAAGATCTTTTAGGAAAAGCTTGATGATCATTTATCAAATATGTTGCAGTAGAAAATATTTTCCATATATGATTAGTGGATTGGTACTTCATAAACAATCACTGAGACCTCTTCTGAATTTAACATTTTTTTGATTCTGTGATTTTTCTCCTTTTTATTCTCTTTCCAAGCTGTTTATTAAATTTATCCAAATTTTATCCCTAATATTAATTCCTTAACAATTAATTGAAAATATTTAATACCCATTAGGTACAATAATACCATGTTTGGCAGTATGCATTCAATTCAATTTAATGCAATAAACATTTATTATGTTTGTTGTTTCACATGTTTCCTATGTGCAAGGCACTATGCCAAGTGCTGGAAATGCAAAAAAGAAAAAGGATTTTTTTGTGCTTCACCTTCCACCCTTTCAATCAGAGGGGCAGAGACTGAGAGTCCTGCAAGGTATAAGTCAAAAGTTCCTGAAATGATAAGTTTTCTGGTGATAAGAATATTGGAGTTCAATCCAAATACAATTTGGAAGACCATGTAAATCTCTTCCTAAAATTTCTCCAATTGTCAGCCTGTAGAACAAATATTAGCACAAAATCTCTAATTAATTGTGTTTGCTGTGGTTTATTTGCCCAAATTGCATGAGTATTGAAAATCAAGATGACCAATTGTCCCATGAAATGATGTTGCTTATGTAGCCTTTGATTAACAGTTGAAACAAGTTCTTTGAATTCATTGATTTGTCTCTTCAGAAAGAACTTGTAAGTCTTCCTTTCATTTAGCTATAATTTCTTTATGCCTTTTTATATAATTTACTCGGACACCATTAGTCCTCGGTTCCAGGTCCTAAGATTCCCTGAAATATAAACCCTTGACCAGAACCTCAGGAATAGTTTGGCAGTTTGGCAGTGTAAAAGTCATTTACATTTGTTATGGCAAGCTCTGTATTTAAAAGATCTGAGCTTAAGTTATACCCTGACATTAATATCTGTATGACCTAGAACAAGTCACTGTGATGCACATAATAAGAAATCCCCAAAAAGATCCCTCTAGACTAGATAAGAGTGGCCAAACTATGACTTAGCTTACCAGCTGCCTTTCTATGGCCTTTAAGCTAAGAATGGCTTTCATATTTTTATACAATTAAACTTTATTTTAAAATGTAAATATTACTCTTAGTTTGGAGAATATAAAAAGAAGCAGCAGTCCAGATTTGGCCCAAAAATGTAGTTTGCCTATCCCTAGGCTAGAATGATGGGCCAAATCTAATAAGATAGAATTCATTGGGGATAAATGTAAATTCTTATACTGGGGTTCAAAAAATCAATTCCATAAGTAGTTAGTTAGTCAGAAGATGTCTAGAAGTTTTTAAAAAGTAGCATATTTAGACAGCATTAATGAAAGCACAAGATCAAAAACAAAGGAAAGGGCAATAGTTTCAGTGTTTTCTGTCCTGGTCAGAGCACAACAGAAGATGTATCTATAAGCTGGAGGGTATCCATCAAAATGTTTATAGGACAGTGAGATGCTTACCATCCACCAAAGAAGAATCAATAGGAGCAAAGGTAATTAAGCCTATATTGTACTGGTTTAAGCTCCCATCATGATTTTTAGGAAATTATAACTCAAAAAAGATCCAATGCAGCATATACAATGAACATCTACTTAAGGCTCATTATTTCATTTTCTGTCAAATTGATGCTAATTCTGTTGTCATGCTGGGCACTCACTGTAGTTTCAAAGATAATTTAGGAATATATTTTGCATCAGAGTTTTTACTGATATTTGGCATTTTCTTTTGTTTTATTTCCTAGTTTAGGCCCTTCTATCTCTCTAGAAGTGACATTCTTAATGTCATTTACATTTATTCCCCATTATTTTGTCTCGCTGGTTTTCATAGCTTTAAACCAAGTTCTGATAAGAAGGCATAACTTTTAAAAGGTATTTTAACCTTAATTATGAATGCTTTTCTCTTGCTAGGTTTAATCAAAAGTCTAATTTTATTTAAGCAGGGATGTGCAGAAATGCCATATCTGCCAGGTTAACAGCTGCATTGGTCATAGGGAAAACATAATTTATCTAGTTAATCCTTCCCAGCAAGAAATTAAAATAATTTTCTCCTAGGCCTATGAGTCATGCAAAAGCTGTTTCTATCTCAACCTTTATCTCTTCCTGTCAATTTTCTTTTAAATTAAGATATTTGTTCATTTACAGCATGAAGCTCGAGTGCACGATATCAAGACTAGTATATCTGCCTAATTTTTCTGAAGATAGGATAGAAAGACTGGGGTGTCTCATAATAGAGTGCCCTATAGTCTGAATATTAATTGTTAATAACATCTTGTCACCTGATCTAGAGTGTTAACCACCCAGAAGAAAAATAAGATTTCAGGTGTCAGTTAGCTAAAGCTATAGATCACCATTTACTTTCGATTGTGGGCTTAAATAATGGCCTTGGAACCCATTATTTATCCTGAAGCTTTTTTAATTTCAATTTTAATGATTTATTAGTAATGGTGAAACAATCTTCTTTGGCTATTTTTTTCATGTTTCTAGTCTGCACGGTTAATAATTCTGCACTGACTGGGATGTGTGGGTGATGGATCGCCAGAAGCCAAAGATTTACTCATGCAAAATTATTCAGGAATCCAGTTGCAAAAGCTTTTTAATGGGCCAACTTTGAAAACTGATTTATTCATCTTTTTTTTCCTTAATTACTAAAAGAACATAGCTTTTCTTTTGGAAACTAGAAAACATGTCAGCAACTTTAATTCCAATATAAGATTTCTATATGATTTGGAGAAGGATTTTTTCTTTTTCTTTTTTCTTAATCTTCCTTTTCTTTCTTTCCTTCCTTCTTTCCTTTCTCTTTTTCTTTCTTTTTTCCTTTCTATAGAAAAGATCAGATTTATATCTCAGCTTTACCACCTAATATACTGATTAGCCTTTTTAAAGATAATTTAATGTTTAACTATTTCTTCACCTTTAAGATGGGGATAAAAATACTTGCATTTTGATGATTGTCTTTCTCACGTCAAAATACTATTATGAGGCAAGACCTTGATAATACCTAAAACATCATGCAAGGATGAACTCACAGTTATACCTCCTTAAGTCAGCCAAGGGCCACATGCAGATTTTTATTCATTTCCTTAGGCTGGATCAAAGTTGCTGCTTGGTAATTCTGCAGAGTCTGATAGTTCCATAAATTCATGTGCCATCTGTTTCATCCTCATTGTCAGGAGTCCATCCTTAATTCATAGAGGTGATTTCTCATGGGGAGAATAGCATCCCATGTTATAAGTCAATATTCACACCAAGATTTTCTGAACTCATTAGCCTTATCAGAAAATTACAATCAGAATTCATCAGGAATTTGTTATGTCTATACAATTCTAGGTACTAGGGAAGATACAAAGGTTAAATAAAGTATGGTCCTTTCCTTCAAGGAATTCACAGCCTAGTAAGGGGTTACAACACAAACAAGAACAGCTATGAAAGATAGCAGCACATCAATTCATTGCAGTTAGAAAAAAAATGGGGGGGGGCATTGGTACACTAAGAAAAGAGGTTCTTATCAACTACAAGTATAATAAAAGATGTCCTGGAGGAGGTAAGATTAAATTTTTTTAATTAATTAAGATTAGCTTGAAAGAATAGATGGGAATTTAATAAGGAAAGAAGTCCAGGTATTGGAAAGATCCTGAGCAGAGACACAGAGATGTGAGCACATGATTCATGATTGGTATTTATTTGTTCATAGGAAGGTGTGATACAATTATCCAAGTTAGAATATAGAGTACATGGAAAGGTAAGAATCCTGCCAGAGTGTAGAGGGTCATAAATACCAGTAAGAGGACTTTGAACTTTCACTCCAGAGGCATTAGAGAACTACAGAACATTTATGAACAGTGGGATGACATGATTAAATCTATGGGTAAGAAAAATATTCCTCTTAGCAATATGAAGTAAGACTAGAGAAAATGGAGTTGGGAAGACCTACAAAGTTATCACAGTGGTCCAGATAGTTGGTGATGAAAGTCTATATTAGTGTGACATGCTGTGGACATAGAAAGGAGGCAATGAATGGGAGCAACATGGAAATAGAATCAACTGCATCAGGTGATGATGGTTATTTAAATAAGAGAGAAAGAAGAGTCAAAGGTCCCAGCCAGGTAGTGAACATGGAATACTGGGTAAATGTTAGGGCCAGAGACAGAAGCACTGAAGTCAGACAGAGGAACATGGACATGTTGAATTTGATGTGCCTTTGGGATCCCAAGTAAAGAAGTTTTGCAGGATGTTGGAAATATAAATCTGAAACTCAGAAGAAAGTCCAGGTTTAGAGATGAAGTTTGAAGAGACAGCTATGTCGTTGAAGCCATGGGAGCAAAAGAAATTATTAAGAAACAATGTCCAGGTGGAAAAGAAAAGGGCTGAAGACAAAGTCTCATAAAATATCCATTTAACTCGGTTAGGAAGAGGATGAGGTGACAGATTGTCAATGAAAGAGAGAAACACAATGATTAATAATAATTGACATTAACAAAAGAACAATTTAAACAATAACACAAACATTATAAAGACAAACAACCTTGAAAGACTAAAGAACTCTTACCAACTCAATGAGCAATCATGATGCCAGAAGACTGATGAGGAAGAATGGTACCCATCTCCTAACAGAGTTATGTTGGACTCAGAATAGAGAGTGAGATGTATATTCTTACATGGCCAATGAGGGAATATATTTTGTTTGACTATGCACATTTCTTAGAAAGGTTTGTTTCCTTTTTGTTTTTGTTTCTTCTAAACTGAGAGGATAGAGAGAGTTCAAAAGGCCAGAATTCACAATAAGAATAATGACTAAGTTTAATATGCGAAGAAAATGGTAATTATAGAAATGAAAAAAATTGTACTCTAAGGTAGAATTCAAAATGGCACAATTCTGAAACGTGATAGAGATAAATTGTGGTCATGTCAATAAATGCCTAAAGTATACTGGAGGTGGTTGCAAGAGTTGAGGAATTTTAAGACCATATTGCTAGGAAGATGATCAGAATGAAAGTAGATATGTCTGAAGATAATGACAGTTAATGAGGTGGAGAGGAAAAATCAGAAGTCAGCTACTAACCTAATTTTAAAAGCTAAGAGAATGACCTCAAGGAGATGACAAGGATGGAGAAAGGCTGGTACAAGTGTAGTGAATGGACCTTGAAAAAGGAAAAGTGACGGATGATAGGAATAGGGGAAAGTATAGGGATAAGACTGTGGTTTCATTGCTATAGATCAAAAGTCAAATTCAGCCAGCAGCAACAAGAGGCCTGCAAAAACCCCCAGGGAAGTTTGAGCCAGATTAAAATGTAATTGGGAAATGTTTAACAAAATAAAGAAAAAATGCAATACAACAAGAATAGTATTAATTTGCAGTTTTCTAAACCAAAATGCTCTCTATTTGTTTGACAACTCTTAGTTGAGATAACTGCCCTTATGATACAAATGTTCTCTAATTTCTATGATTTACAATCTTACATAGTTACCTAGAACACTAAATTAAGGGTCAAGTTAATAAGAATTTATTAGTGTAGCTACTATATGCCAGGTACTGTATATGGGACTGAATTGAGTAAGTTGGAAGAATATTGATTGAAAAGTTCAAGGCTGAAGAAAACTTTGCTGTCAGTAGAGCAGGATACAGTGAAATGGGATAAAAGGTGGGTGAATTGGGTCAATGTGACTCTGGATATAGAGATAGTTAGAACAGAGTTAAAAGATTGGACAGTTAGAAGGCCTGGAGTTAGGGATGGTCTGAATTTGAACTCTGCCTTCGACACATTAACTATGACTCAAAAAAAAAAAAAAAAAAAAAAAAAAAAGACTTCATCTCTCTCAGACTCATTTTGCTTATCTATAATGTAGAAGCAATAGCACCATGATTGCCATGAGCATGAAGTCAAACCACACACACACATCATTGTTGTTGTTCAGTCTTTCAATCATATCTGATTCTCCAGGAACCCATGGACCAGAGCAGACCAGGTCAGTACAGTCCTTGGGGTTTTCTTGGTAAAGATTCTAGCGCAGTTTAGCATTTCTTTCTCCATTGAATTATCTTTCATTTGCACTTTCTCCTATGACCTATATGTCTTGAGTTACCTTGCTCATAGCTTCATGGAGCTATACAAGTCCTTGCACCAAACAAGGCAATGAACCAGGAGGAGACAATATGTATATATGTATATATATATATATATATATATATATATATATATATATATATATATATATATATGCATATGCATATGTTTTATAAAGACTTAAAGCACTAATATTAATAATAGGAGATGGTAATTCTGATAGTAGAAGTGTACAACTCACAGTCTAAGCCATGATGGTTGATACCAAACTAAACCACAATAGGATTTGAAGACTGTATATTCCCCAGAGTCATAAATAGCCTTTAGAACACTGCATTTGGGCAGCTTGTGCCTCACTAAAGTTTCCCATTCAGGTTTGTTTGGCCCTTGACTTAAGGGAACAGTGCCCAGATTTCTGAGGTCTGGGCATCTGGGCTCTGGGCAGAGCACTGATGAAGAACTGCTGGCTAATTGAGTCCAACCTCCTTGAAGTTCCTCCTGCAGGAATGCTGAAATCTGTTCCCCGGAAGTTTTCCAAAGCCACCTAGAGATGAGCTGATTCAGCATCTCTCTCTCTCTCTCTCTCTCTCTCTCTCTCTCTCTCTCTCTCTCTCTCTCTCTCTCTCTCTCTCTCTCTGTCTCTCTCTCTGTCTCTCTCTCTGTGTCTCTCTCTGTCTCTCTGTCTCTCTGTCTCTCTCTGTCTCTTTCTCTCTCTCTCTCTCTCTCTCTCTCTCTCTCTCTCTCTCTCTCTCTCTCTCTCTCTCTCTCCAATAAGTACAAATTTGATTTCAAGGTCAAAAGTATCCAACTTAAGTTTATTATTTGTGGAGAACTGGGTTTAAGCCACTTCTCTAGTTCGGCCACACACAAATCCATTGCCTGTAGTACAGTGATTGATCCACAGAGAAGGAAGGTACTTCAATTCTATCTGATTGTATTAGCTACAGTCCCTTTGTCAGTCTATAGACCACAGTGCTTTTCAGTCCTGAGACTTTCCACTTTTCATTCAGTGTCCCCCTGACAGTGTGGGATTTATTTTTCAATCAGCCTTAGTTTCAGGCCAACATATAAAAAAGGCCTCAGTGACTGTTTTATATTCAGTAACAAATTTCTCTCGTCCCCATAAAACATCTTCTGTCTGCCATTGAAAAGACGCAGTATCTGGTGCCCCACTAGAATTTAAACAGCTAATCCACTTGAAGAAATAAGTGTTCTGTTGATGTGTACCTGGGACTGATAATCCCTAATTGCCTATGCAGGAGATCTGAATGTACCCATAGAGAAGAGAAGCAGGTTGTCCAGATAAACAAATACATCAGCTCTTCTATCCAAGGTGTGTCTGTAAGGCTGACTCTTAGGTCAAGTGAAATTAGTTGGTCTATTCAGCCTCCACCCAATCAATAATTGACTTTTATCTGAAGGCTAAGACTACCTTCCATTTTGGCAGGACAAAGCACTCCAAATCCAGAAGAAAGTTTGCCAAAGACAGAGAACAGGGAAGAGATTTGTTGCCATACTTACATCATGATATTATTATTACAGTTGTTATTGTTGTTATTCATAGCAATAATTATATTACTCAAATATATAGTGCTTTAATATTTGCAAAGCGTTTTATAGACATAAGCTTATTTGACATTCACAATAACCCTAAGGGATGGTAGATACCATTAATATCTCAAATTTAAGATGAAGAAACAGGTTCAAAATTTAACTGACTTGTCCAGGGCCACCTGACTTAAGAAAGAACTCAATTTCACAGCTTCCAGACTCCACGTCCATGTCTACTTTCTGTACCAGATAGCCTCTGCATAAAGCCTGTAGACTTTGTAAATGTTTGTAAAGCTCCATCTATCCAGCAGAACCATATTTTCAAATTGTGTGCCCAATTTGAACATCAACCACAGGCTGAATTCTCATTCTCATGTGGAGGAGACCAAATCTTCCCACACTCTTACGACCGAAGTCATGCTTGATCATTAGGCTACATCTGTAATGTCACGGGAAAATTTAGTTTTAAAATTAAGGGAATTGAAGTGTGAAGTTGGAGTCATATTCGGTAACCTCCCTTGGAAAAGAAGTTTTATTTAATGGTAATGATATTTGTACTGAGGGATCATTGCAGAGAAGGGCTTGAGAAAGGCCAGCACTTTTCCTTATTCTAAGAAGGATTGACTATCTCCCACTGCAAGGGCACAATATATTTTCCTGCCCACTTTCATTAGCTACAAGAGAGTGTGACAGAATCCATTCCCCAGGTTTCTAGCAACTACTCACCCAGAACTTTTAGCACATAGGTGAGTAAAGCAAAAAAGAAGAAGTAAAAGAAAATGACTGGATAGATGGCATTTTGACAGCTTCTCAAATCCCTGGATAGAAATGTCAAGAGGAAACAGACATAGTTGACTTCATCAGAAAAAAATAACTATAAAATTCCTGGTGATGAGAAAACAGTAATCCAAAAGATTGTGTTCGCCTTGCTTCTCAAAGAAGGATGGATATGAAGGCCAGTCTCCTAAATCTGATTCCCCAAACCACCTTTCCAGTACTAAGTTCTGACAGGCTGTCCAGCCCAATTTCTTACACTATCTGCTAGATTTCTCTACATGGAGGTCCCAGAATGTTCTTGCTATTTATGGAAAATACTAAACTTGTCATCTTGGCCCCTATATTTCAGCTGTTATTACATACCCAGTATATACCCAACTCTGTTCTAAGACACAGGGATGCAAATATGAAATCAAAAACAGTTAATGCCCTCAAGGAGCTTACATTGTAATAGAGAATACAACATGAAATAGTAAAACAAGCCCTGCCTTCTGAGAGATTACAAAATACTGGAAAATGAGAGAAAATACTGATACCTCTGGAAGATCAAAAAAAGTCTTGTAGAGGAGGAGGTGATCCTTGAGTTAATTAAGGGTTCCTTAGAATAAAAATGACTTAGCTATAGGTCATTTTCCCCCTTCTCACAAGAATAAATTCAAAATGATTGAGTGTATAATGCCCAACCTTCTCCCTGGCACATTATCCCAAGAGAATGAGTATAGAATTTGGGTTTGACTTTATGACTGCTATGCAATATTGCACAAACCCCTGTCCTTGGTACCTCAGACTTTCCCCATTGTTACACCACATCTAGCTCTTCAGTACCCAGCCAGTCTTTGCTTATATGAACTGTCAGTTTTCAGGCTAAGACTCTAAGTACAGTTTTTAAAGGAAGTAATTAATCCTCCCCCATCACCCACTCCTAGACAGCACTGCCTCAATGCCCCCACCTGCTTAAAAAAAAATTGGTCCAGAAGGCTATAGCAATTCACACAATGAACCTGAGGCCAGATTGTATTTCACTGTCTTTCAGAAGGTGCTAAGTGATAAGGATCAGGGGGGTCTTGTTGCTTTTAATGGGAAAAAAGTGAGCCTTTTGTTAAGTTCCTGAGCTGGCTCTGTAGCCAAGAAAAGCCAACTTCCGTGAATTCTTTGGCCTCAGTCGGTTTTGAGAGCATCCTGAGATTTTAATACTGCTAAATAAAATAGAGAAAACAGTGGAGAAGAAAGGAAAAGAAAGGTGGATGTATTGTGGTCCATGGGAGAGATTTCTGTTCAGAAAGCTCAGATGGATGTTCCCTATAAATGAGAAACCTGGAGGGAAAATGTACAAGTACAGCCAGGGATCAGATGAATGTCTCATTTTCCTTTTCATTTGAATACCACAGAGACGGTGCTTGACTTGCCTCAAATTAAAAGCTACATTGAAGATGCAAAACAACACATAAAATTTTAACTAGGCTTTTCAGTTAGTCTTAATTTTTTATTGGTTTTCTTTTTCTATCCACTCTTGTTCTTAGTCTTTGTTCTTCATCTACTTATCTTCATCCTTCCCTTGCACCTAGTATATACTCTTTTATTACCTATCTACCATTTCAAGAATTTTATATACATGCATACACACACATTCTCTATCCTCTCCCTCTCCCCCTCTCTCTCCTTCTCTCTTTTCCTCTTCCTCTTTTTTCCCCTTCTTTCTCCCTCTCCCTCCCCTCTCCCTCTTCCTTTCCCTCCTTTTTTCCTCTATCTCTGTGGAGCTCTACCTCTCTCTTGTCTTTCTTTCATGCCCCCACCATCTCTCTCATTCTCTCTCTCTCTCTCTTTCCCTCTTTCTCTCTCTCTTTCTCTCTCTTTTCCTCCCTCCCTCTTTATCTCCTTCCTCTGTCTCTCTTTCTCTCTCTCTGTCTCTCTCTGTCTCTCTCTCTCTCTGTCTCTCTGTTTCTCTCTCTCTCTGTCTCTCTCTGTCTCTGTCTCTCTCCCTCTTTCTCTCATCTCTCTCTCTCTTTCTCTCTCTCTCTTCCTCCCTCCCTCTTTATCTCCTTCCTCTGTCTCTCTTTATCTTTCCCTACCTTCCTATTTTCCTCTCATCTTCCTCTGTTTTTCCTCTCCCTCTCCTTTTCTTTTAACCTCTCTTCCCTCTCTCTCTACTTATTCTCCCTCTTCTCCTTCTCTTTCATGTAATGCATAGACATTAGCTGGGTTGTGGTCAGCTAGCTAGATGGCATAGGAGATAAAACATTGGTTGTTAAATCAAGACCTAAGTTCAAATGCACCTTCAGAAACTTACTAGCTTGATGATACTGAGCAACCTACTTAAACTTCTCTGTGACTCAGTTTTCTAATCTGTAAAATGAAAGAGATGGACTCAATGGTCTCTAGTTCTAAATCTGATCCTATGATCTAAGCCAAATCATAATTAGAAATTTGTAGAGCCTTTTGAGGAAGTCTAAGCTGCTCTCTGATATAGAACCCACTCTTAGAAGTAAATAATTCTGGTGATCCTTGCATAGCTGGTTCTTACAAAATTTCAATTGTGAGTTTAGGGTAACAATAAAGAAATGGGCATTATTAGGCTAATTTTAAAGACCCATAGGCAGAAAATGGCATTATATATATTTTTCCTAGAAATATGTAAGGAGAAAAAGTAGGCTAGTCTTATAAAAAGACAGAGACTGACATCACTCAAGCATAACATTGGTGCTCACAGAATCTTAAAAGACCCACAGAGAATAGATACTTCTTGAAAGATCATTAGCAGAATATAGACAATAATAACAAAGAGAAGATTTGGAAGGCTTGGGATCAACACAAATGGAAAGAATGTTTACATTACTGAAATCAGAGATCCATGGAAGTATTGACAGTATTAGCTGATAATGGTTCAAGATGTTAACATTGTTTCTCTGTTTTTGGTAAAAATATTTTATTTTTCCAAATAGGTGCAAAGATAATTTTCAACATTCACCTTTGCAAAATCTTGCGTTTCATTTGCCTCTCTCTCATTCCCCCTCTCCCAAGACAGCAAAAAAATGAATACAGGTTAAACTTGTAAAACTCTTTTAAACGTATTTCCATATTCATCATGCACATAAAAAATCAGACCAAAAGGGGGAAAAACACAAGAAAGAAAAAACAAGCAAACCGACAACAATAAAGGTAAAAATACTATGCTTTGATTCTCATTCAGTCTCCATAGCACTCTCTCTGGATGTCAATGGCACTTCGCATCACAAGTCCATTGGAATTGCCTTGAATCACCACATCCTTAAAAAGAGCTGGTTCAAGGTATTATCATTAAGAGATTATTTACAATTGACAAGAAATCCCTTAAAGTTTAAAAAAACTCCCATGTCCAAAGAAATATTTCACTAATGGCGGACTTTTAAATACCACACAGAAGAAATATTTTGAGCTAGAGATTCTGCCAAGGACTCATCAAAGTACAACAGATTTACACCCCATAAAGTCTCAAAGTTCAGCCTCTTCCTACAGCTATCCTACTTCTCTTCCCCACTGCTCAAAGCCAAGATACCTCTGGAGGGTTAGGATTCTGTGGGTCATATCCATAGATCAAAGTCAAACCATTGGAAAACAAAGTCATCATCTCCCATAACCTCTTGGCTCCAATTTTTGATAAAGATGTAGTCTACATATGTCCTCTCGATTTGTTCTTCCCCCTCCCTGTCCAGCAGGGATAACCCCTTGGTTGTTGCCCTTAATCTTTATTCTCTTCTTATCCCTTGGGCTTCTTCCCTGCTACTTAGAACTATCTTAGAGCTCCCACCATTTAAAAACAAACAAACAAACAAACAAAAATAACACCTTCACTTTACCCTGACATTTCCGGAAGCTATCATTCTATATCTTTTTCCCCTTTCACAGCCAAATACCTGGAAAGGATTTTCTATACTTGTCTCCATTTCTTCCCCTACTCCTCCTCAATTTCTTACAGCCAAGCCTCTGATCCCATCACTTAACTGAAACTGCTCGCTATTTTCAGGTTGCCAATAATCTCTTAACTTCTGATTGCAATGGCATTTTCTCCTTTCACATGTGACTTCTGCACAGCTTCTGGCACTTTTAACCACTACCTCTTTATGGGTGCTTTCTTCTCCCCAGATTTCTATGACAGTACACCTCTTTAGTTCTCCCTATTTTAATGATTACTTCTCATTCTTTCAAGAAATATCATTTTCTTAATACCTACTAAGTGTGGCTGTGCCCCTAGGGACTCTATTCTGGATCCTTTTCTCTCCAAGTTCTCTCTCCCTAGAGGAACTAATAAGTTTCCATGAATTCAATTATCACCTCTATGCTGATTTAGAAGGAGAGACAATAAACCTTCATATAGTGCCTACTATGTGTCAGGCAGTGGGCTAAGCATTGCACAAATATTATTTCACATAAATACATCCCAACTATCTATCCTTCCACCTCTCCATCCAAAGATCTGCCTAAATAGCCAACTATCAATCTGCCCATCTATCTGTCTGTCTATCCATCAGTCTTCATAGATTGCCAGCCTACTTTGCCAATTGCCTACTGGACATCTGCATCTGGATATCTGACAGGTATCTCCAAATTTATTCTCATTCTATTTCCCTCTGAATTATCCTTTTTTTTTTCACCTTCCCCATTTTTGTTGACACCATCACTATACTTCCATTTACTCACTTTGACTCTTCTGAGTTCTTCAATCCCAGTATCTAATCAGTTACCCATTCTTGCCCGTTTCTACCTATGGTCAGTCCTATAGCTTTTCTCTCAACTCTCCTGAGCCGCTCCTACCTTCTTTATTTCACCCCATTCAGGCCCTCATCACCTCTCATCTAGATTATTGCAATATTTTCCTAGTTGACAGCCTCACCTGGATTCTAATCTGTCTCCTCTCCAGTCTTTCCTCTACAAAGGTATTAAATTAATATTCCAAAATACATCTACATATGTCAACTCTCTCCTTATGCTAAAATCTTCAGTGTCTCCCTGTTGCTGCTAAAATAATATAAAAATGTTTATCATGGCTTTCTCTACATTATTCATATGTATGATTTGAAAATAAAAAGCTTTAATAATAAATATTTTTTAATTTTTAATAATAAAAAACACAAAGAAATATTTTTAAAAGTCCTCCACAATCTGAATGTCACCTATCTTCCCAATGTCGTTCTGAATCTGGAATGCACTTACTCTTCCCTTCTGCTCCACAAGAATGTAAACACAGAACCTTACACATCGTCGATACTTAATAAATGTTCATTGAATTAAATTGAATTGAACGGATGTCCATCCATGCAGCAGCAGACAGTGTAAGTTGTTTTCTAGTATGATTACCCATTAGACTTCCTCGGATAGATTGATTTCCTTGCTGTATTCCTCTGCCTAGTTGAGTCTTGCCTAGTTATTGGGTATTATATGCTCTTTTGGGGTCAGTTCACTGAGGCATTGTGGCAGAGTGGAAAGGGCTTTGACTCTGAAGTCATAAAACCTTGGTTCAAATCCCACCTTGGATGCTTGCTAACTGTATGATCACTGGAAAATTGCCTAGTCTCCCTAAGACTCAGTTCTCTTATCTGGAAAATGAAGGATTGGACATGATGGCCTGAAATTCTTCTAAATCTATGCTCTTATGATCTTTTGAGTATCTCCAGATCTTTTAAGATGAGAAATAATCCATGAGGTCACTTCCAGCCTGAGATCTATGATGCTGTGGTCTATGTCTCTACCTAGAGTTTGAGACTTTGTGGTTATCTCATTTTGTCCTTGAGAGAGAGTGAGATACCGTGACGAAAGAAGACCTGACTGTCTGTGCTGTGGAGGGCTAGAGGTCAGTCTATTGCATTTCTCATTATCAGTCTCAATTAGTCCAGTTAGGCACTAATGAGCTGTGGCTCACCAGACATTACTTGAGTCACAGCTATTCTGAGAGCCCACCAACTGCTAATCTGAGAAAAAAAAAAAAAGCGGGGCTCTGGAACCATCACACCAATTATCACCTCACTCCGCTGTTCTTTGTTCAATTTCTCTCATTTTCAAAGTAAATAAGCTGAGGATAAAGAAAGCTAAGTGATCTACCCAAGACTATGTAGGTAATAGCAGATACAAGATTTGAACCTGTGGGTAGAGCACCAGCCCTGAATTCAGGAGGACCTGAGTTCAAATCTGGTCTCAGACACTTAGCACTTCCCAGCTGTGTGACCCTGGACAAGTCACTTAACCCCAGCCTCAGGAAAAAAAAAAAAAAAAGATTTGAACCCATGTCCTTGAACTCCAAAGCCAGTGCTTCTTCCACTGCCTCACATTCCCTCCTGCTTTCTAAAAGAAATGACATCAGTCTAAACAAGCTTAAAAATAGACAATTAGATGAACTTAAAAAACAAATAAGTTCCTTTCAATAGACATGGAATAATTTCTTTGGAACACAGTAAAGAGTAAAATATGTGGGAGAATCAGTGGGAGTAGGAAAATTATGATTTTTTTTTCCATTTGGTCAGGGTAGGCTGTGAAGAGAAGTGTGATGAATTTGGCTCTTTGAAAGTGATCTTGAATCAGAAGGATTAGGTTTTTTAAGACATAGAGTATGATGTGGGAGAAGATTCTAGGTTAAAATAAAGATGATTCTGAACATTTTAATTGAGGGAGAAAGGTCATATTTTTTTTCCATTTTCTGTTTTTACTATACAGAATATCTTTAAAAAAAAACTAGATAATATGACAGCAGCTCCAAATTAATGAAGAACTAAAATAAAACAGATAAGACTCACTTCAATTCATGAAGGAATCCTTGATTCCATAAGTCAGTCAACAAAAAATTTTTATTAAGTGTTTGCTTTTTTCTTCTAATATAGATTGCAACCCCTATGATTTGTCAAATGCACTTTGGATCAAACAATATTAGAGCTGGGGACATCAAAATATGCCCCAACCAAATTAACAAGCATTTATTAAGTGCCTTCAATGTGCAAGGTTTTGTGTTAAGTGCTGATAATTCAAGGATACAGAGAAAAAATAATTCTCTAAGAGATCACATTCTTCATGAGGATTTGGAGAAAGTAACATAAAGGAAAATAAGCAAGTGCTAACTTGAAGGTGAGAAGAATTCTAAGAATCAAGGACATCAGAAAAGACTTCTCAAAGATAGTAAATGTTCATCAAATAATCATCTAAATTTTGCTCAAAAACTTCCAATGATGGGGAACTTAATATGTAAATGATTCTAATTGCTAGGCAATTTTTCCTCCCATCAAATTCAAATCTGCCTCTCTTCAGCTTTCATTCATTGTTTCATAGTTGTTGTGCCCAAAAAATAAACAAGAAATAAACTGTTAGCAAGGTAAGCAGTGTTCTGGTAATACATTTCACCCCATCTAGCTAATCCAGTCATCAGATGGACCATATTTGGACTTTTTCCAGCTTTAGAGAACCTAGCAGAGATAACTCTCCATCAATGTGGCCTTGGAGAATACAGAGCTTTTTTTGCCATAAGAAAAGGAGTTCACTCATGAAAAAAACAAAAACAAAAACAAGAAATCAGATTCTTGGGGAAAAAAGTGATTTAGCATGTGATGATGAATAAAGAAAGTTTCATTCTTCCTGCTTCATCATAAGAATCACACAAAAACAATTGTCTTTACTCTCAACCCTAATCCTTTTCATTAAACTGTTCCCCAAAATTAAATAAATAAAATGTTTTTTTAAAAAATTAAATTATACATGAAAAGTATATTCTACTTACCTGCTTTTGAATAGGTTGTTAGCTTCTACTCATCAAATATGTTATATCCAAAAAAACTCAGTAAATTAAGCAAACAAGCATTACATATTTGATAAATATGCATTTATTCATCACGTTCACTTGTTGTCTGTGCCTGATCTGACCTCAGACTACATTGGAAGTAATTAACCAATTTCAAGCACAGCCTGCTGTGATAGGCAAATCACACTGTGAGAATATTGTGTTTTAAGAACAGAACATGATGGAGAATCAGAGAATTCTGGAATAATGAGACTAGGAAAAAATGGTAAGAAATGTTCTATCCTAGCTAGCCATCTCCAGGAAGCTTTTTACTTCAATTATCCTGAGAAGATTGACATCTGTAATGTTTAAAAAAAAAAAGATTCTAGAATTGGTATTAATAATTTGTCCCACTAACAAACCAAACATTCAGATAAGATTTATAAGGATCTGTTGAGCACTATTATGTAAAAGGATCTGGGGAATGAAAAGATAAAAAGAAAATTATTTTTATTCCTTATTTGAATCCCCTTTGCAGTACACAGCAGATAGAAATTCAAGTCTATTCTGTATTTATTAAATGTGTACAATGTGCCACATACCATGCTAGGTACTGAAGGTGCAAAAAACAAAAACAAAAACAAAATTAAAAAAACTCTGCCCTCAAGGAGCATATGTTCTACTGTGTGGATATAGTATAAACACAAATTAATGTATACAAAGCATGTACAAATCAATGAAGCTATTTTGGCGTGATAGATAAGGTCAGAAATCTGGGTTCAAGTTGCCACCTCTGACACACAGAGGCTGTGTCACTCTTGACTATTTGCTTAAACCCTCATCTGTCCAGACAACTCTCAAAGACATCACTGAGATCATAACCTGCATTAGTAGAGAGAGTAATCTTCACATTAAAATCATAGGTTCAATCCCAGTTCTTAGTTTTAGTCCAAGCATTACACAGAAGTTTCAAGAGGGACTCAGGTTCTCAATAATGAGTGACAGAGATAGGATATTCTGACTCCAAAACTCCAAAGAAAAATAGTTTTTTTTTTTTTTTTTTTAGCATTTATCACATTGACTTATGTAGGGAAATCAGTTAGGAGGACTGTTTTAAGAATCTATATAAGAGATAATGAGGGTCTGAACAGGGTCAGGGAGAATGGAAAGAAAGGTACAGATGAGAGAGGTGTTCAAGTGGCAATATTGATAGGATTTAGTAATTGATTGGATAGTGGAGTAAGGAAGGAAAGAAATCAAAGAAAACTCCAAGTTTGCTAAGCTGGGGATGGCAAATATGGCATCTTCAATAGAATTGAGAGAAGTTCAGAAGAAGGATGACATAGGGAATAAATGTAATGCATTCTATTTTGGACTTGTTAAGTTTGAGATATCCAGCAACTAATTATGAAAGATTAGAATCAAAAGAGAAAGATTAGGGCTGCATGCATGAAAATGATAACTCAACCCATGAAAACTGATGGGATCAATAAAGGCTTCTCAGGTATAGAAAGAAATAGGCAAAGGGAAAAATGATGATCCAGCAAAGGGGATAATAATAATCAGGAATAATCAGGTAGACAAGAAAAAAAGAAGGAAGGAAGGAAGGAAGGAAGGAAGGAAGGAAGGAAGGAAGGAAGGAAGGAAGGAAGGAAGGAAGAAGGGAGGGAAGGAAGAAAAGAAAGAAGGAAGGAAGGAAGGAAGAAGGGAAGGAAGAAAAGAAAGAAGGAAGGAAGGAACGAAGGAAGGAACGAAGGAAGGAAGGAAGGAAGGAAGGAAGGAAGGAAGGAAGGAAGGAAGGAAGGAAGGAAGAAAAGAAAGAAGGAAGGAAGGAAGGAAGGAAGAAAGGAAGGAAGGAAGGAAGGAAGGAGAAGGAAGAGAGGGAAGGAGGGGAAGGAAGGAAGGAAGGAAGGAAAGAAGGAAGGGAAGGAGGGAGGGAGGGAGTAAGGGAAGAAGAAACATATATGACTTCCAAGAGGCTTAGGTCCAAGGATAATAGGCTCTCACGTGAACATCATGCAACTGGCAACATCAGCTATCTGGAGCATAACTAGGTGGTTGAAAGGATGCACCAAAGGGTCCTCCACAGCCAGAATATAGCATAAATCTTAGCACTACAGGTCTTGCATTTTACTCATAGAAGAACTCCTGAGGTTTTTTCTAATAAGCTATGTTATTTAGCATCTTGACTACAGCTTATCAAAAAATAACAAATTAGAAGACAGAGGGCAGTTGCTAGATACATGTACACTAAGAATCACTAGAAGGCACAGTGAACAGCCTAACAGCAAGTAGATTAAAAAGAAAGGGTATGACATAAGATCTTTAAAAAAAAAGGCATGCAATTTGTGGTTTATGTGTATAGGGCTGCCAGCTATACACATTTACTTAGCCCTAGATTGCAACACAGTGCAATCAATAATTGATATTGCAGAACCGTAGGTCTATACTTCAACTTATAATGTTGTTCTTCTCTTTCATCCACAAGCCCCAGAACTTGGTTGACTGATGCCCACTACTCCCTTCTTGCTACAACTCTTGGTCCTCTCTCTAATCTAATTTTCAGATGTTCAGATCAAGCTCTTGGAAAAGAAATAAATCTATAGCAAGTCATGCTTTCCCCAAATAGCCTGAGGCTCCTCTTTAAAGCTTTTACTACCAAGCATTATAAGGAAACCAGAAAGAGGCAGGGGGTTAAGATAAACTATCTAAAGCGCTCCTTGGAAAACACCCCTAAGAGGTTATTAATTGGAAAAGAGTATCTACCTCTACAAAAATAGCCCAAGCAATATTCTTTGTAATAGCAAAACAAACAAACAAAGGTCCTGGGGGAAAAATAAGGCATTCATCAGTTGAGGACTGACTGAACAAATTATGATGTATGATAATAATGGAATGATTGCCCTGTAAGAGACAAGAAATATGAAGAATTCTAATTAAAGGCCTCTGTTTAAGAAAGAATAAGGGAAGATATATGGAAATATACTGAAAGAAATCTGTAAGAAAGATAAACTTAAACAGTCAAGAACAACTGAAAAACAAAAAAATAAGGGACATACTATGTGAAAATCAATATATACATATTTGAGGATGGGATAAATAATAATGAGAATATGGATTATGTAATAAATTTATAATTATTATCATATTATGATATAATTAGAATATATTCTGATGCATATATTATAATACAATTAGTATACATTATATATTTTAATAAAATATGTCATATATAACATACATTATATAATAAAGTGTGTTCTAGAATAGCATGTATAAATGAGCTGGAGAAGGATATGGCAAACTACTCCATTATCTTTGTCAAGAAAATTCCAAATGAGGTTACAAACTCGCACATAATAGAAAAACAACTGAATAACAGCAACAAACCCCATACACATACAAAAGAGAATATTATGTCAAAAAATCTGGTTTCAAACCCTTAGTAGCTATGTGAACTTGGTCAATTCACTTAATCCTGTTTGCCTCAGTTTCCTCATCTGTAAAATGAGAAAATGGAAAATCACTCCAAGAAAAATCCAAATAGGATCATATAAAGAGACTCCATTGAAAAACAACGGAACAATGCCTATAGATGTGGATTATTTTTTTCTTATTACAAAAGTGAGATACAGAACAAAATATCAATATTGTGAATTACTTGATTCTGAAATGGATATAATAAAAAAGATGGTATCATCTCTCCCTGGGGAATAAGGAAGTATTCACTGAACAGGGATAGTTTTGATCTAGTCCTCTGCAAGACTGGATAACATAATTCAGTCCTTGAATTCTGCTACCTTGCATCCGGCTGCTGGAATAATTGAGGCAGGAAGAAAGATGACAGCTTCCATAACCAAAAGGGATGACATTTTTAGCTCTCCAGGGTGAAATTAAGCTCATCTTGAGTCATCCCTAAAAAATCTAAAACCTTAGGTTCATGCACAGAGCAAGTTTTGTTATCCTCAATTTTCTGGAGACTGAAATCCATAACAATCCTAAAGTGGAATGGGAGTCGGAAAGTACAAAGCCTAGAATCAAATTTACTGCTTGTCCTTCCCAGCCCACATGGTGCTCAGCCATGCTTGAGTCCAGCCTGCACTAATTCATCATGGTGGCCCCAAACCTAATCAATTCCAGAAAGCCTGAAGCTAAGGGAACTTAGAATTCTACGAATGTCCTTCCTCTGAGAACAGGTCAGAAACATTAAGAAAAAGAGGGCTTAGAAGAAACCTCTTCATTTTAAAATAAGTACATGACCTGCCCTACCAACCAGTACTTCCTAGGGGTATCCATTTGAGCCATCATAATGAGTATTAGTTTAAATGCTTAGTGAGAAGCTGAGTAATAATTAGAATAGTAAATAACAAGCTGGACCTAAATAATTGATTTCAAATCTCCATGAGCTTCCTTACATTGGGAAACTTGTCTCAGAGTCAATTTCTTAATCTATATAATCTTAATCTATAAAAAAATCTATAAATCTATTTTTAAAATTCTTTAATCTAATGTTGGATATCTCTACCCCAGAGATCATCTGTTCCAAAGTCTTCATTTTATAGATGAGGAAACCACCACCCAAGAGGGAAAGAGATTTGCCCAAATTCATGCAGGGAGGAAGTATCCAAAGTGGAATTTGAACCAAAGTGCTTCCTCAATATCTGGCTGAGTCAACTTACTCACAAGATCATAGTGAGGCTCAAGTGAAATAGTAGAATAATTTATCAAATCTTAAGTTGTTGTGTAAATGAAATTAAACACAAGGAATAGTGAGTTTTGCTCCCCATAAAACTTATGAAGTTTTTTTCTGATTGTCCAAAGTAGAAGTGTCAAATATGGCCCAAATCAAATTAAAATGTAATTGGAAAATATTTTACAAAATAAATAAAAATAGAGCAAAATAAATATAATGTTAATATGTGATTTTCTAAGTCAAAATGAACTTTTAGAGATCCTTATATACAACTCCCATTTCTATTTGAATACAATCCAAAATAAGTAACTATTCATATCGTTCCATTGTTGAGTTGGCTATAGGATCATGTTTTAATAGAGAAAAACATAAACAGAAAGATTCAGAGAAAGAGAGATATAGAGACAGAGAGACATTTATGCCTGGAGAACACAAATTTTTTGAAGATATAAAGCTAGGACATATTAAACTCTCCATTTTTCTCTTCTAGGGTTAGCCTGTAAAAACATTTACTTTATCTTTTAATGTTTTTTTAATAATTCACTTTTCATTGTAATATTGAAATGATTACTTATTAGTGTTCCAAATGTATCTTAGCTAAAATTAGTAAAGATTGTTGATTGATTAAAAACCCAGAACTACCTCTGAGTTTGGGGAAATAAGGCAACTGAAGAAGATTTGATGAGTTCATAAAATCAAAAATATCCTTTCCTTTTTCCCCACAATTAAGGGCAGAATCACATCACCAAAAATGTTCCTGATGATGTCCTTGAGTCATCAAGAAAAGGTTAAATTTTACTCTGTATCACTTGTTGAAGAAGAGTATTTATCATGGGTGATCCATGTTGGGAAGATTTTTCCCAAAAGTGGTTGATATTTTTTAACAGTGTTTGAAGGAGTAAATTTGTTGGATGGATCCCTTCTGGCAAACTTCTAGGAGGAAAGGGAAATTACACCATTGACCAGGTATACAAGGAGGACTAGTAAGGTTTATCTTTGATTTAAATGATTATGAAGTATATATATTTGGTATTTTTGATACATAACTTTCACATCTCTGTGTGAAAAAGGAAGAATGGCTATCCATTGCTGTTTATTAACTTTTACATTTAAACCAAATTGGTATTTTCACTGGAATAGAAAATGAGTGACATTCAAATAAATTCAAATCAACGAAGATTTATTAATCACCTATTAACTAGCTATTTCAATAAGTACTTGTCAAACATCTAGTAAGTGTTAGTATTCTCTGCCCTCAAAAAGCTTACATTCTATCAGGAAGTCAACATGTACTAATATGAAAGTATACAAAATGCAGACAATTTAATAGAGGGAGGAGGCACGAGAAAGTTTGGGAAGGTTTTATGATGTAGATCAAACATTCTTAAATTGTGTGTCACAACCCCCCCGCCATGGAGTCCATATAACTGAATGTGGAGTCAAAAAAAATTGTGATTTATTATCAGTAAAGATTTGATTTGTATACTTATTTTATATACTCATATACTCAAGATCACATAAAAATTTCTTGAGTGAAAAGGAAGCAAGTGGAAAAACTGAGACTAAGAAGCCCTCATGTAGAGTAGATGGTATTCAAACTGATTTTTGAAGGAAACTGAGAATTCTAAGAAATTAAAATGAAGAGGGAGTGTATTCCAGACATGGGGGACAGCATGTACAAAAGCAAGAAGATGATAGATTTTCTTGTGTGAGGAACAGCAAGAAAGCCCTTGTTTTAGGTGCTAAGAATCAAAAACAAAACATGGACAAGAGTCCTTAGCCCCAGAGAGCTGGCATTCCACTAATGCAAGGGTTTGGGGGTTTATTATTATTTTGGTTTGGTTTTGCCTCTTCATTTTTGTTTGCTTTTTGCACCATGAATCTCTTTGGCAATCTAGTAAAGCTTATGGACATGTTTGCAGAATAATGTTGCCAAATGACTAAGATAAAAGTAAGTAAGTAGAGACACAAAAGAAATCAAAGGTTAGCAGAGATAAAAATGTAATTTTGTCCTGTCCAAATGCATGGATCCCCCTGAAATCCACAGTTTTTCAATTAAAAATCCCTGTACTACAAAGACACTTTTTTTCTCTCTGTACTTCTATTCCTAAATGAACATTGAGATAGGCAGGACATAGGTATTTAAAGTGAAAAGAATCTGAAGTTGCTGGTGGTAAAGGTCACATGGGGTAGATGAATAATAGATAGAGTACAGGGCCAATTCACTTAATCTTGTTTGCCTCAGTTTCTTTATCTGTAAAATGAGCTGGGGGAGAAAAAAAGCAAACTGCTCCAGTATCTTGCCAAGGAAACTCCAAATGAGGTATAGTCAGACGTGACTGAACAACAAAGTTCACAGTCATGTAACCTAAGTGAGAATTAAAGTGATAGGGAAAGACAATCAAATTATAGATCTCTCCAGAGAGCAGGAGAGGACTAATTGAACATCTGTAGGAAGACTTCCTTTACTGTGAAGCTATCGATTCTGTACTCAGGCCATGGGCCTTATCCACTCCAGGCAATTTTGTCAGGAGGCAGCTAGCCATTTGGTCTGCAAGTCTGTTCCCTAATCTTTATGTCCCAGGTTGCTAAGTACCTGTCCACTCCAAGGAAAAGGGGTGAGTGAAGAAAAGAAGAAGGAAGGAACAGCTGTTTCTATGATGTTTCAGCAGCTGTTCTAAGACCCAGCTGTAAAGTGTCTTCACTTTGGCAAAAAAAAAAAAATCTATTTTAAATTCCTTTGATTCTGGGAGAGATATTTATGATATTCTGTCAAATCTTTTCCCCATTTCCTACCTTGTTTAGATTGAATAAGCCGACACAAACTCTGACCACACGACGATCTGGTCTGCAGCAAGTCATTTACTACTTTTGTTGTTTCCTTTAATAGAGTTGGTGTTGATCCAGATGAAGATCTGAAGGCAGACTCTTCACAGCAGGCAAGTCAAAGTTTCCAGTGCTTATATTTGTAATGACAAAAGGAAATACTCCAGTTCTATAAGATGTGTGCCACAGTAAAGCTCAAAGTCTTTAGCAAAGAATTGCCTCCACTACTAAGCAGAATGGATATTTTCACAGGATCCAGGGAGCTCCCAAATATTTATTGCCTGAATGGCCAGAAACATAATTTTTGTGGGGGTTTTTTTCAATTGCTCTGTGAGAGGCCAAACTGAGATTGCTACTGATTCTTCTCAAGTATGTATTTCTAGAGCAGAGTTATTGAAACAAGAGGAAGGCAGAAGGAGACTGCCTTTGGGGACTGTGCCAGACTGAAATAAGTGGCTATTATCTGCAATGACCTGGAAGTCCAGTTGAGAAACCATTCCCGAACAAAGTGTGTTTCCCTCAAGTAAACAAGGGGAAATCTCTTATTCAAACTTAAGTCTGAATTTGGCATCCACAGCAAGGCTGTTATTAGGAAATTTGCATTAGTGATTCCTAACTCAGTAGTTAAAAATTACCATGTAAAAAGATTACAGATTTTATGAGAAATGAAGGAAATGTATATACACTTAAATAACATCTGAAGAAGAAACATTGCTTAAGAAATTGCAGAGGGAGCATATTCTATTATGAAAATAATATTCCTGTTGTTTTCTTGATTTTTTGCTATCCCCTGAGCTCCATGAGAATAAATTTTAGTGCTACTAAAGGAAGTTGTTTTCCTACTTAGTGTTGGAGTTGATGGAACAACCACATCATATTCAGCTTTTCCATTCCATCCAATCTTGCATGCTGGCCATCTCATCATCTGTCTGCCATTGTGTTCCCCAACATCTCCCTTCTCCATCTCCCCTAGAGCAAAATTCCCTTGTCTGTCTACCCCCTTTCCTTTTTAACTGTAAGTTCCTTGAGACCAAAAAACTCATCCATCTGTTTTTTAATATTTACATCCCAAATGTTTAGGAAATGATTGTACATAGTAAGCACTTTAAGATGCTTTATTATTAAGCCAGTCATTTAAAAAAAAGCTAAGTATTAAGGAAAATGTGAGCTTTTGTAATATTTAGTTTAAGATAATGCATAGCAGAGGCAGCTAGTTGGTGTAGTGGATAGAGCATCCCACCAGTCCTGAAGACAGGAGGACCTGAGTTCAAAATCTGGTCTCAGAAACAACAGTTCCTAGCTGTGTGACTTAACCCCAATTGCCTCAGCAAAATTTAAATAAATAAATAAATGAATATCTTCTTAGTGAAGTTCATCAAATAAAGCTGCTGATCCCTTGTGGGATTTGTCTTACAAGGAAATCTTATTCATATATTGGATTGTATTAATTGCCCAGGGCCCTTTTTAACTCTAAAATTCTGAGATTCTATAATTCACCAAAAATAACATATGAATCCTGTTTAATAGTTACAAAATACTTTGCATATTTTATCTCATTTTATCTCTCCGCTGCCTCTATGGTGTATATAGTATATTATTATCTCCATTTTATAGGTGAAGAAACTCAGGCTCATAGAGATTGACTTCCAAGGGTCATCTGGTTAGTAAAGGAAGAAATAAGGGACCAAATGCAGGTCTTCTGAGCCTTAATTCAGAGAGATTTCCATTGTACTACACTGCCCCCTCAACAACTATTTATTAAATGACTACTATGTACAAGTAATGATATGATATAATGATTATAATACATTTATTCAGGATCCTTTCACTCAAAAATGTTAGAAGGCCATAGATATATTGAGTCACTTTCCTAGATTTCACTCACTAGGAAGCTAGCTTTAGTGTAGAACACATTGCCCACCCTGATCCAATTAAGAGCCAATTTGTTGGCTTTCTAAAAATAGTAAACATTCTATGTTTATAGAACTATTTGTTGTAATGAGAAGACAAGGGGGCTTTGGATATTGTTTTCTATGTGCCAGATACTGTACTGAGGTCTAGATAGATAGACAGACAGATAGAAACTAAGACAAAAAGCAATTGCCACTCTCCAGAGCTCACATTCTAATGGAGAAAGACAAAATGCATATGAACAACTATGTGCATACAAGATATAGACAGTATAAATGAGATGTAACTTCAGAGGGAAGGCACTAGAAGTAGGGAAAAACAGAAAAGGTGGGGAAAAGCTGAGTCATGAAGAATCCAAGGAGAGAGAGGTGAGAAAGAGCATTCCAGGAATGAGGGACAGCCAGTGAAAAAGGTAACAATCAGGAGATGCAGTGTTGTGGATGAGGAAGAACAAGGATAATGTTGCTGGGTCACAGGTGAGGAAAGTGTAAGAAAGGAAAGGGAGGGAGGATCCGGGGCTTTAAAAAACCAAGTAGAAAATTTCATATATAATCCTGGAAAGTAATAGGGGGTATTGGAGTTTATCAAGTAGGCATTGAGGTAGAAGAGACATGGATATGCAGACAAATTTAAGACTCAGATAGGATTCTATGTAAATTCTATAATTTCAGTCAATGATCTACTTTTTAAAAAAAATCCATGGAAGAAAATATTTGATTCTGTTGCATCCCACTGATCTATGCAAAGATCTGGAAGGGGAAAGTACCTCTAAAGTACTGAGGTATTGTTTGTGATTAATAAGGATCATTTCACCTTATGGAATAATAAAGTCAACATGTAGGAAAGATAGATAAGGAAAGATAGATCCAGAGATGACCAGAATATAACATCAAAGTCAGGGAAATCTATTAAATAAGTAGCCAAGCAATTCCACATTCTAACCAGAAATCCTCCAAGGTCCAGATTCATAAGTATTGGGCCACAGGTCATAGAGGTCCACATGGAGTATTCAGAAAAACAACATGGCGGAGGGCCAGTGCTTTCTTTTATCATGTTAATTTTCTTCCTACAAAGGCTTTCAAAATGCATCATTTTATGTTCCCAGTGATCTAGCTGCAGCCTAATCCAACCTCACTGGGCTAAAGGCAACCCTAGCACTGGTCATTTTCACAATCTACAGCTAGAGTTCCCTTAGCTTTAGACTTAGTCCTTCCTATTGCAATTTGGATCCACTTTGTCTTGCCCTTTCCTCAATGGAGATGAAAAATACTATTTGTTGTTCCCCATTCAATAACTCTTCCCATTCCTAAAGATGCTCATCTCATACAAAAATGTCCTTGGATCAAGCTGCCATTGCTTGAGAAATATTTTTGTTTGCTTGTCTGAGAAGGATCATAGGGAAGGAGAGATAAACACTGAAATCTAAGAGCTCTGGAAGTCCTTTAGTTGAATATGGTCGCACCATTTGAATACTCTAGTATTCACATTTCAGTAATAGGTTTTCTCCACAGCTTGAAATAGCTCTTATCTTTAAGTGTCAAGCACAGGAAAAAGTATGGATGGAAATAACAAAACAGAGTGTTCTTGCATCTGCCAGTCATTCTAGTTAGAATTTGATGGTGCTTTCTGAATCATTCTTGAAAAACATGTTACATCTGCCCTCCTTTCACTTCAGCCAAGCTCCTTAGTGGTTATCAACAGTCATTGCTCTGTCATGGGAATGAGAAACCTTATTTTCACGGGGTTGAAATTTTTTTCAGTTTATATTCTGTTGATGCAAAATAAATATAAATCCTGTTATGCTGTCAACAGTAAAGTGATATGCACCCTATGAGAAGGAATGTTGTACAGGAGAAAGAACTCAGTAACTGAAGTCAGACAAGACCTGTATTCAAACCCCAGCTCAATTCCTTCCTAACACTGGGCATGTCGCTAAATTTCACTCATCCTCATTTTCCTCATTGATAGAGTGGAGATCAGAATGGTCCTGATAGTTACCTCTTGGAGTCAATGTGAGGAAAATAATTTAGAAATGTTAGTTAAAGTGCTGTGTAACCACAAATTATCATCTTTATCTTGCTTATTTAGTTTCTTTTAAAATACAGTTTTCAGCTACAAAAGCATACCAGAATTTTAAAACAAGTGTGCCTATTGTTGGTCTTTCACACTCTCAAAGTAAGGAGCAAACACATATAACAGTATTTCAGGTTAAAAGTAATTTCAACTAGCTATGTATGAGGAAAGGAAGATAACTCCTGAAAATCTGACCCTGTAACTGTGACAAGGTAGTAACATTATAATAATTCATATCTTCTTTAGTACTCTTACACTTTTGAGTGTGAATTGGATTAACCTTACATATTTCATATGTGTCACAACTGCAAATAGAGTTCTCCAAAGAAAAGTATTAACCATCTAGATTCCTTTCTAAAATATATAACTTTAATATGCTTAGAGTCTTAGAGTTATAAATTTCCATTTTTCCCTATGAGGGAATAGGTGAGAATCAGTGGACTACACAATTCATGCTATACCACATTTTATTTTTTATTGTAGCTTTTTATTGACAGAACATATGCATGGGTAATTTTTCAACATTGACCCTTGCAAACACTTGTGTTCCAATTTTTCCCTTCCTTCTCTCCACCCCCTCCCCCAGATGGCAGGCGGTCTCACACAGGTTAAACATGTTAAAATATACCTTAAATACAATATATGTGTACCTATTTATACAGTTCTCTTGTTGCACAAAAATCAGATTTAGAAAGGGAAAAATAACCTAGGAAGAAAAACAAAACTGCAAGCAGTCCATACTCGTTTCCCAATGTTCTTTCACTGGGTGTAGCTGGTTCTGTTCATCCCTGATCAATGGGAACTGAATTGGATCCTCTCATCAGAATTGATCCTCTAGTATTGTTGTTGAAGTGCTATACCATATTTACAACCCAGTCAGGTAAAATCCTTTTCACCTGAGGAGGAAAAGATTTTCATAGAATCATAAAATCACAAATGCAGAATTAGAAGGGACTGGTTCTGGGTTCAAAGTCCAGCTTTGCTACTTACTACTCAATTTGAACAAGTCACTCCTTGGTCTAATATCTATGCTTCCAGAAAGGCAATTTAAAACGGTTCCTGATTTTGCAGTTTCTCCTTCTGATTGTCACATTACACCATTTACTTATATTGAGCTTCTAGACACCTATAAACCTTAGGGTTTCTTCACATGATTTGCTCTCTAGATATCCTTCCTCTAGTGTGTACGTGGGCAGTTTATTTTTTGAACCCAATGCAGCATTTTGCATTTTTCCTATTTAGTTTACTTTCATTAGCTTCAAGCCATGTTTTGGCATGCTGAGATCTTTGGGTATCCCAAACCAATTTCAATATGTTAATTTTCCCTTTCAACTTTTTGTCCTATAAAAATATGATAAACATGCCCTTTCCAATCTAAATCATTGATAAAAATATTGAAAAGAAAGGTGTTAATGATAGGACTCTTTAGCACTCTATCAGAGACTTCTCTCCAAGCTGATATTGATCCATTAATCATTACCCTTTGGATTGGATCAATCAGATTTTGAGCCAGTCTACCTATAGATCACCCAATGACTTTTCCATCTTGTCCATAAGAAAATAGTGACTTGTCTTGCTAAAATTTAGGTCCATTCATAGCATCAACATGATAATGATTTTAACTCATTTCATATAGTGCTTTGAGATCTGCAAAGCAATTTACTCAAAACAATTTTGTCAAATAGGTAGAGCGCACATTAATAGCCCCATCTTACTAATCAAAAAACTGACGCTAAAGAAGTTCTCATCTGAGGCCAAATAACTAGTGAATGGCAGTTCCTAGATTCAAGACCAATTCTTTACTGATTTCAAGTCCAGCAACCTCTTCACTATGTTTCCTATTAGTCTAGTGGGGTGTTTTAGACTAATATTAGTCTAGGAATTTAGCAGTGAACAGAAGTTTCCAGCAGGTGTTTCTGGAAGATGAAAGAAAACCTCCTGAAGCTTGTCAAGTCTGATGACACCTGCCCATTTCTGCTGATTCACATGGAAATAAATGGTGCTGCCAGAAGGAATCTATAAAGCATCAATGAGAGTTTTGAAGTCCTGGCCAAGAAAGTAAAGATGTTTGGGGCATAAAAGCATTTGCATCACTATGGTGGATTCAAGAGGGGAGCTTCAGAAGAGAGAGACAGATTTAGGAAGCGGACACTTGGTTAAGAAAACAATATCTGATCATCGAATTTAACTGCCAATTTATTAAGTGCCGTTACATCCAAGGCACTGAAAATACGCTGAAAATACAAAAACAAAAATGAAATATCCCTGTCCTCAAGGAGTTTACATTTTAGTGGAAGAAATACAATCTGGCTGCAAGCAAGTATAGTATAAGAAAAATTCAGAAGAGAGAGAATATTAATAAGCTAGAGTGGAAAAGGCTTCATAGAGGCATCTGAATTGAGCCCAAAAGTATTCCATGAGGCAGAAATGAATTGGGGAATGAAAGTGGATACTCAAGGCAGAAAGGTTGATTTACACATGTAAACAGAAGACAGAATAGAGTTCAAGGAAGAGTTAATCTGCTTTGCTTAAACTCTAGTTAGTAAAGTGGAATGAGACAAGATTGGAGAGGTAGGCTGGAGTCACATATTAAGACTAGTTAATTTGTATATTATCCATGAGATAAAAGAGACCCACTGAGGGTTTGGGGCCAGAAGTGTGACATGGTTATACCTCAGCCTTACGCAGGCTATTTGGCAATTATATGGAGGGTAGATTAGAGAAGAGAGAGATTAGAAACAAGAAGAATAATTAGGATGCTGTATCATTAACCCAGAAAAGAGTTGATGAAGGACTGAACTAAAATGGTGTCTATGTATATAGAGAAAGAACATCTTTGGGTATCCCAAGTCAGTCGTTCAGTATGTTAATTATCCCTGTCAACTTTTTATCCTATAAAAATATGACACATGCCCTCTCCAATCCAAATCATGGATAAAAAAATTGAAAAAAAAGGGATTAAAAATATGGTCTTTTAGCACAGATACAAAAGATGTGGAAGTAGAGTGGACTAATCTTGGTACATAAATTATGTGTGAGGTGTACTCATGGAAAACTCTATGGCTATGAATATTTATAATTAAAATACCAATAGTGTCCTTAGCAGGAACAAAAAAGTCTGAAGGAGAAACAGAATATACACTCTGCCATCTCAAACACATCTCCCACTAATTTCTGTTTCTGTCCATGGTACTACCACATTTCCAGTTGGCTCTGGCTTCTAACCTTGGAGTCATCATCCACATTTCAATACCATGGAAACTGAGTCTTTCTTTTCCTTCGCCCCACACTAATTACTAAGTCAAAATTGGATCCAGAAGAGCAGCCCTCCATCACCTTCTCTGCCTTGTTTTCTCCTATTCTCAAAAAGTTTTCATTCTGTATTGCTGTAGAAGGTGGGGGATACATGAACCCCAAGGGAAGCAATTTTAAGACAAATAAGAGATCTGACTACTTTCATTCATCCTTTCAGTCATCATATATTATGCACCTATTGGTTGTAAAGTTAAGGAAAATATAAAGATAAAAAAGACTGGCTTTCCCCCAATGAGCCTGTTTTATACAACAGATAATGAGGTAGATTCCATTATGCTGAAGCATTTTACAGCCTAAAAATATGTCAGTTCAAAAAGATCCTGGGCAAATCAATGCAATATGGAGTCAGGTCATTCAGGAGAAGTTAGAGATAATCAGAGGATATCTCTAATCTTTTGACATTTATGGTATGAACACCCGCAGGCAAGCTCTCCAATATAATATCTGAGAAACAGATTCCCAGGCTATGTAAACCAGAGACCTGCCACAGCATGCCATCTCCTTAGAGAGGGTACAGCCTCTGTTCTTGGGCAACACAGAAATAATAGAGCCCATCAAAGCAATGACCTTGCTCCAGATGCTTCCTAGCATTGAGCTGCATAGTTGAGTGCGGTACTGGGTTCCGAACTCTCAAAAACACTTCTCTCCCCTAGGTACCAGCTTTGAGAACCGGTATGGGAGGGATGCAAGAAGCCCAGATTCTCAAGGAAAACATTTACCCTTATCCCCTTGTGTTCCAGTTTGTGCTCTTCCCTTTCCCCATTGGGGACCCACGGCTTAAAGAGTACCTTTCCCTATTATCCCTGAATGCCCTTGCCTAGGATAAATGTGCATTAGCTATGGTTGGTGTATCATTGTCCAATACAGTCCGACTTGGAGAGTGACTTACAGAACAACCTATGTTTAGAGTACAAAGGTCATCTTTCCTAGAACTCTTCCCTAGTCTACCATAGCTTTGTCTGCATCATTCATTCTTTGAGTGGACCTTCTCAGTAACCTTTTTAAGCCTGAATGGCTGTGTCAAAGATGATATTTGCTTAAAGAGCTTTCTGTTTTGAAGCCAAAGGTTAACAATTTGCTATTGTAAAGGATAATAAGGGGGAAAAAATCAACCCTGTGTGCCCCTTGCAGGCAATGCTTCCTTTTAAAGGGCAATGGCAATAACAAGTGAAATTCATAACCTGACATTTATAAGGTTTGTGAAGCACTTTATAGATATTATCTCATTGGAGTCCCCTACAATCATGAGAGGCTGATTCTAAAAATAGTATTATTTTACAGTAGAGGAGACTGAGGATCAAAAAGGTTGAAAAATTGGTTAATGGTCATGCAGCAAGTTAATGTTGAAGGTAGGATTTGAATCCAGATTTTAATGACCCTTCTTCAGCTCTTACTCTTTTCCACAAATTCCAACTCTTTAATCAGGAAAAATAAGTCAATGAAATTTAAAGATATTCTCTAAACATATGGTTAAGAGTGCAGGGGCTAGAGGGAGAAAGACTCATCTTCCTGAGTTCAAATCTGTCCTGAGACCCTTAGTAGTTGTATGATCCTGGTCAAGTCACTTAACCATGTTTGCCTCGTTTTTCCTCATATGTAAAATAGGCTGGAGAAGGAAATGGCAAATATCTCCATTATCTTGGCTAAGAAAACCCCAAATAGGGTCACAAAGAACCAGACATTTACTAAAATAACTGAACAAGAACAAGTATTGAATCATCTCAACAAATGTGCATAATTTCCAAAGACACTCACCCTGAGTGTTTTCTAAAAGTTGATGGGAAATTTAATGGAAAAGCCCATTAGATATTTAATCCCATCAACACCCACTGAAATGAGTGGAAATACTATCTGGTTATCTAGGAGCAGAGTTAGCAAAGGCCTCATATTTGAATGTTAAACAAAGGAGGTATGTACATTTGCTAGTTCTCTCTTTTTTCCATAAATTAATACAATAAACATTCTCGGCCTCACTTGGGCATCTGGTTTTCACAGCTCTCTGTACAGAAATGATCTTTTCTCAGGGATCCTATAAGCTAAAGCAAATAGCACAGTCTGATTTTCCTATCATTCTCAATCTGGGAGGATAACACATCAAAGAAAAAAACAAACAAAAAAAAAAAACAATAGTCCATACTCCCTGCTGCTTTATGTCATGCCTTAACCCCTGGCTTGTTAAATAAACAGCTAAAGATATCAACTCCTCCCAATGTCTTCTCATTTTCCCATAACTTAAGATGTTTGAGGGACTCAGATCAGAGCTTCTTCAAACATAAAAAATTTTGTTTTTCAGAAGTAACAATCTGAACTCCAGTTTCCTTCCAATTTCAGTTTCTTAGGGGTGGGATGGTGGAGGTGGAGAGAGAGCAGGGGGAAGAGTTCCAAAACCAGAATGCTTGAAAGTCCATACAAAACTGGAAACCAAGAAAGTAGATAACTTGCCTAAGTTCACACAGGTGGTTAATGGCAAAGGCAAGATTTGAACACAGGTCCTCTGACTCTTAAATCTTCCACTGTTTTGCTCCCATCTGGCTTCAGATCAAATGAGATAATATTGTAAAGAACTTGACACAATGCCTGGCACATAGTAGGTTCTTTTTAAAAATGTTTGTTTCCTTCCCTTCCCTTTCTGGCTGCTCTTAATCAAGTAAAATGCATTTATTTAAGATCAAGTCAGGTCAGCAAGCATTTATTTTTAATACTATTTTATTTTTTTGAATACATACAAAGATAGTTTCCAAAATTTACCCTTGCAAGAGAAAAAAAAAAAGCAAACAACAACAAAAAGTGAAACTACTAAGCTTTGATCCACAGTCTTCAAAGTTCTCTCTTTAGATGCAAATACCACTTTCCATCCCAAGTCTATTGGAATTGCTTCAGCAAGCATTTATTAAGCACTTACTGTGAATAGGTCTAATCCCAATCAATGAACTCCAAGAGTTACCTTTTGCCTTTAGGAACAAATACCAAATTTGACTGCTATTTGGCATTCAAAACCCTTCCTAATTTCATCTCTTCTTATCATGTCAGTCTTCTTCATACCTTACTCACTAACATGTACACATGGCTATTCCACAACCAAGATACTCCATCTCATCTCCCGCACTTTCTTTCACTGTCTCCCATGTCTGATTTTCTCTCCCTTTTCCATTCCAATTACAGATCTCCCTGATCCCAATCTTCTACTGGAAGTTTCCCCAAGCTCTTATAATTTAATGCCTTCCTTTTGTTAATTATTTCCTATTTATCCTATATATAGCTTATTTTGCATATATTTGTTTGAACGCAGTTTCCTAAATTAAATTGTAAGCACCTTTTTGTATCCTCAGTATTTAGCACAGAACTTAGTAGATGTGAATAAAAATGTATTGTTTGATTCCTAGGAACAGTGCTAAACTCTGAAAATATACAAAAATAAGACAAACTTTGCCCTCAGGGAGTTTATATTCTAATAGAAGATAACATATCAAAGAAAGTTGAAAAGGACAGAGAAAAAGAAAGTTCTCTTAAAAGTCATGATAGAGGAAGTAAAAAATGGAACCTAAAGAGAAATGAAGGCTCTTTTAAAGTGGAGGCTCTAGGAGGATGAGAATCGGAATCAGAGGAAGAGGTTGGGTACTTTGTAGCATGAGAAGTCCAGAGGTGGAGTGAAATTCCAGGATGAGGAAGCCTCTGTGGCTTTGTAGAGAAAGTCCCAAATAGAGACTTAAGAGCCAAAAGGGAATAAAAGTTTGCAAAAGACTTTATAACTATCTCATTTTATCTTCACAATAGCTCTAAAAGGTAAAAGCTATTATTACACCCATTTTGCAGATTAGAAAACACAAAGGTCTCAAAATCACATCCCTAGAACTGTCTGAGGCAGAATTTGAACTCAAGTCTTCGGGACTCCAGATCCCTAACAGGGACACTGTTAGGTGATCTTAGAGTCAGGAAAACCCAAGTTCAAGTCTAGCTTTAGAATGTATGACCTTAGGCAAGTTACTTCACCCCTGTTGGGGATAATAATTAGCAGCTACCTCCCAAGGTTGTTGTAAGAATCATAATAATTATAACTATTATTATTTTATCCACTGCACTAACTGACTAAAAAGAAACATGTTCTACAGGGAAATACATGGATTTTTTTCTGGCATAAAGGCATAGCATCTCATGACCCAAATCTAAAAGACTATTATTTGTAATGAAGAAAAATCCCTCTCTCCAAGTACTTCTGATGACTACTCATATCTATTGTCCTTGGGGGTGTTGGGAAGCACCACTGCAGAAAAAACAGAATGTGAACAGATTGATGTTTCCTGCTGGCCACTGACCATCTGGACTCTCCCAGAGGTCTGAGATCTGTGCTGTCTCCATCAGATACCTTCCCTGTTTCAGAGTGACCACAAAGGGTTGCCTTCCCTGGGCACATTTATCATCAACCCCCATGGCACAAACAGAGCGCACAATAGGCTAACTCATTTATTTCCACTCATTTATTGATGGCCTTTCATAACTGGGTTATTAAGTCATCAATAACTTAGGGGAAATAAATGAATGGATCCCAAGCTAGGCCAGAGTAGATATGGGATATAATCTCAAAGCATCATTGTAGAACAGCAGAAGGACGGAGCAATTCTAATGCTGGATTACCAGTGTCATTTGCCCCACCTGGGGAAAGGAGTTAGTTCTTCAAATATTTCTCTCTAATTAGGATCTAATTTATTCTGAAGCAAAGGAGCAACACCAATAAAAATATTAGTCTAAAAGATAAAATGGTGAGGGTAGGGGAAGAAATGGTTAATTGTGTCAGCAATGTTCCAAAATACCACATAAGCGATCTCTCCCACCTGGCTGACAAAAGTGTCCTCCCAAGTTTGGCTGATATCTCTTGCCTCTGGGCCCCTAGAAACTAGAACTAAGTTTTTCTGTTTCTATCATGAATTCCATAGCTCCAAGCAGAATATTGTGTGTGCATACAGTAGATATTTAATAAATATTTGATAAAAAAAAAAAGGAGAAAGGTCCTTGCATTTAGTAATTGCTATGTGCAGACAAAGAAAGGAAGGGAATGGAGTCTGGAAGGAAAAACGAAAGAACAAAGAAAAGAAGGGAAGAACAATGGACCTATAATTCTTAAAATTCTGTTTAGTGATCACTGTCCTGGGTAAAAAAAAAATCTTACTTATAGTAAGCACTCAATAAATATTTGCTGTTTTACTTACTACATAGATTGTTGATTAAGGACATTCCTCAAATATTGAAATGATTCTTGGAATCCATCCCAGTTCAATGAGTATTTACTTGTTCATAGCTTAGTACCTGAAGGGCACTATCATACGTGCAGGGAATTCAAAGACCAAAAGCAAAGGACTTTCCTTGTAGAAGCTTACATTTTACTATAAAAGACTCAGAGGGAAATGAGCAGAACCAAGAAAATGTTGTATAGAATAACAACAATATTGTTTTAAGAATAATTTTGAGCAAAGAAGTCATTCTGACTATATAAATATCCAAATTAACTACAAATGATATATAAAGGAAGATGCTACCTGCATCCAGAGGAAGAAGTGGTAAATAGAAGTGTATAGAGAATGATTTTACATGTGTGTATATACATATTTGTGTCTAATTTGTGTGTGTATGTGTCATATATTCAGGAATAGCCATATCTAGCATGGAGTGTAGGAGTAGTAAAACAAAAAAAGGAAAAGATTTTATGTAATAACTTTATTATACATTTAAAAGGAATAACAAATTGTATATAATAGACTTGCAATTTTATATGCAATCATCTTTTTAAAACTATACTGTTATAGAAATGCTTGCTTTATTTCATAAATTAAAAATAAAATAAATGTTTTTAAAAGCAACTAAAATGTAAGATGCTATTAACATGAATGGGGAAAATACTTTCTGCCCCAAAATATTTCTAGTAGCATTTTTAACAATAGGAGAAAGAGATAGATAGATAGAGAGAGAGAGAGAGAGAGAGAGAGAGAGAGAGAGAGAGAATATATAGAGTAATTTGTCAAATGACTAGAATTATATTTGTGTGTGTGTATATATATATATACTTAATGTGTATACCCCCACATATGTATATTTATTTGTATATATATGTAAGTGTATAAGCATATATTGTGATATATAAATACAATATTTTGAAATATTCTTAAATATAAAGACCACTGATTTTAAAGTCAGAAAATCAAAATTCAAATTCCACCTCTAATGCTCATTACCTATGTTGCTTTTGCAAATCACAATCATTTATAATATATAAGAAATAAGAAAAAATATAAAGAATACTGAGAAATACTGGCAGGCATTTATTAAATGATGGAGAGTTAAGAAAGCAAAACTCAAACAAAAATAGATACATTAGCAGCAACAATCTCAACAAGAAGGAAAACACAAGTAAATCAGCATCTATACTGTATACTTTGGGAACTCTAGGAAGGATAATAATATATTTGTAAATTTTTTTTAACAAAAACTCCTTCAATATTTACAAAATATACCTTAAGGCTGCTAGAAAAAAATTACTTTCTCACTAAAAAGGAGAAGACTGATAGTCAAACAGCATGTGATAAACAACACACAAAGTCACAGAAATACTTTTGGGACAAGTAGAAATCACTCCACTGAGAAATAATAAAGCTAGGTAGCAGGTATACACAATTGGGTTTATGAAAGGTGATCAAGAGGAGTTTAGCTAAGAAATAGCTCAAATCTAAGCATGGTCCTCTGTGGACAATATCCACATGAATTAGGCTAAGAATATATCAACACAGAAGCTTTGAGCAAAGAAACAATAGAAATGTGTTTAAGGAAAGAGGAATTTCATAAGTTTTCTGCCTCCTGATCCCCAAACTTGCATTTGCATAAAAAGAACTTTGGCTAGTAGTTCTATCTGAGGTACCAATATAAACAACTGAAGAGCTTAAAGGAAGCGAGAAGGAGGAAGAGAGAGGAGGGAGAGAGGGAAGAGGGAGAAGGGAAGGGAAAGAGAGGGAGGAAGGAAGAGGAAGAAAGCCCCACAATGCTGGAGCTTGAAATTATTATAAAGTCATCGGGTCTAATTTCCTCATTTTGATCAAATGAGGAAACATATTGAGAGATTAAGGAATTTTTCCAATGTCACATAGTGAATAATAGCAGAACCAAGACAAATCCAGGTCACCACAAATCCCTGTTCAAGAAAAATCCTTCTAAGTTTTTGTTTTCCTAAAAACAGAGGGAAACATTCATCAGACATAAACCTATCAAATTTATGTAGATCCAGCTGAGACATTTTTATTTTTTAAAAAATCCCTATTCAGAAAAAGCCTTCTAAATTCTAGTTGTCTCTATGAAACAGGGGGAAACATTCATCAAAAATGAACCTTTTTCCATTTATGTGAGTCCAGCTGAGACATTTTTACTATTACAGCAAAATTCTAGCAACATGTGGCTGCTTGAGAAGTGATGATATAGAGGGAACTTGCAAAGGCTACACACTGACTAGGAAGAAGGCAGTTTCTGCAAATCTATCACCTAGCCTGGGTGGGAACACCTAGTGAGGAAAGTGCAGAAAGAGAGAGAAATTGAACTGGATGCCCTGCCTTCCTTATAATGAGAAGTGATGAATTTGACCCTTGAATAACAAGGTGTACTATTCCATCTCAAGCAAAATGACATGAAAGCAAAACTAGAAATAGTTGAAACATTTGAAAATATTCAGCAACAAAAGAAAAAGGTTGAAAGTTTTGTTTTCATTACATTATTATCTCCTACTAGCTCTTAGACAAAGGATAAATGGTAACAGACCATATTTTGCCTTCCCATTATGCTTTGTGAGAGTGGATACCCAGAATCTATAGTCACAGATCAACTGTATTATCACACATCCATTTTGGATGGCACATATCCTTTTGGATTCAGTTCATGGTCATTAACAAGCAATAAAATGATTTGACAAAGAGCAATCTGGAAAAGCAAATTAAGCTGAGCTGATCTGAGAACAGATTCTGCTAATGTATGCATATATTGTGATTTGTCTTACATTTGTCATCACATATACAAAAGAGTATTCATGTGATTATTATTAGAGTGAAGAATAATGATACTACTTAGCAATGAAAACCATGAATCCCACTAAGGCAAAGAAGGACAATGTTAAGATTTGGATGTTTTTAAACTGAGATGATAATTATGAGCTGATTGGCTCTTAGAAATATCTTCTCATAATATATAAATTAGAAAGTAGGAAAGGTGTTTTTTTAAGTCACAGAGTAGCCTTCTTTCCACACCAGAATCCTTATTGCCATTTGTTTCCAAAGCTCATGATATTTTCTCCTCCTTCTTTATCTTACATTCTTATACTCCTCTTTCACATACACATCAATCACATTCTTTTTTTTTTTTGTCCTCTTCTTTTTTATTTTTTCTTTCCCTAGCTATGAAGGGGCCTCAAGGAGAAGGAGGTGAATGCCCTCAACTTATCATAGAAACACTTGCTACTATATAATTCAGGACTAGGAAGAGAAGATAGCAAAAATTGCCCATGGTCTTCAATATCATTCTTCCCTCACAAAGGAAAGGAAAGGAAACTGGGATGGTAATTACTAGAATTATATCATTCCTTTAGGGATGACCTTTTTTGTAAGCAGTAAACAAATACCATCTCATTTGACAAAAGTAAAGTGAAATATTCCCACTGCAGCAATTTAAAGAATATCATTTTTATTAATGTTAGAAAATGATACTACTTGGATGCTTAATAAAAGAAGAAACATTCATAAAATTAAACACTGAATCATTCCAGAAGAGTGCTTTCCACATAGCAGGGTCTGTGAACTAATTTGTGTGACAACCTGTTCTTTAGATGAACATTTCTCTTATGCGGGATCCCAAGATTAAGTATAAAAACACTTAGAAATTCAGACACACACACATATATACACTCACATATCCATATGTGAGCGCACACACACACACACACACACACACACACACACACACACATGTAGACTAAATCTTTCATTTCATTGGCTTAAGAAACTCCTAGTGAGAAAATTTTCCATCGGTGTAACTTGGCACCTGATCTAAAAATTGTAGTCTTAAAGCAGGAATTCTTAAGTTTGGGCCATGATCTTTTTCTTTTTTAATGTATTTTGACAACCATTTCAATATTCCTTGGTAATCTTATATTTTTATTTTACATATTTAAAAAATTATTCTGAGAAGAGGTCTTTAGGCTTTACTGACTGCAAAATGAATCCATTAATTAAAATTTAAAAGTTAAGAATTCCTGCCTCAGAAAGTTCCCTGAGGATCACTGAGAACACTAGCCCAAAGTCAGATAGCCAATGTGTGTCAAAAACTTGAACTGAGGTTTTTCTAGTTTAAGACCAGCTTTCTACCTAACTACTATGGAGAAAAAGAGAGGAATGAAGGGAGAAACGGGTGGGTGGAAGGAAGGAAGGAAGGAAGGAAGGAAGGAAGGAAAGAAGGAAGGAAGGAAGGAAGGAAGGAAAGAAGGAAGGAAGGAAGGAAGGAAGGAAGGAAGGAAGGAAGGAAGGAAGGAAGGAAGGAAGGAAGGAAGGAAGGAAGGAAGGAAGGAAGGAAGGAAGGAAGGAAGGAAGGAAGGAAGGAAGGAAGGAAGGAAAGAAGGAAGGAAGGAAGGAAGGAAGGAAAGAAGGAAGGAAGGAAGGAAGGAAGGAAGGAAGGAAGGAAGGAAGGAAGGGAGGGAGAGAGGGAGGGAGGAAGGAAGGAAGGGAGGGAGAGAGGGAGGGAGGAAGGAAGGAAGGAAGGAAGGAAGGAAGGAAGGAAGGAAGGAAGGAAGGAAGGAAGGAAGGAAGGAAGGAAGGAAGGAAGGAAGGAAGGAAGGAAGGAAGGAAGGAAGGAAGGAAGGAAGGAAGGGAAAAAAAGAAAAGAAGAGAAAAAGAAACAGATTTTGCTTTGTATTCTCAAGATTCTACCTTCTACCCTTTTTCCGAGAATCATAAAGGACTAAAAGAGAATGACTTTCAGACTTCTCATATCTGGATTCTAAGAACTCTTTTTAAAAAAATTAACTCAGTCTTAAAAGGTTTTCAGTCTTCTGGGTCAAGTACTTACCCAGGTCATATTCCAGATTCTTAAAATATTCCCAGCAGTGGGATTTGGAGGTTTAAGAGTAAGGCCAGTTTTGTGTCGTTTTTCTCACAAAAGAATGGGAACGCCTTGAGGGTAAGAGGTATTTTTCATTTTGACTCAGCACCTAATATAAAATGTCTTGTTGAATATAATAGAAAATAATACATTGCCTTGAAAGGTAATTAAGTTTGACATCTATTTCTTTTTGAAATGTTACTTACTGTTATCTAATTTCTTTTTCACATTTCTTCTTCAGGAAGGAGATAATTTGGACAGAAACCCTACAAAGGCAGAGAGTGCTTGGCTTTTCCGAATCTGGTATGGTTTTGACCACAAGTATCCTTTGATTATTGCAATCTCACAAAGACCTACATAACATATGGCAAGTGGGTAAGTTAATCATTGAAGGATGCAGCTATTTTTTATTTTAAATAAAACCAAAAAAGCAAAATTAAATCAAAGCCATGGTTATCTGAAGAAGGAAAATTAGTTTTAAGAAAGTATTGACCTAGTAAAGAAAATGCCATAGCTGTTACTAAATGAGCTAGAGATTGAGGCAAAATCACCCAAAGGATCTCTGCCTCAGTCAAAGTTTAGCTAGTATATTTAAGGCACTTTAATCTTTTCTGATGCCAGAGAATGAAATAGGATAGAACTAAAGAATTGATCGATGGAGATTGGGTTGTTTTCACCTTTGTGAGGGAACTTGCTCTTGGATGTGTTTTTACACAGCACCTACTTAATTTGGAAGCTCATAAATCAGTATTAGAGTCTTTTCTTAGGGAATTATATATGCAGCCAAGACAAACCTATACCTTATCAAGAGGTTTAAGTTGTGTGCTCTTGTTTTGTGTTCTAAAAAAAGAAAAGGAAAAAGGACTAAGAACTTGGAGAATCCATTAAGTGTTAGATTAGGAGAGTGGTCTTGTTTCAATACAGAATTTGGTGATGATTACCAGCCTCTCAAAAGTCTTTTCGTTTTAAATGTGATTTTTTCTGGCAATAAGCATAGCTATATTATTCATCTTTCATATGATTTGAAGAACTAAAACATTAGGGCTAAAATGTTTCACCATTGTAAGTTTCAGAAAATTTTCCATTTTCCAGCATTGTTTTTAAAAATTACAGTGGAAATGAATGAAATGTGTTTTTTATAAAATGAATGTCATAAGTTACTGAATGAAAAAGTCTGTCAAGACATAACCAATAATTATGTATATCAAAAGTCAGTAAGAGTGGAAGAATAACCAAAAACAGTAAATGGAACATTCAAAGAATAAAGAGGAATAGAGAATGTAAAATAAGAGGTAAGTGAAATAGAGAAAGAAAATAATAGTGAAGAAAAGAAGACAAATGAGAGAAATTGGCATAATGAATAAAAATTTGAAACCAAGGAAAATAAAGTTGGAAAGAAGCCAAAGAAAAGGTTTGAAAGAAACAAGAACATGAGAGAATGAAAATGAGAATGAGAAGAGACATTCTAGGAACTGCCAAACGGAAGACTCAGAACTTGTAAGTTTTTTTTCTTTATTATTTCTTTGGGTTATCTGTTAACTATAGTCAGTTTTTTCTATATTAAGGCATATACTTTGTATATATTTCATAAATATAGATTTTATAATGTATAATATTTTATAAATATATATTATTTCACATATTTTATAAATATATATATTGATATGCAGTTTATAAATCTCTGTGTGCATTGTGTATATACATATATGTATACACACATATATATGTGTGTGTGTGTATATATATATACACACACATACACATATCATAACTGGGGAAGCAATATAAGGGGGAATTTTGATGGAAGAAGGGGCACCTGGGCTCAGTAATGAAGGAGAATAAAAATTCTAAGTGGCGGAAAAAGATGGAGAGATAGGTTTTAGTCATGAGGAACAGTTTGTACAAATAAACCTAGATCAAAGCTGAAATGTCAGATTTGGATATTTTGACTGAAAACATGGAATTTCAGTTTGGAAACATGGAATTCTTAAAGAGAATCTAAATGAAATAATGCTGGGAAAATGGTTTGAAGAGGGACCAAAATATCAGAATAAGAAGTTTATATTTATTTATACAGACAATGGGGTGTCATTAATGGTTTTTGATCAGGGAAGACGTTTGCCTTAGAATATTTTGGCAGTTGTATTGAAAATTATTTGGGATGGGGATACTGGGGGAAGCCTGAAAGCAATGAGATCAATTTGAAGGTTGTAGTGGTCCATAAAGGAGGTGACCTAGAAGAGGTGCTCGCTTTGGGAGAAGGGAGAAGATAGATGTGAGAGATGGTATGGAAAAAGAATCAACAAAAATTGATATCTGATTGTATATGGGGTAGGAGCAATGATTAGAAGGCCAGGAGATTTTTAGAAAAGCTAAGTTTTCTGTGGGCCTCAACTCTGGATTAGAATTTCCTTCAGCCCTGTTGTATGTCCTGCATTCTTTAGGGATTGATGATTTCATAAAATATCACCAGTTTAACTGAATTTCATCCTTACTAAGTTTGTATGAAAGCATCTAGAAGTAAATTTGCTCCAAATTAAAAAATGGGAAGCCTTTAAAGTGTGGTATTTTATAACCAATATTGAACTTAATGCTGGAAGAGGCATTAAGATTAGACCTAAAGACTGGGGTTCTGTTCTTGTTTCTTGAGTGACCTTGGAGAAGTTAGTTAAACCCCCTGAGGTCCAGTTTCTTAACCTATAAAATAATATAAAAATAGCTGAAGGACCTACTCCTCAAGGTTAGGATCAGATGATGTTTATATACAAAGCAACTCTTAAACTTCAACTATTATCTACCACTATTATTATTCCTAAAAGGACAGCAAAAATAGGAATGAAAAGAAGTCAATAAATAAAAAATATCTGTGCTAACGTGGACATTGCTATGAGGTATGCTGTACACTTGGGAAAGAGGTGTGGTGTGACACTACAGACCCTAAACAATCAAAAAATAATCTAAAGGAATTTTATCATTATATAATAGCAATGTAAGCGAGATCATTAAAAGGATGAAGGCACTTGGTTTTCTGCTGATAGGGATATCACACGGGAGACTCATGCCCTCATTTTCAGTAAGAAAAGTCAGCTATAATAGGTAGTTTGAAAAATTAGTATTCTCTTAATTCAGATTTCATGTTGGGATGAAATGAGGTACTTTCAATTCACTGGAAAAGTTCACAAAAGGGAAGTTTACTTTTCAATAACAAAGATGTGCAAAAAGAAAATGGCAGCATGCTTTTCTCCATATGGAAATGTTTCTAGTCATCGGGGCAGGATATAGGCAAGAATATCTTAGATGTGATCTTCAGAAATCCAGCAATCTGGGGCCTGATGACCAGGACACTATGTCAAGGAAAAGGGGCTAACTAAATCTCCTCCTTTTAGGGAAAATTAAACCCTGTTGCAAACGAAATGGAAGAGGGATGGACCTAACAAATGATGGGGAAACTGTGGCAGATATTAATTCCATTCCAGAGATAGGAAGCTTGGAGTATTTCTCACATAGAGAAATGAAGCCATTTGCCATAGTCCAGAGAGAGGTATAAATTTCGGATTCTGAGCAGTAATGCTGAATTCAGATGACTTCATTGATTTTGTCTTACCTTTCCCAAAAGATTTAATTTGCACATGACTTTTGACAGACTCACAAAATTAAAGCAGATTTACACCTTATAAAATAATATCTCTCGCTTCCAATCTGGGGGCAATTTTTCCTCCAGCCCAGTCATTTCCAGAAATCGCAGCCTTGCCATTTTTGTACAGATATGGCTTCATTTAAATATGGTTTGTGCATTATTTGCTTAGAATGTATGTCTGGAGAATAACTTTCCAACCAGTTTTCTGTTCTGTGGGCTCTCTTTGTAGCCACAAAGTGAGCCACTGCTGTGTGCTGTTAAAGATCCTTCCTTTCTTTGAAAGATAAATAGTCCACTTGGACTTTGTTCTACTGCCCATATATAGTATGTTGTGGTCCTTTGTTGATAGGCTTGCAAATTTTTTTATATTTATATTTATTTATATTTTATCATTTTAAGAGTATTTTTGTTTTCCCAAATATATGCAAAGGTAGTTTCACCTTTGCAAAACCTTCCAAATTTTTCTCCCTCTTCTCTCCTCCCTCACCTCCTTAAGACAGAAAGCAATCCGATATAGATTAAACATGTACATTTCTTTCAAACATATTTCCATATTTGTCATGCTGTGGAAAAAAATCATATCAAAAAATCAGGAATCAGGAAAAAAGAAGCAAATAAAAAAGGTGAAAATACTATCCTTTGATCTACATTTAGTCTTTATAGTTCTTTCTTTGGTATTTTCCATCCCAAGTTTATTGGAATTGTCTTGGATCACAATTGATTATTACATAATCTTACTGTTATTGTATACAATGTTCCCTTGGTTCTGCTCACTTCAGTTAGCATCAGTTCATGTAAGTCTCTCCAGGTCTTTCTGAAATCAGTCTGCTCATCATTTTTATAGAACAATAATATTCCATTACATTCATATACCATAACACATTCAGCCATTCCTTAACTGAAGGGCAGCCACTCAATTTCCAGCTCCTTGCCACTACAAAAATAAACCATAATTCTTATATGCTATGAATTACACCAATCCAATGAGCATTTATTAAGCATCTGTTGGAGAACAAGACATTGTGCTAGGCACAAGGAACACAAAGACAAAATAATAATCAATCTCTTTTCTCAAAAAAAGTACATTCTGTTGAGAGCAAAAATTGTTTCATTTTAATTTTTATAGGCCTAGCATCTGGCATAATTCCTGATACACAGTAGGTTTGTAATAAATGCTTGTTAAATTAAAATGAATAATAATGCAAATAGATATAATATATTTGGGATTTTTGTGTGTATATATGTACATACAAAAATATGCATATATAACAATTTAAAGAGAAAAAAATATTAAGAAAATCAAAAAGATTTTCCCTGGGAAATGGCACATTAGCTAAATTCTGAAGAAAATTAGGGATTCTAACATGCTGCCTTATACCCACCCCTCCCACAGAAAAAATTCTTCCAATCACATACTTAAAATTGTATTTTGCCATTGATGATTATGTTTCTTAAAACATTAATGCGCAACTATATGTTCTTCTTAAGAGATATCCATTTCTCTTTAGTTTCACAAAATCATTATTATAACAACCTATCACAATTATGTCATGAACTTATAAAAAATTTTTCTCAAAGCACTGTCTTTATCACTTGTTCTCATAGTTTTGTCAGAGAAAAATAAGAATAGGACAACATGCCCTCATTTTTCAGCTTAGAAAAGTGAGAAAAAATGAAGTGATTTGCTTAAGAAGATAGAGCATCCAGATTGGCTAAGATGACAGGAAAAGATAATGATAAATGTTGAAGGGGATGTGGGAAAATTTGGACTCTACTGCTTTGTTGGTAGAATTGTGAAATGATACAACCATTCTGGAGAGCAATATGGAATTATGATCAAAGGACTATAAAACTGTGCATATCCTTAGATCCAACAGTGCCATTACTGAGTCTGTATCCCAAGGAAATGGTAAAAGAGAAAAAAGGACCCACATGGGCACAAATGTTTGTAACAGCTCTTTTAGTGGTAGCAAAGAATAGGAAAATGAGTAGATGCCCATCAGTTGGAGAATGGCTGAACAAATTGTGGTATATGATGGTAATGTAATATTGTTGTTCTGTTAAAAAAATGATGAGCAAGCTGATTTTAGCAAAGTCTAGAAAGACTTACATGAACTGATACTGAGTAAAACAAGCATAACTGGGAATATACTGTATGCAATAACAAGAAGAATGTGCGATGATCAACTATAAAAGATTTGGTTCTTCTCAGTGGTTCAGTGATCCAAAGCAATCCCAAGGTGTGTAGTGGTATCTCAGAGTTGTCTTAATTTGCATTTCTCTGATCAATAGTGATTTGGAACACTCTTTCATATGAGTGGATATAGTTTCAATTTCATCATCTGAAAATTGTCTGTTCATATCCTTTGACCATTTATCAATCGGAGAATGGCTTGATTTCTTATAAATTAAAGTCAATTCTCTGTATATTTTGGAGATGAGGCCTTTATCAGAACCTTTAACTGTAAAAATGTTTTCCCAATTTGTTACTTCCCTTCTAATCTTGTTTGCATTAGTTTTGTTTGTGCAGAAACTTTTTAATTTGATGTAATCAAAATTTTCTATTTTGTGATCAATAATGGTCTCTAGTTCTCCCTTGGACACAAACTCCTTCCTCCTCCACAAGTCTGAGAGGTAAACTATCCTATGTTCCTCTTATTTATTTATGATCTCATTCTTTATGCCTAAATCTTGGACCCATTTTGATCTTATCTTAGTGTTAAATGTGGTGTTAAATGTGGGTCCATGTCTAGTTTGTGCCATACTAATTTCCAGTTTTCCCAGCAGTTTTTGTCAAATAATGAATTCTTATCCCAAAAGTTGGGATCTTTGGGCTTGTCAAACACTAGATTGCTATTTTTATTCACTATCTTACCCTGTGAACCCAACCTATTCCACTGATCAACTAGTCTATTTCTTAGCCAATACCAAATGGTTTTGGTGACTGTTGCTTTATAATATAGTTCTAGATCAGGTACAGCTAGACCACCTTCATTTACTTTTTTTTTTTTATTACTTCCCTTGAAATTCTCAACCTTTTGTTGTTCCATATGAATTCTGTTGTTATTTTTTCTAGGTCATTAAAATAGTTTCTTGGGAGTCTGATTGGTATAGCACTAAATAAATAGATTAGTTTGGGGAGTATTGTCATCTTAATTATATTCGCTCGGCCTATCCAAGAGCACTGGATGTCTTTCCAATTATTTAAACCTGATTTTATTTTTGTGGCAAGTGTTTCATAATTTTGTTCATATAATTCCTGACTTTCCTTTGGTAGATGGATTCCCAAATACTTTATACTCTCAACATTTGTTTGGAATGGAATTTCTCTTTGTATCTCTTGCTGTTGCATTTTGTTGGTGATATATAAAAATGCCGAGGATTTATGTGGATTTATTTTGTATCCTGCCACTTTGCTAAAATTCTGAATTATTTCTAATAGCTTTTTAGCAGAGTCTTTGGGGTTCTCTAAGTATACCATCATGTCATTTGCAAAGAGTGATAGTTTGATTTCCTCATTTCCTACTCTAATTCCTTGAATCTCTTCCTCCGCTCTTATTCCAGAGGCTAGCGTTTCTAGTACTATATTGAATAGTAATGGTGATAGTGGGCAACCTTGTTTCACTCCTGATCTTACAGGGAAAGGTTTCAGCTTATCACCATTACATATGATGTTTACTGATGGTTTTAAATATATGCACCTTATTATTTTAAGGAATAGTCCATTTATTCCTATACTCTCAAGTGTTTTTAGTAGGAATGGATGTTGGATTTTATCAAATGCTTTTTCTGCATGATAGAGAATTTTTACCAGGACTGAAAATCATGCCATATTATTCATAAACAGATGACCAGCATGCTAGATTCCCAAAAGTTTTTCTTTCAATCATTCCAAATTATTTCTCTTATTTAAATATTTGTGTATATAAGTTACACAAGATAAGAATGACCTTTTCCAAAAGAGAAAGTCTAAAGAGATATAGTATTTATTTTTCTGGAACCAATTTGTGTGGGTAAAGAAAGTCTGAAATTAACAATGATTTAGCAAGTTAACAAACTACCAAGAGCAAATAAATGTCATATCATGGATGGAGACATATATCTTTCCACCATTCTATTTGGAACAGAATCACAAGAGTTTTATTTGATGCCTCTGATATCTCTGCTTCTATTTCATGAGTTTAAAATTGCAAAGAACTTCACCATTATATACAAAGGAGAGGAAGATATACAGGAATGTAAGCCTGTAATTCCATGACCAAAATGAACATCAATGTGGTAGCTATTTCTCCTAATGTACAAGGGCAACTCATCTATAACACACATTTATAAATGGGAAACTGATGGGTTAAGCAAAGTTTTCAGAGATACCTAGGTACAATGTATTAGAGGCAAGATTTGAATCCACATCTTCCTAACTCCAAAGCTAGTCAGTCTTCTATCCACTAAGCCACATTGCCTCTCCAAACTTTAATTTATTTTTCTATTTATCTTTTGATTAAATTTATCTTAATTTTAAAAAGTCACATTAAGATCCACAACAATAATTGTTTGTGTGTTCCAGGTCTCCCTACATTTAAATCAGCTTTTCTATTGGTATTTATATGCTATAATTTTCATTCAATATATATTTATGGTTATTTTACCTGCTATAGGACTTCATAATATAATTTAGTTTTCTTGTTTGTCTCTTTTTGTCATATCTGGCTTTACCCTTTTCTTGCTTAAGACAATAATTGCAATCTCTACTATTTTAGATTCACCTAAGACATAATAGATTCTATTTTAGCCCTGGATCTTAATTCTCTGTAATTCTGTTTCAAATGTGTTTCTTGCAAATAATATATTGATAGTTTATGCTTTCCAAATCATTTCTATGTCTCTCTCTCCTCTCTCTCTCTCTCTCTCTCTCTCTCTCTCTCTCTCTCTCTCTCTCTCTCTCTCTCTCTCTTGTCTCTTTGTCTCTCTCTCTTTGTCTCTCTCTCTTTGTCTCTCTCTCTCTCTGTCTCTCTCTTTCTCTTTGTCTCTCTCTCTGTCTCTCTCTCTCTTTCTCCTCTTCCTCTGCCTCCTCCTCCATTTAAGGGGTGAATCAATGCTATTTACATTCATTAAAATGATTTTAGGGGTATTTTTCTAACAAGATAGCCTATAATAATGCTTCCTTTTAAGCCAACCACTCTCTATCCTTTAACAAGGAAAAAGAAGGTGATGAAAGAAAGGAAGTGGGATACTTATGACGATAAGAATGGTACATTGCCTCTAAATATTAAAATCTATTTTATATTATGCCTTGAGGTTTGCAAAGCATTTATGTTTATTATCTCATTTAACTTATAAAGGTACGAATTTGACAATAATTACTATTTAAGTTCAGCAAACATTTATACATGCATACAGAATAGAGGTAAGGCATCAGGCAAAGTTTACAGTTGCCACTGTCAAGAGCATTCTGAATGCTAAGAAGTTCCACAAAAATGAATATTCATGAACCTTTTACCTTGCTGTGCCACCTGTCCCTACTGGAGTTCAGTGTAAATTATGTAATTCACACTGAGCAACAGGGTCCGTTTTGACTTTTTTTGCTCAGGGCTCAAAATAAATGCTACTTCTTGTAATTTGGTCTGGATCACCAATTATTAGAGTTAGGAGGGATCTCAGCTAGTCATACATGAATAAAAATCTTTACATCACATACAAGTAGCCACTTTATCTATGCTTAAACATAGTGAGAACAAAGGTATTACACCCTGAGTAAGTATGTTAAAAAAAGAAGAAGAAGAAAAAAGAGGAGGAAGAAGAGAAGGAGGAGGAAGAGAAAGAGAAGGAGGAGGAGGGAGAAGAGGAGGAGGAGGAGGAAGAAAAATACTAATAGTCATACATCTCAGGGAACCATCCATGTCTAATGCAATTTATTCTGATGGGTTCAAATCTGAGATCTAATAATTAGACTTGTGACTTGGGTCTCAGACTTTCTGAGCCATATCTGTAAAATAGGGATAATATTCACATTTAATCCAAATAGTGTTGTGAGAAAAGCACTTTGAAACCCCCCAAAGTGCTATATGGATGTGAATTGTTATCATTTATATTTGTAATATGGGATGACCTATGCTTCTTCTGAAAACAAGTTAATGATTTGTTCATAAGAACTTTCACTGGTATTTCACCAAGTTGTTGCATGATATCATGGAATCATAAAATTCAGAGCTCTAAGTGACCTTAGAGGTCATTGAATCTCTCCCTTTATTTTATAGATAAGGAAACTGAGGTTCAGAAAGATCAGTTTTGTCATTTGTTCTACTGATGTTTGGGGGAAAGTATTTTATTTTACTTTGCCAATGAGTGTGGAGAGAAGTCATAGGTGATGACCCATGACTTTTACATATAGAAATGTTTGATAGCCTCAAAAATTAGAACCATTGGAGTAAATTGGTGTTTTCTAGTATGGTTGTATTTGTACTCTATGGAATATTTCCATCCATAAAATATTACTGTTGGAGAAGGAATCTGGAATTTAGGTAGAGGATCAGTGGGGGGAGGGAGAGAGATAATAGGACAATATTCTGAGAAGAAAGAAAATGTTTAACATTTAAAATTTTGACATTTGTCAAAGGAGATTTAAAGAAACATTTGGGGAATTGAGGTACTTTCCATGTCAAAATAGTATTCTCTTTCTGTCACTGTGCCATTATATGCTTTAAGGAAGTAAGAAAGGTTAAGTTCTTAAGTGTCATTTTTATAGAAATATTTTATTTGAGTTTTGTTTAAACAATGTTTTCACTCCCTGATGGTGCTCCCTCATTCCCCTATCTTCCCTTGTAACAAAGAATTGTATTTAAGGAAAATAAAACTGCCCATGGCTTCAATTCATTCTAAAATGTCATGACTGGTGGAGACCTGTTTGCCCACCATCTCGAATTTTCTGAAGTCAAGGTTGGTCATTGCATTGATCAGAAGTCTGATGTCTTTCAATGTTAATTTTCTTTATGTCATTGTGGTCAGCAGGTAAATTGTTTTCTTAGTTTCATTTACTTTATAACATTTTATATTAGCCTTCCCAAATTTCCCTGAATTCTTCATAGTATTTGTAATTTCTGATATTTCAATATTAATCTATGATGTCCATGGGCAGGAGGCAATGTAGTAGATAGCATGTAAGATCTGGACTCAGGATGATGAGTTCAGATTCTTAACTATAGTTGTGACCCTAAGTCATTTAATTATATTTGCCTCAATTTCCTTATCTGTAAACTAAGCTAGATTAGGAAATGGCAAACCACTCAGTTATCTTGTCAAGAAAACCCCAAATGGGGTCATGAACAATGAAACTCTGAACATCAACAACATCACACTTTGTTCACCCGTTTCTCATTTGATAGGGACCCATTTCACTTTCAGTTCTCTGTTACCACAAAAATAAAGCACTGCTATAAACAGATTTATATATGCATTCCCTTCTCTGTTTCTCTTTCCTGAAATATGTACACAATAGTGATATTGATAGACAAAAAAGTATAAATATTTAATAACTTTTTTATTATAGTTATAAATTGTTTTCTAGAATGTTTTAATCAATTTACAAGTCTACCTGCATTCATGTATTTGTCTTTCCACAAAGTCTGAAATGAAAGAATATGTGTAAAGTGCTTAGCACAGTACCTGGCACATAATAGGTACTTAATAAATGCTTATTTCCTTCCTTCCTAAAACAATTACCAATTTATTTAAGTGTTTTTCCAGAAAACTTTAAGGATAGTCTTTTTTTAAAAAACAGCTTTGGACAAAGGATTGAAAAAAAAGAAAATTGATTGCAAGCTTTGGGAACTGGGGCACCCAGGTAAATATAGTTCAGCATAGCCATTCTGGTTTTAATTAATGAAGAGGCAACAACATTGTAGGTAAATGAGGAGCATAAAACTTGTTATTGCTTAATTAATGGGTTCCACCCTCGTAAATTTATCCAACTCTATTTACTTTAAAATTTTTAAATTATTTTTGTTTTTCTGCTGTCTAAATGCTCAGTCTTAATAGACAATGGAGGCATCTCCCTGTCCCTAATATTTAGCTACTCAATTTATTCCTTCAACAAACATTCATTAAGCACCTACTGCATACAGGACATTATTTTGGATAGTTCCAAAAGCCAGTATTTTCCCTAGTGCAGTGGGGGAAACCCTGAACTGGGTATCAAGAAGCCTGAATTCTAGAGTCATTTCTATTGAGGAGTGTTATATGAGCAAATCATTTAATACCACCAGACCAGAGTTTCCTCAGTTCTGAACTGATGAGGTGAGACTAGATGGCCCATAACCTTAAATGCCACAAAAAAGGATTATCATAATTATTATTCTCTCATTCTCATCTGTCAGTGGGATTCAGATAAAAATGGTCCAAAGATAAGCCCCTGTTTCTTATTCTTTTATATTATTATATCATTTTATATTTCTATAAATTTTTACATTTTAAATATATAATATTTATATCATATAATTCTTTCATATTTATGGAATGGAATAATAGAATAGAATTAGCATGTATTAAGCATGCCAGGTAGTATACTAAACACTTTACAAAAATTATCTCATTTGGTCCTCAAAACAATTCTAAAAGGAAAGTGCTATTTTTTTCTTCCCTTTAGAGTTACGATATACTTTACTCTATACTGAGGCAGAAATAAAGTGATTTGCCCAGAATCATACAACTAGTAAGTGGCAAAAGTAAAAGTTTAAATCGGCACTTCCTAACTCCGCTCAATGTTCTGTCCATTGTGCCTCCTAGCTTTCTCCATTTAATGTTCTACTGACTTGTACTAATGAATTAATTAATTTCTATAGCTAAATAAAAGTATTAAAATGTTAACTCATTTTCTAAAGGATCATTTGAAAGCCTTCTCATAGATTCTAGTAGCAGACAAGACAACCAGGAAATTGTGTATCATTCTATTCCCACATTATTTTAACCCTTTTTACTAAGTCTTTACATTTTGAAAGCTAGGTGATAAAGTGGATAGAGTACTGAACCAAGAACAAGGAAGATCTGAGTGAAAGTCTCAGATACAAGTTTGTGTGACTCTGAAAAATTCAATTTCTTCCTGCCTCAGTTTCCTCACTTGAAAAAAGAATTACTTGTCAAGGCTGCTGCAAGGCTCAAATGTAATAGTATTTATAAAGAACCTTGTCAACTTTAAAGTACAATATGAATGCTAGCTGTTTTTATTATGACCATTATTCCATGTAACTTGAAAACAGTGAGCATTTGGCATAATAGCAACTATTAAAAACTATATTCTTACGGTTTTCTAGATCAGCAATAGTAGTCTGGTCAATGATGGACAACAATTTCATCTATAATAGTCGTCCCCTTCCAGTAAAATTTATTTTTCATGAGTTCTCTGTGATATTTTTAGACTTGTATTTATAGGATGAGTATTTGTCATCTACCAGTCCTTGGAAAATGGTGATCTTCTTGTATACATAATTCTAACCAATGGATCATACCTTGCTAAATATTCAGTAGATGCTAAGTTGGTGTTGCCTTCGGGGATGTTTATGCACAGTTCCATTTCCTGAAAGAATATACATTGATCACTAAGTCCAGGCACCTATGGGTAGCCCTTGAGTAATTTCTTGTGGCAGTGACCTAGTCCTGAATAACCAGCACAAACCCTTTTGTTTCCACAAACAAATCTGCCTAACTGAGCCATTTGTTTGATATTTCTTTGTTCACAGATTGTTGGCTGAGTTCACAAGCATGTCACCAATGGAAGGCTTTTTGTTTCTGTTCTTTGATCCTGGATTGTTGCTATTGCTGCTGGTATTTTCTTTTATCACTCAAATGTATCTGTACATCAGAGGTGTCAAATATATTGCATGTTGCATTGTAGTATGTAATATTTCCCAATACATCCCAGCTACCAGATTAAAATCTAATTGAAAAATATTTAACAAAATATATAAAAAGATAAGAAGACAGAGAAAATATTAATATGTGATTTTCTAAGTTAATATATATGGGATCCTTATGTATGATTTAGGGTTCCCCTCTCCCACCACTCCATTTGAGTTTGAATTTGAGATCATTGCTGTACATCATTAAGACAACCAGAGAATTCTAAGTTAACCACCATTTTGGAAAATCTTTAATAAGTGGAAGTAAACAGAATAGTTAAGGGCCTTGTGCTGGAGCCTCATGAGAATTGGTAAAAGTTGCAAAGGAGTTTTACACTGAAGAAGGAAGCAGGTGACAGGATAGCAAAATTCAAGTTCTTGAAAAATCATCACATAGAAAAAGGCTTTAAGTCTGTTCTGCTTGGAGCTTGGTCAGACACTGAAAATGCCAGTTTTCCCACTGCATCCTGTCCTATCGCCAGTCACCTTGCCTTTTGCCTTGTCACTAGATTTCAATGACTTAAGAAGAGACAGTGAGGTTGACAATCCTGTGCAATTCTGCCTCACTTAAATCCAATTCCTTCTCAAGGCAAGATATCACCTTGTGATGTCACTGGTCCACTTGGAAAATGAAGCATGAACAAGAACAGCTCCCCCCAAGAAAAAGCAAACCTGAGTTTTATGTCAAGGGCTGGCAGGATGGGAAAATAGTTTGAACAGTCATTCAAAAGTAGAATTAGTTGATTAAGGAATTAAATTGAAGATTCATTGGCTCACAAATATAAGGCTCAGAAACCATCAAGGTCAATCTCCTTCTTTTACATTAAAAGAAAAGGAATTCTTCAAGAAAGACTAGATGTCCCTTGTATATATATATATTTTTTAATGAATTATGTTGAAAGTGTGAGAAGAATTGTGTTAAATCATTACTTCTAGCACTAAAATTATCTGTGATCTCACTGTTTATTAGCCAGACACCAACTTGAAAATGATAATCTTTATGAATCATGTGTCTGAAAAATGAATGTCACCACTAAATGATACTCAAGTATTTTTAGTAAGATCAACATGCGAAAAATCGCAACTAGACTCCAGATGTAAAATTGAGAATGAGAAATTTTCTTTTAAAAAAACATTTTATTAAAATTTAATATACTCTCAATGCTTTAGTCAATCTATGATAATACTGGTTTAGATATTGAGACATACATATATGCATAAATACTATCTATAAGTACATATGTTATATTAAACACCTAAGCATCCTACATGTGACATGTGAGAATATAAAAACAAAGATACAATCACTATTCTAAAAAACTTAATTCTCTTGGGGAAACAACATATACATATATAAATGTGTATCAAATAAATAGAATAAAAACAAAATAAACACAAGATGCTAAAAATAAGATGTATAATATGAGGAAAGACACAAGCAGCAGGAGGGGAGGAGATTAGGAAGGCAAATAGAAGGGACACCTGAAGGAAGAGAAGGATGCTGAGGAGGAGGCAAGGAAGGAATGCATTTCACACCAAGTATGATCCAAAACTAAGTCCCCCAACTTCAAATCCAGTACTTAGGACACTGCAACATGCTGCCTTTCCCTTGAATATAGGTCTAAAAAGCATGGAATTTATTATGCAGGCAATAGAGAAATAGTGAGATAATTTGAGAATTATTAAGAGACATTTTTACAGATTGGAATGACAGAATGAGATCTCTCCTTGAAAACTTAGAGGATAGATATACCTTGGTTCCTTGAGTAACCAGGGAGTACAGCAGAGATAGAGCACTGCATATGGAATCAGGAAGACTCATCCTTCTGAGTTCAGATCTGACCTCAGACACTTGCTTACTAGCTATGCGATATTGGCCAAGTCTTTTGACCCTTTTGCCTCAGTTTCCTCATCTGTAAAATGGGCTGGAAAAGGAAATAGCAAACCAGTGTCTTTTTTGCCAAAAAAAAAACGAGGTCACACAGAAAATGAAAATATCTTGATATTCTTTTCTTTAGGAACAAAAATAAATTACCACATGCTCTGACTATGTGTAATCTCCCCTTTGTGATCTCTTTCACCTCTCAAAATTAGGGTGTTTTCAATTATCCCTTCTTCCACCTAGTGGAAGTTTTCTCCAAAGAGCCCTAGAGGTCACTTGATTATATTGAAATATTCTGTTATTGGGATATGCTTTCTTTTCATGGCAAATGGATACAAGGACTACTTTTTAAATTATTTCTAAAACATGATAGATCTCATGAAATACCTGCCACTGACGAGATGATAATTGACTTTAAGTTCCTTAGTTTCTTCATTTGCCTTAATCACTCTCATGTATGGACATATATTTTTCCGTGTGAGTTATTATGTTCCTATTAAATGAGACAGCCATAATAATAGAGGTTAACCTTACTTTAAGCAATTCTGACATAAAAATCTGGATTTCAGAGGATTCTTAAGATTCAAATCATCTATTATGTCTCTGGAGTATTAGAACATAAAGGATTCTGTGAGATCAACTACTCTAAAGTACTCATTTTATGGATGAGGAAACTGAGACCTATAGAAGTAGACTGACTTGCCCCCAAATCCCCCAGGTAATAAATAATAAAGCTGGGATTTGAAGTGAGGTCTTTGAATTTTAAATTCAATCTTCTTTCCATTAAGAATATGTGTGTGTATATATATATATATATATATATATATGAGGGGGACAGCTAGGTGGCACAGTGGATAGAGCACCAGCCTTGAAGTCAGGAAGACCTGAGTTCAAATCTGGCCTCAAACACTTAACACTTCCCAGCTGTGTGACCCTGGGCAAGTCACTTAACCCCAATTGCCTCAGGAAAAAAAAAAGATATAAGATTATGATTCATAAAATAAATCATAATAGAGCTATTTTAACCACTAAACACCCCCATGCATTTAAAATATAATTCAATTTACAAAAAAAAAAGTCTCTATACAAAAATTCTTATAGACATTTTGTGTAAAGTAGGGTTCATCTGTAAATATCATTGTCTTGTTCATTTCATTAAATACCATAGAATGCTAGGTGATAAATTTAAAATTTTAAGGGACCTTAGAATTCATCTAGTTCAACCTCTCTGTTTGAAGATAGAAAAACTAAGTCCTTTGGAAAATAAGGGACTAGACTGTAGTCCCAAAGATTGCAATAGGAAAAGCCAATATTGAATGAGAATCTCCAGACCCCAAATTCCATAGTTTGCACCCTGCTGTAAAATGTTTTCTATTAAAAAAAAAAAAGGCCAAAATTGGAACCCAACTCTCCTGGTTCCAAAGCTTGCCATCTTTCCACTCTATCATGTCTTTCTGTCTAATGCTTAGGATGCCATTACATGGGCCCATATCCTGGGATATTATGTATTTCTTCTAAAATATTTTGTCTCATATTGCATTATGGTGTGTTGTGTTAGGCCCTATTTCCAGTCATGCTGGTGTGAAATCTAGTGTGTAACTTCAGTAATTATCATCCACGTTGGTACTGTTCCAAGCAGTAAGCCTGCATCTATCCATCCATTAACAACATGTTCTGTGGTTCCACTGATTGCCCTTTGTCATCTACATCATATTTCATCTCTTTCGATCAACCAAGATCTCTTCTATTATGTGCTTCTAGTAATTTTTAATGACAGTCACCCTGCCCTCTCTCATAGCAGCACACTCCTCAATCTCTCTAAACAAAATAGTTTCTCTCAACCATAAATTAGTCATCACTTTCTCTTAAAGAAGCTGACAGCCAGGAGGCACCATGCATTTCATTTTGGTTCTCAAGTCCTGAAGTAATATTGGATCATTTTGCTTTTCTGCTGAATTATATCACAGTTTTGCTGGTGACTGATGGGGGCTGCAATCTAACTTGAGAGAGAAGCACTACAATTTTTCAGCTTTACAAGGATATATTATATGTGATTATACATTTTATGCTATTTTTCTTCTACCTTCTTTGTTAGAAAGAGCTACTCTACAACTTATCAATTGTACCTTTCTAGTTATATTTATGAAGTTTTTTCATTAACACCATGTTATTGGAGGACACCATTTTAAAATTTTATAAAATTGAATTAGATCTGGGAACAAGCAGCTATTACATAGCCATAATTTTACTGTTGGCATTGTGGACAGTTGTTAATATTCTTCTATGCATGTAAACTGAATGTGTCCTTTTGGCTTCTTTATAATTACTGGTGCATTGCAGGGGTTTTTTCCCTCTCAAATGGAAGAAGCCTTGATCCTTAGAGATGACCAACTTTTGTTTTCATTTTGCCTTCAAATCCCCATTTTCTCTGGATTGGTTTGAGTTATTTTAGAAATAAATTGTACGCACACAGGTGATTATGTCTTTGCCATTTATTTTTAGAGCATGCTGGGTGATTAAGGGCTTTGAAGCAAAGACTTTAGAACTTGTATGCTTTTTTTCATCTTCGTATTCAGTAAAATGTAAGCTTCTTTAAGATGGGGAGTGTTTTTGTTTTAATTTTTGTAGCCCTAGAACCTAGCCCAATCTCTGGCCCACAATAGAGTGTTGAATGTGTGCTTATTGAATGAGTGAATCAGTAAATCAATGAATTATTGGCAGTTGGCTCACATACCTAACAGCAAGACAGGATATCAGAAAATCCTAAGTTTGAGATTTATTGATAACTTTATGTGATCTTAGGATGCCATAAGTGGTCCTCATGAATAAAAATTAAGAGCCTTTTTACCTATTTTGAGAAATGATTTGAAGGGGAAGTGAATGGTTACAGGATGACTCCATCTAAGAATGTCAATGATTTTCTTTAAGAGATGGATCTTTGGGTCTCCATTTAGGATGAGAGATCCATGGATATAAAGCAAATCTCATCAGAAAGCAAAAGTATTCTTTCATCTTTCAATTCTCCTCAAGACAGCTGTTAGCGGGCCTTTGATATTTTGATACTTTGAGAAATCTTTAGTTTCAATAATGTACTTATTTCTTTCAAGATAGCTGCCCAACTATACTTTCCCATCTTTCCTTTTTTTCCCTCCAACCATCCTCCTTCCCTACTATTCTTTCAAACCCTTTTTCCCCTATTGTTTTTTTTAATACTGACACCCTTCTGATGCTTTTTAGGACACTTTATTCTTCTTGATCATCTGGAGAGTGAAGAGCATCCCTCCTTCCTTACTATTCTTTCAAACCCTTTCCCCCCATTGTTTTTTAATACTGACACCCTTCTGATGCCTTTTTAGGACACTTTATTCTTCTTGATCATCTGGAGAGTGAAGAGCATCCCTCCCTCCAACCACCCTCCTTCCTTACTATTCTTTCAAACCCTTTTCCCTCGTTATTTTTTTTAATACTGACACCCTTCTGATGCCTTTTAGGGCACTTCATTCTCCTGGATCATCTGGAGAGTGAAGAGAATCCCTCAAGCCTTTTCTCTCTTTCATTAAAGAATTAAGCTACACTCAAGGCAAAGTTTATAGCCACTTGGAACTGGATGACAGGCAAACACTGTTCACTCTGCTTGGATTAGTGGCAAGTTCTCTCTGCTCTCCACATTTTCTACAAATGAGTGTAAGTGGTTGTTCTTATCTTATTAAAAAATCTTCCTTAGGACATTCATTCAGTGCCTCTGTTTCTTTTAGTATTTCAGAGTTGCTAGTGTAGCACTTGGGCTAGCTCTCCATTGCCTCTCAATCACGCTGTGTGACCAGCCCACCCCTATTTCTGCCCAGGTAACTTCTCAAAGATACCTTTTTCAATACCTTGCTCATCTAAATCACTGTTGAGAACTCAGCAACCTGCTCAAACCCACCTTCATGTTATTCCATTACTCTTCTAGCACGTCTGTGATTTTGAGCCTCCCAAGATAGTGATGTTCCCTGATTTATTAGTTTATAGCATCCCTGGAAGGATATTGGTGTCAAACACCCAAGCTTCTGCAGCAGCAGCAAGCTGAACGGAATGATTGAAAGCCTTGCACACTTTCTCAACTTCGTCTCCATCGGAAGGATTTCTAGCAGAAAATGAAGAGAAAGGCATCGAGATTATAATTCACTTGGAAAGAAAAGGAGCATAGGAAGACCCCTGTCTACTTTCTTTCATTTGCAAAGCAGAAATATTCCTTAGAGTCCAAAACACTGTTTTTGGTGATTATTCACTTATCAAGGCCAATGGATAAAGATACATTACACACATCAGAGAAGCAGAAAGGGGGAACTAACCTACTTCCCATCTTCACTGTGACATACAGCCACTTTCTTGAAGTGTCCTAAGGGAAATCGGTAGCTCTCCACTCCTATGTTTCAGTCACTGCTTACTTGGTAGCGGTCCTTGTGGCAACCAATCACAGCTTAAAAGTTCCACTTATCAAGAGAGCCACGTGTCTGGTCTGTGGAATCAGCAAGTGCCCTTAGCAAACAGTAGTCATGGTTTGGTACTCCATAAAGACCATAGGACATTGGAACTGGAAAGGACCATTTAGTTCAACCCTCTCTTTTTACAGATAAGGAAACTGAGACCCAGAGGGTCTATCTAAATAAAAAATAGAGACAAGTTTTGGATCTTGGTTATCCAGTTACTATTCTAGCACTTTTTCCACTCTATGTGACTCCTCTGGGATGACAAGGAAGTTGCCATGATCTCTTTTCTCTCTTTGTTCTAACCACCAACATCCAAAATAAAGATCTTTTCACATCATCCAGCTTCAGCCATATTTGACAGTGGAGGAGGAAAAAGGGGTAGCTTATCAAGTCAGAGCTATAAGGCACTTTAAAAGCATCAATCCAACCCCTTAATTTCATAAATGAAGAAACAGAGGCCCAGAAATAATACGTGGCTTGCTCAAGGTCACAAAGATCATAAATAGAAGAACCAGGAAAACATAGCTTTTATTGACTTCAAATCCTATGCTATTTCCAGTGTACTGGAGAGGAGGAAATGAACATCCAGTATCTCTATTCACAATCCTCAGCCCTCCTTTTCCTTCATGTTTCCTAAGCCAAACATTGCAGATAGTGATGAGAAATGAAGTAGGAAAAGACTAATGGATCAAGATTGTTTCTACTATGAACAAAATCTCTCCAGATATTTTAGATTCAGAGCAACCAGTCTGACCAGAAGAAGGGAAAGCTGGCCATTCTTAGCCTCCCCAAATTTCAACTTTCCCTGGCAAGAGAAATGGAATGCTTATTAGGGCTTAAAGTTTTTATCTACAAGCTCTATCTAGTTTCCCCTGACCCATTAAGACAACGTTCAAACTGAGAATTCAGGTTGATCCTTCAATTCTTTCCATTAGAATAGAGGCTAAATGTGTTGGGAGGTGCTACAGGAGAAGGAACCATTCCAGAGGTAGCCAGTGTAGTCATGTAATAAGGGTAGATAAATCCCAGTGAAGAAAACTCTGTCAACTAATCAGCAACTGTTCTGCAGTCTATACCAATCAATATATCAGTAAGTGTTAATATTAAGTGCTTACTGTAGAGAACATATATTCATAAAATAAATGCAAGATAATTAAGGAAAGAGGGCACTGACAATTGAGAGAATTAGTGCTTGACCTTCATCTTGAAGGAAGAAAGAGTTTCTATGAAGCAAAAGTATAGAGAGTATTTATTCCATATGTAGGGAATGATAAGGCAGGGAGATGGAATGAAGAGCCTTATAAAGCAAGATAACCACAGTGTTGAATGCAGAGATGGAAGGAATTGTATAATAACAGCTTTAAAAGCCAAGAAAATTGTATCCTACGGTAGCCAGTTGAGTTTACTGAGTAGGGGAGTGACATAGTCAGATTTGTACTTAAGGAAAAAATCCATTGAGAAGATGTGCTGAGGATGTTTCCAAATACAAAGAGACTAGAAATAGGAAGACCGCTTGGGAGGTTTTGGTAATAATCCAGTTAAGAAGTAACATGGACCTGAATTAAGTCCATGACTATGGGAATGGAGAGAAGGTATCAGATGCAAAATATGTTATAGGAGTAGAAATGGCAATATTTGAGAACTAATTAGTTATTTGGAGTGAAGGAGAATGAGGAACAGAGAGTAATGCCGAAGTTAAAATATTACTCAAATAGTGGTACCTTTAACAGCAATAGGAAGCTTAACATAGAGATGTGTTTGGGGGGAAGAAATGAGTTCTATTTTCAACAAGTTGAGTTGGGAATTCACTGCAGCATCCACTTTGAAATATTCAGTAGGTAATTCAGGATGCAGGATGGACTCTCTGGGGAGATACTGGGGTCAGATATGTAAATGTGTGAGTTATTGACATAGAAATAATAAGTAAACCTGTGGGAACGGATAAACACACCATGAAAAAAGAATTTGTTAAAAAAAACACAAACAAACAAAAAAAAAAAAAAAACATAGGCTAGAATTTTGGGGAATACAGACATTTAAGGGACTTGGTATGGATGAGGAGCCAGCAAAGGATGATGAAAAGGATCTGGTGATCAAATAGTAGAGGGAGGGGGGGAAACCACAAATGGTGGGAGTTTGCAAAGATAAGTGGTAGGTAGCAAATGAATTGTATTATATAGATGCCTGGGGGGAGAGTTAGAGGTCTAAGATCAGCCTTGGTCATATACCTGGTAGAAAGTTGCATGGGATAGTGAGAGGTTGAGTGACTTTACCTACCATTGCAAAGCTTGCATGGGTCAGAGGCAGGGTTAGAGCCAAATCTTCCTATTCTGTCAGCTTTTTAGACAATACTGCCTTTTATACAGGGATTAAAATAGTAGAGTAGAAAGGGACTTCAATTTATCCAATCCTCTTTTTATAGATGGGCTCTTGAAGACCCAACAGGTTAAGTAATTAGCCCAAAATCACATTGGTAAACGAGGGACTGGCCTAAGCCCCAAATTCAGGTCTCAGCTCAAATTCAAGACTCTCCATTCTGCCCCAGAACCTATCAGCCATGACTCTCATCCATATTAAAAACTAGTCCTTCATTTTATCCAAACAATCCTTTGCTGTAGTTTGGATTCAACCTTAGCCTCATGTCCCCTAGCACTCTCTGAACTTACTCAGAGAGGAGCATTATAATAATGGGTCATTGTAAAAGTACTTTGGAAGCATCAAGTGCTTCATAAAATGGAAATGATATTAAATTCAGTGCCAGATTTGTGGATCTGAAGCCCCTTCGACTCAATGAGAAGATATAAAAACAAAGGATTTTACTGCATTGTTGTTATTTTGTTTTTAATTCTGGCTGATTTCAGAATTAGTGTGAGTCTATGATATGGAAAGGAGTATTCTCATAAATCTATCAACAAAAGCAGAAAAATTCTCCTCCCTGCCCCCATCTCCAATTCTTTTTTAATATTTTCCAGCTGTGAAATTCCTGCTGGTTGCTCTTCAATTAGCCCAAAAGAGCCTATGTCCTTGAACTTCTAGCTGTCTTATTTTGCTCAGATAAAGCTTTTCCTTCCCAGCATATCAGTTGCAAGAATTACATCCTTTGGGGCAGTAATATTAGGAGATACAAATTAAAGCCATTCTGAATGTCTTTTTTTCTATTTTCACTTTTTGAATATTGTTAAAACTGTAGATTTAGCATCATAATAAAGTTAGTTAAATAATCTCAGCATTATCTGGCTAATCTCTAGACCTTATCCAGATATCTCTAAACTTTCTCAATAAATTGCTTGGAATGACTGATTAAAGTCCACTTTCAAGAGGGAAGAGCAACATTTATTAAGTGTTTATACCATGTATTAAACACTGTATTAAGTATTTTGCAAAAATTATCTCATTTAATTTGCACCAGAATGCTGCAAGGTAGGTGCTATTATAATACCATTTTACATTGAGGAGAGGTAAACTGAGGCTCTTACTAGCCCAAGATCACACAGCTGGAAAACGTTTGTGGCTAGAATTGAATTCAAGTCTTCTGGACTCCACAACCAGTGCTCTAGAGCCACTATACTTGCCTGGCTGCATCAAAGCTCTAAAGATGATTGAATGAGCTAAATTTTTGGAATGCTTCCATATGTGTAAACTTTACTTCTTTTTAGCCCGAAGTTATTTTAGAATAAGTAGATCTTTAATGAGTACTTACTAAGCTCTGGTCCTATTTTGGGTGCTATAGGTTGCAAGAAAAACAATCTTAAAAAATTAGCAAACATTTGCAAAGCATCACAGTGCCTGGAACATAGTAGATATGCATAAATGTTGATTGATTGATTAGAGAGCTTGAGGGTAAAGTAACCTAGCAGAAACCAGACTGGCTCACTCCACTTGGCATCTGCTGCTCTGTCTGGTTTCAGTTCCACAGAACAAAATGTCACCATCCTGGGTAGCCCCTGTCATCCTGCCTCCCTGCCTATCTTTGCTCCTTTTGTGAGCTGTCTTCCTCTTTACATCATAAGCTTCTTGAGAGTTAGGATTGCCTTTGTTTTTATTAATTGTATCCCTAATAGTTAGCACAGTGCCTGGCACATAGTTGGTGCTTGATAGATGTTTATTGGATTGGATTGTGCACAGACATATAGGGAAGATACAAAATAGAGAAGACATTCCTAAGTTCAGGGAGTTTATGGCAAGAGAGTCAGAGTTGATGAATGTTTATTGAGCACCTACTAAGTGCCAAGGTACTAAGAGCTCTAATATAAAATAATGATATATCCTTTGAAAAGCAATATGGTAGGTATATCAATGTCAAGGAGCATTTGTGTCAGCATGGTAGGTGCTAAGGATATAGACGGCTCCTAATCTCAAGATGCTATAATTCTATGGTAACATGGAAGATTAAAAAAAAAAAAAAAACCTTCCTATTCTAAGGAATTAGTATTAGACTCCAATGAGATCATTTGTTTATGAGCTTTAGATGACAGTGGTACAGTGGAAAGACTACAGGACCCGAAATCAGGGAGTATTAAGCTGTAATCTTAGCCCTGACTAGCTGTGTGACCATGGGTAGCTCAATTAACTTTCCTGAGCCAATTTCATTACTTGTACCATTAGGGAGATCATATCTGCCTACCTTTTGGGATTATTGTGGGGCTATAAAGGAAATAAGTACTTTATAAACTTCAGTTGTTATTCAGTTCTTCAGAGTATTGATCAATCATCCATAAAATCATGCACATGACAGTCCTGCTGTACTTTCTCATCTTGTGTCATTTTTGTTCATGCCCTTCCAAACACCTTCCACAGGAAGTTCAGCCAACATGCTAGGAGTTCTTTATCTTGAATTCTTGCTTTTTTTATGAATATCAGTGGGATACATAATCTGACTATGGATTGTCCTTTGTGTTCATTACATGACGGTTCATTTCCTTTTCCAACCATACACCTCTCCAGTGAGATCCTCTATGCTCCCTTCTCCTGTACAGTTCTTTGTAGGTAATATATAAAAATCTATTCACATCTCCATGAACTTCTTACTTATCCTGTGAATGAGCCACAAAGTTAATTCTCTGAAGACTAAATTATTCTGGGACTCACTGTCACCGGAAGAATAGAAATTTTTTTCCACTTCCTCAATTCAGGGGTCCAACTTACTGCCTTTTCAAGATATCAGACAACTCTGAAGGCTGTCCGTTTAAACGTCTATTCATAGTTTGTCAATAATCATTCTTCATCATACTGCTTCTTCCTAGGTGGAGAAAATTAAGCTAAATTCTATTGAGTAATAATGGCTCTCATTTAGGGAATTTTCCAGTGTTTTAGGACTTGATATAATGAGCAGAATGTCTTCTACAAATGGGAACCTCAGGAGGGTCTCACCATCTTAACCTAAAGTTCATGCTGACTCAAAGATATCACTCCTCTCCTGTGAATAATGCCATTTTTGTGATTTCCATTGTGCCAAAAAAAAAAAAAAAGACCAAATTCAGTCACTTAAATGTGTCTCAAGTTGTACTCTACGGTTTACACTTCTTCAGGTTAACATGTCCCTGAACTTCTATAAGATCTTAGGAATGTGCCCACTGCCAAGATCAAACCCAGATTTTTGGTTTGGACTTGATTCTTGGGTAAAGTCTGCTTCCAATTCCTGCTTCCTCAGAAGAGATCATCATATTCCTTTCTGGGGGAAAAAAAAAGTTTCATTGGTCCTGCCCTCCGTCATGAGAAGACATTACATTCAGTATAGTAGCTTGAATAGAAGTGGTGGGAAGGAAAGCAGGAGAAAATATAAAGTTCTTCCCCTCACTGTTTTTTTTATTTCTTCAAATACATTGCAAATGTTTTATTTTTCACCATTTTTAATGTAAATGAAGTATGATGCTCTAATGGAATCACTATAGAAAACACCTCCTGTGCAGAAAGTGAGAAGACTTTACAAAAGAATTTCACAGATTGGTTATTTGCAACTCTGAGAGAAATTTTCCTCTGGTAATTAGTTCACAGTTAATTATACTAAGGGAAAAGTACAAAGATTATGTGTTTACCTCAATCTTTCTCCCCACCCATCCATTCCACTTCTATTCAGTACCTTAGAATAAAGTGTTTTTGTCCCCAGTGGTGTTTAACCTTTTCCATCTGAAGACAACAAAAAAAACTTCAATTTTCTTCCTGGGTTTTTATTATCTAAGAGATTCTCTGCCGGGGCTCATGGAAGGATCTATGTGCAGAAAAAGAAATGGAGGTTCCTGGGCTCAGTCTATCAGCTTTGCAAGTCAAAACTTCTCTACTTTCTCCCTGCCCCCAATTCAGTTTTTGTCTGAATGTCGAGTGAGTTCTTCTCTGCATTCTTTTTGACTTTTTGTCGAGAATTGGCAGAGGTTTTCCCTTCCCCTTTCAGATGGATCCAAAGGAACTTCTTTGTTTTAAATGCTTTGAAGGTTTATCCTGTTGAATGTGCTAGTTTCCTTTCCCACTTTCTATGAACAGGAGACTGGAAGAAGAGGGTTGCATACCAAAAAGCGAGCAAGACTTCTTCCGTCTAGCTTTACTAAAGTGCTCTTTGTGTTCCCAAATGTCACTTATTTTCTTGGCTGTAAAGTCTTCAGAAAAAGTCTGGTATTCCATGTAAAACAGCCTATAGAATCATAGACCTCAATCCAACAAATCTATATACAAGACACTGTTAGATCTAGCTTTACAAAGGCCACTAAGACAGTGGTAATGCCCTCAAGGGATTTATCATCTTGATATGGATAAAAGCATGTACATGAATCATCACAATGTAAAAAAAAAAAAAAAAAAAAGCTTAAAATAAATGCAAAGGAAAATTCAAGAATAAATTACATGAGAACTGATCTCACCTAATGGATTTCTTCCTTTTGCAAAATGCAAACAAATTACCCAACTCAAGGTTTGGAAGACAAAACCTAAATTATTGCTTCTTGCTGTGTTTTATCTATGCAAAAGATTAAAAAGCTCCAGTGTTCTCTTCAAGTGTTTCTCTCCCTCTATTCCTCTACTAACGTACCTCATAGGATCATAGATTTAGAACTGGAAGGAATCTTAGAGGTTATCCAGTACAACTCTTTCATGTTACAGATGAGTAACTTACTTGTCCAGATAAAATGATTTGTCCAGGAAATTAGGTTGTGGTTCTCCCAGATGACAAAGGGGGTGAATGAAGGCATAGAAATAGAAGAATTGGGGATGTCTGATCCCAAAGCCAATGAGTATGCGTCCTACCACTTACCTCTGCCTGAGTTGTACAGGACCCAGGGTTCTTAAAGGCTGCAGTAGCAAATAGCCAAGGTTCTAAAAAACTCACAAGATTTTAAATACATTCTAGTTGGATCTGGTCTCCAAGGGCCATTTTCACTCAATTCAGAGTAAGTGATCATTAAGAATTAGGGTGATGAATTTTCCAGCCATGATTCTCAAAGACATAGCAGACTTATGATAAATGTTAGTGGAGGGAATACAAACCCTGAGAACTCACAGATCGTGCAACTGTTGAAGTGTTCCACTAGTATCATTGCTCTAAACCAAAACAAAACAACGAGCCAACAACTAAAACAAAAACCTCAACCTTTGGAAGGTAGGATTTTCAGGTTCTCCCTTCCTTCTTAAGATAGCAGAAAGACAGAATGATCTCTAGGGTGGAATTCAGCAGTTCTCTAATGGCACCGGAAAGCAACTGTAATGTGAAAAAGAAAAATGTCATATTAAATTGAAACTGAAGCCAGGTAGAGTGTGATTACATTTTTATTGGAACTTAGTTAGCTGGGGAGCCCCACTGGCTCACTTTATAAACTGCCCTGATCCAAATGAAACATTTTTATAATTCTCACAGTGATATAACCAATAGAACATTCTTGGACTTGGAAGGGTGAGGGTTTATAAGTACATATTAATTACTATGCAAAGCTGCTTTAAAATCTCCTAAAGATATTCTTCATCCTGCCCCACCTCCTGCCATGGAACAGCCATTAGAAACTTCTTAATGGGGAAAACAAGGAAGAAGAAAAAAAGAAAACTGGACTAGGGGGTCAATCGGTAATGGGAATGGGCCAGACAGGGAAGTATTATGATTAGAAAGCTTTAATATTTTGCCAGATCCATGTTATCCACCCTGCTGCCAAGATGACTCTCTGGATCATATTATTTATTTTGCTGAAACTGTCACAAATAGCAGAAGTTAAGCATGAAGCAAGCATTTGAAGAAGCGATGATTTGCACTGTTCCCGATATGTTCCTCCATTGCAGATGTAGCCAGGTAACTCAACGTGCAGCAATATAGGAAGCCAAGAACTTTTTCCAGTGATATTTCAATTTCACTTATAGAGAGCTGATACAAGCCTACACATTTTCTAGCATTTTTTAACAACAAAAGGTGGGAAATATATTTGTTTATCTTGGTTTAATAAGTCAGATAATAAGTAATAAGTAAGTCAGAGGTTACCTGAGCCATGATGAGAATCATAGACTCTCCAGTTTGGAATGGATCTCAAAGGTCACCTACTGTGTCTCAGTAAGAATCCCCATCCCCAAAAGTCATCATTCAGCTCTGCTGGAGAACTTCCAATGAAAGGAATTCATTGAATCTTGAGGGATCCTATTCCACTTTTGGAAAACTCTAATTGTTAGGATTTTTTCATTGGATCAAGTTGAAATCTCTGTGAGCTCCATTCAGTGTTCCTGGCACTACTGTCTGGAGCCAAAGAAACTGGGCTAATTTCTTTTCATTTAACATCTGCTCAAATACTTGAAGGTATCCAGTATGCCCCCCCCGCCCCAAGTCATCACTTATTCCAAAGAAATATCCTAATTCTTTTAATAGCTTTTTGAGACCCCTCCACATCTTTTTGAGTCTCTTCCTCATCTCGATCAGTCAATGAATCAGCAAGCTTATATTAAACACTTACTTTGCATTGGGAATATAAAGGCAAAAGTGAAACAGTTCCTGTTCTCCGTAAGCTTACATTCTTTTGGAAGACAGTTCATTTTCTGCTCTGTAGCAGCTATATATCTTGACAAATATCCTTTCCAGAATAGGAAGTCCAGAAATAACATAATAGTCTTAATTGGTCTAACCTAGTCATGGAAGAGTACTGAAGGCCCATAACTGTTCTTTTGTTATCACACATCCGTTAGTAAAATTCAATATTTCAATAGATTTTAGAATTTCCATGAAATCTTGTGTCAGTAAACATTTATTTCATGCCTACTGTGTGCCAGACATTGTACACAGTGTTAGGAATATAAAAAATATATATATAAAAGTTAGTTCCTGCCCTTGAAGAGATCACAGCTTAATGGGGGGAAGGTGCAATATGCAAAAACAATTGTGCATAAGATGCTCAGTTCCAAGAGTATATGATCCTAGGCAGGATGGCCTCCCTATAACAAAAATATATCTTCCTGAGTATTATCTCTTTCCATCCATTACTGCTAGCTTTGCTCTCTGGAACCAAGCAGAACAAACCTAATTCCTCTTCTATATGACAACCTTCCAGATGCTTCAAAACATATTTAAGTTATAGCTCCATAATTCTTCTTTTTTTCAAGTTCAATATCTCTATTTCCTTCCATTTATCCTCATAGGCCACAAGTTTCAGCCTTTTAACCATTCTGGGGGCTCTCCTCTGGACATGTTCTAGTTTGTCATTGACCTTTCTAAAAATATAGCTTTCAAAACTAAATATACTACTACATGTGTCTGACTGGTACAGAGAACATAAAGCAGGGCTATTACCTCTTTTATTCTTTTATTATATACACAGTTTAAAATTGCATTAATTTTGGAAGACTATGGTATCATCAACTGAGTTTGCAGTTAACTAATCTTTTTCAAGCAAATGTGTCTAGACATATACCTCCTATTCTGTACTTACAAGTTGATTTTTTGAACCCATGTGGGAATTTACATTTATTTTTATTACATTTCATCTTCTTAGCCTTTTAGTCTGTCAAGACTATTAGTGGCACTGCATCATCATCAACAACACAGCAGTAGCATAAACATACTACTTTAAGATTTGTGAAACATTTTACATATATTATCTCATTGATCATTACCATAATATTGTGAGGTAGGTGATATTACTATCCCCATTTTACAAAACTGAGGTTGAGAGGGGTTAAGTGACTTGCCCAGGATCAGGTAATTAAAATGGAATTTGAACTCCAGAGTTCTTAGTTATTTGTTATCCCAGCTTCATGCCATCTATAAATTTAATAAACATCCTCTCTTTATTATCTTCTTGTTTCCTCTGATAAGTATTTTATCTTTGTCATCATCCAATTCATTAATAAAAATGGTAAGAAGAACAGATTCAAAGACAAGCCTCTTTATCATTCCACTAGAAATTTCCCTGAGAATTACATTGATCTATTAATTCTAACCCTTTGTATCTAAAGATTCGTCCAGTTCTGTCTGAATCTATATAACTATAGTATTATACTTTTTGTGATCTTCTTGAAATTGTCTGTCTCAATAACTAGAATACTTATCACACTGTACCCATCATTTTACCTTTCTAATCTGTGATGAACTCTGAGATGGTCCAGGGTGCTGATCACTGACACTTAAGGAGTCAGTTCCTCATTACTGATCAGATAAAACTCCAGAAGTGCAGCTCTTCTCATCTATATTCTCTTTATCTATCTCCTCTTCCATTTTCTGAAGACTGACATTCTAAAAGAAAGAATGTCAGGCGTGTATATACTAATTGTATACTTCTGTATCTGATCCTTTCTCTTCTCAAACCACCCCTACTTTTTATCAGTATTAAATAAATGCTACCAGTCTTTAATTTTAGTCTTCAGGACTCCATGATAAACTGAAATATTTTCTAGATACTTTCTTCTGGGTATAGATTCTGAAGACCCAGATTCAAATCACATCTTTGCCACTTCCAGCCTGTGTGATCATCAATCCTAAACTCTCTCTCACCCTCCATTTCTTCAATTATAAAAGGAGTTAGCTCAGATAAACTCTAAGATTTCTTTTATCTCTAAATATCCTTGATTATTGTTTGTCCCCACAATTGTCAGATATGAGCATCACTCAGCAGATCTAGCAAATCTTTAAGTTTTCCATTATGTTACATATTCATTCTTCCAAGGGGGAAAAACACACATACCTCCTTTTTGTTCAAATCAGGTCAACTCCTGTATTACATGTGATTCTTCAAAAAGAAGTGTCAACTACCAGGACTAATGACCTGTGACCAGCATTAGATGTATCTTTCTTGGACAACCTTTGGATCCTTATTGTGATTTTGTGGAATATATTTTTCTCTATGTAGGGCTAAATAATATCCTCGACGAGAAAAATCTCATACCTCTCACATAACTCCAATAATTCATTGATCTTTCCTCTTGTCTTCCTTCCCTACGTCGTATTTTCCCCCCTTTATATTTGAAGCACAGTTTGAATTCTCCTTTGCCTGTTTGGATCCTTTACCCATTTTTATTTTTCCTCTTCAAGCACTTCTTAATTCTATCTAAAAATCATGAAAACAGAGAAAAATTCCTCCAACTACTTTGCCCTCTACAAGAGGTAAAAAAACACATGATTTTATTAGATTCTGGAAGAAACACAAATAAATGTAGATTATTCTTTCAGTAGGATATTCTCTTCACTTTTTAGTTAAATCAACAAGCATTTGTTAAGTGCTACATATCATATACCAGCACTGAGCTAAGAACTGGGGATAAGAAAGAAAGAAAGAAAGAAAAAGAAAGAAAGAAAGAAAGAAAGAAAGAAAGAAAGAAAGAAAGAAAGAAAGAAAGAAAGAAAGAAAGAAAGAAAGAAAGAAAGAAAGAAAGAAAGAAAGAAAGAAAGAAAGAAAGAAAGAAAGAAAGAAAGAAAGAAAGAAAGAAAGAAAGAAAGAAAGGAGGGAGGGAGGGAGGGAGGGAGGGAGGGAGGGAGGGAGGAAGGAAGAAAAGAAAAGAAAAGAAAAGAAAAGAAAAGAAAAGAAAAGAAAAGAAAAGAAAAGAAAAGAAAAGAAAAGAAAAGAAAAGAAAAGAAAAGAAAAGAAAAGAAAAGAAAAAGTAGTCCCTGATCTCAAGAAGCTCATATTCTACTGGGGAGACAGCATTCAAACAACTATGTGTACATTTAAAATATATACAAGTAATCTCAGAGAGAAGTTACTAATAATGGGAGGGATGGGTAATGAAAGGCTTCTTGTAGAAGACAGGATATTAGCTGAGTTTTAAAGAAAGCCAGGGAAATCAGGAGATAGACTAAAATGGAGAACCTCGACACTCTGTGGCTGTCACTGATAAAATTCTGAGATGAATGTTCTTTGCCTGTTTCCTTTGCCTGGAAACATCTGTTAACAGAGGCTTCTAAAGAGAGCTTTTTACAAAGTAAGCTAGTGTGTCAGGATAGAATAAGTGCTGACTTTGGAGTCAAAGCATCTGGGGTCAAATATTAAATCCCTGTGATTTACTCCCTTGTGAATTTGAGGAAATCATTTCATCTTTGTAGGTATCAGTTTCCCCTTCTGAAAAATTAAGAAATTGGAACAGATGTGTTTCCAGATCAAAATCTGTGATCACAAGCTAGATTTCTCACCTTTTCTCTGCCCTTCCTGCCCTCTTTCCTGTTTTCCAGCATTAATTGATCAGGAATGTTCAATCTGCAATTAGCATATTTCTGTCAAAGTCCTGATGCATGAAATAATTGCTTCAGCTCCAAATTGGCAGTAACTGCTTCATCTCCAATGCAGGCAGTAAGTGCTTCAGCTACCATCTGTGAGAATGTCTTCCAGCCATTTTGTGCTTTCTCTTCTCTCTTCTTGCTGCTAAACTACTCGTCTGCTTACATCTTGCTTCATCACTGTCTTTTATCCACGTCTAAATGGGCATCATTCTGCATCCTAATGGATGATTCCTTTACTTTTATTCTATTCCCATAAATTGCATTCATAATATTCCCAAATTATGGCTTATAATAGGATGATCGCCAGAAATTCAACTACATTTCTGAGATTCAGTAGCATATAACATTCATGGAGAAACTGAGAGTGAGCAAATCTAGATGGCAATTTTTCCTTGGCGCACAGTTAGGTGTTTTCAGTCTACTTCAAGATGCCCACTTATTCTAATTTCAGTCCAATAGCAGATATCATTCACCTTCTATTTTGCCAGGGATATAGAGATCATCTCTCACAGTTCCCAATACCTTCCAGATTTACATTCAAGAAAAGCACTTGGGAAAAAGGGAAATTGCTATTATTTGGAGATGTTTTGTAGAATTCACATAACACTTCATATTTCCCAAAGATAGTTATAATAATATAAGTACAAAAATACTAAAAGTTAGGTCAACTTGACCTAACTTAGTATTTTTGCACTTATATTATTGCAAGAAATTGCACAAGAAGAAAAGATTTCATTTTGAAAGGGAGGACAAGAATCTTTGGAGAAAGTTATCATTGCTATTGCCTAGCCCATATTACTTTCTCAAAGACAGGGATATTCTTTTTCATCCCCATTTTGCAGAAAATTAAGGCCAAAAAAAATCCTTGTTAGTTTCCAACATGTTTATGATGGCAGCCACAAAATTTCATGATATTCAGTCATGAAGTGAATCATTATTTTTTTACAGTAAAATATAAGATCCTCAAGTGCAGGAACTATTTATGTTTTTTTTTTCCTTTTTGTATCCCCAGATTCTTCACCATGCATGCTTATTGAATTGAATTGAATTACAATTTCATATAGTTACTTTCCTATAATCAGTGTGGTTATTAAAGAGAAAAAGGAAGTCATATAATTAATTATTTAATCATAAATTCATATAGTGGGCTTTATGATATTGGATTTTGGAAGCCACATCTTTTAAATCTTCATTGGATTGGTTTTTGTCACACAACAAACTTTAATCAATAATACAGGTGCTTTTTAAATACATTTTTAAAAATTATCTTTTTTAGTTTTAAATAGGATGTATTTTAAAATATTGGTGACTATCTTATTCAAATCTATTTCAGTATCAACTCTTTCTTTATTAGAAAGAGGGGATATTTTTTCTACAAAACTCCTGTGACCTCAATGCTTTTTATATCATGGCATTGAATCATTCAGGATAACAACAATTGCAATTTTTTGGAAATAACCCATCCTGCCTATATTGAAGGCACCATCTTCCTGGGCATTTTTGCAAATTATTTACCTTACCCAGCCAATGTCAAAGCCACCTCTATCAATTAAGTAATAAGCATGACTGATGATGAACTTATGTAACAAATGACATCAGTGGGAAATTGGCATAATTTCCCCCAAAAAGAAACACCAGTGAATCTGTCCACCTAATGAATCTAATTTACATGATTCCTCTCCCTGCTGTTCCCTTTGTAAATAATCTTTCATTTAAATAATTTCCAGCCCAAAAGCTAGAGTCATCATTATTCTGGGAGCTGCAGAGTTTTAATTGGTAAGCCATTCTTTCAACCAGCCCACAGACTTTCTTATACATTCTCTCTCCCTCCCTCCCCCCCCCCCCCTCTCTCTCTCTCTCTCTCTCTCTCTCTCTCTCTCTCTCTCTCTCTCTCTCTCTCTCTCTCTCTCTCTCTCTCCCTCCCTCTCTCCCTCTCTCTCCCTCTCTCTGTCTCTCTATCTCTTTCTCTCTCTGTCTCTCTCCTCTCTCTCTCTCTTCTCTCTCTCTCTGTCTCTCTTTCTCTCTCTCTCTCTGTCTCTCTCTCTCCTCTCTCTCTCTCTCTCTCTCTCTCTCCCTCTCTCTCTCTCTCTCTCTCTCTCTCTCTCTCTCTCTCTCTCTCTCTCTCTCTCTCTCTCTCTGTCTCTCTTTCTCTTTGTCTCTCTCTCTCTCTCTCTCTCTCTTTCTCTCTCTCTCTCTCTCATACACACACACACAGGAATCAGTTAGCTTAATGTTTGATTCAATGTAAGCCACTTAAAGTCTATAATCCATGTTTGAGAACTAATAATGCTCACAAATGTGTCCTAAAAACAGCAGTGTCCAGTAAATGGATGATATGAAAAATCCTTTGGACAATGATGATGGATGTCCCTTTTTCATTTTTTCCTTTTGTGAAAAAAAAAAGCTAGCCAACAAAAAATATTTTCTTACACATCAGTGCCATTGTCATGAATGATGGAGAGACAAAATAAGAGTTCTTGCCTTTGTATTTCAAAGTGTCACTGGTGGTCAGGCCATCATTCCTGGGAACCCATGGAGATCTCTTCACTTAATAATTGGTGCTCAGGAAAGCAATGATTTCTACAATATGTTTTCCCAAATCTATTTCTCATTGTGTCTGCATCCACGTTATATAAGCCTGTCCTTGAACTGCTCTAACTTCAATTTTATAAAGTTAAAGTTTTGAAAGTAAGAGATAGAAATTCTTCGGATTTCTTTTGTTGTGGTTATTTGTGTGTTATTTTAAATCTTGGTAGAACATTTTATTCACTCCTAATTCCCAGTTCCTCTCTCTGTCAGAAAGATAATTTTCAGAAAATCTCCACCCCAGAGACATACTCCAAAGAAATTTAACATTTCTAGCAGCACTAACAATAAATAAATAAAATTAGTATTTTTTAACAGCAGGGAGGAGGAGAAGCAGGGGCGAAGTAGGAGCAGCTCTTTGGGAATTGTTTATGGAGTATACAGGGCTCTCAAACCATCTATTAAGGTCAAAGCCATTATCTCTTCCTCTCGAGTGTCCAAACTGTCTAAAATCAGTCACTTCAGTAAATACAGGAATAAAAGCTAGAGAGCATAACAAAGACACAGATTGAAGGAAGAGCAATAGTATGAGGATGGCAGCATTGCAGATATTATTACAGTCATTTCTGCATTATCTAGCATTTGGAGACGGTTTGGACAATTGTCCTCAGACAGATCAGATAGCTGGAGCAGCTAACCTTTTGGGGGACAAGGAGAACACACAGCCAGCCGCTTCTGGCTGAGGGGCTGTGTGCATGCTCCCATAATAAATAATCTTGGTGATTAAATGGAACACTCGGTAGGAATCTTTACAGCTCATTCTCAGTTTCTTCAATCTTGAGAAATAAGGTGCTACCATTCGGTGTCTGCAGGAGCTGAGGTGTTACATAGATTACCTGACTCCAGCAACTCCATCAAGTTAATCTTGACACATCTAACTTCTTGGCATCTGTTTTGCCTTTAATGTTGTTTTATTGTTGACACCCACTCGAGGTACTACAAGAATTGTGAAAATAGAAGGTTATTTTAAAATCTACAGTGTCTGGTAATAAGCAGAAATAAATTAGCAATAAACTTTGCAAGTACCCTCGTGAGGAAACTCAGAGCTCAATGCATGTTTGAAGGGGGCTCAGAAATTATTAGAGCTAGATCTGTGATTTCATTGATTTTGGGAAGTCACTGAAGGAGTCAACTCTCTCTTCCAATCCAAGTGGATACTTTTCTCTGCAGCTGATAGCCCTTGATAGTTGTCTAGGTAAGAGATTAAGTGACTTGGCCAGCCAGGGTCACACACTCAGTATGTGTCAGGGACAAGACTTTAATCCCGTTCTTCTTGGTTCCTGTCACTATCCATTAAACTACACTGCCTCTCAGAGAGAAAAAATATTAGGAAAACAAAATCTCCACTATTTGTTTCATCTCTCTCTTGAGGGGGATACAAAAGAATAACCTTAAAGACACAAAGTCAGGGCACTCAAATGGGATGATTATAAACATTTCACTTTATCTGATTTGCATAAATATTATTTTATGCCAAGTTAAACTTTCCCTAGTAATAGAATATTTTCAGATCTTCATGGTTCACTGTAGCTTAAAAGCTTTTATTAAAAGACTCTTTCATGATATAATGAGAGCATAAATCTAGAGCTGGAAGATACCCCAACCTAGTGCATCCTCATCATTTCACATATGAGCAGAACCCAGAGAGTTTAAATGATTTGTCTTAGGTCACAAGAAAAGTCAGCATCAGAGTTGAGGTTTGAATTCAGCTCCGATGACTCCAAACCCACATCCTTTCCACTCTGGTTCATTTGCTATTGAAAACATGTTCATCATAAGAAGAGTTCACAAAACCACAAGGAATCCTTTGCTCAGAAATAATATTATCAAGCAACAACTTAGCACATTATGTTAGCCAAAAGATTTCGCCTCTTAATGTTACTTCCTAGAGAAATTAAGCAATATATATGATTCTTGGGATCAAGAAATATAACTATCTCTTTGTCTGGGCCATATTTGGAAAAACCCCTTGGGAATTTTGTGACTAGCACTGATGTTTGTACACAAAGAGCTAATGTTTCTTCCCTTGTCCACTTCCTGAGCCACTACTCCAAGGTAAGCTGCTTACCAGATCCCACTGATTCCAGATCTGTTGGAAATATCATTGGCAGATTGTAGCAATTATTCCTGACCCAATCAAGAATTTATAATATCCACCCACGCACCGAGATAAAACCTAATCCAAAGGATAAGAAAGCATGTGCATATTAAAAGTGAATATTTCCTCCTGTTTGAATACAAAACTCAACCTCAGAACTCTAATTAGCATAGTGATAAAGACTTTCTTCTTCACTTAACTTACTGTCTCCTGAACTAACGCTGTGCCCTTACTTTAATTTTTTTCTCCAGAGCCATCACTTCCACTCCATCATCAACCATTTTTCCCCCAGAGGAAAGAATTCCTAGTTATGATTTTGTTTAGTCTTGTCAAACATTTGGTACAACTTTGACTAAATACTTCATTTTATTAGATCTTTATCTTCAGATAGATAAACTTACCCAGTAGAGAAGGCAGCATATGGAGAGAGCAATGACTGTAGTCACAGGACTTGGGATTCAAGAGATTGTAGGGTTTAATGTATGATTGTAGGGCCTTCTCTCTACCTCAGTTTTCTGATCTGTAAAATGAAAGAATTTGATTATAGGGCCTCTAAGTTCCTTTATTCTTCTAAAGATATGATTCTAGAAACTCTGGAGATACCAAAACTATGGTGGGGGATTCAACATCTGGACACTTCCTAAATCCAGTGGATAGGAATGCCACTCAATCCCATTTATCAGCTCTTATTGCTGATAGGGATGTATTTATGCCATACTAAGATAAAAAATGGGGGAAGAATAGTTTTATCCATTCCATATGAAATACTGTCATAGAAAAGTGTGGATGAAGAATATTTCTTAGAAATCATAAGGCATTCTGTAGGGCGCAAAATGCAAATCCTCTTTTCAGCATTAATTATGGCTCTGCTACTGACAAGGATGGTAAAGTTCAGATGCTCCTGAATACACAAATCATCTCCAAATTAGGCCATTCTCATAGGAATAAAGTCCTTTATGCAGACGGGGAAGAAGGCATTCCAATGAACCCAAAGTGTTCAGTTCTTAAAACTCTTCACCCCTCCCCTTTCCTCTTCAGCCAAACTAAGAAAGAACAAACAAAAAACACACTAGTTGAAACCTTTTTTTTTTTTTTTTAAGAAGATGCTTCTTTTGAGTGCAGATGAGATCAGAGCTGGAGGCACTTTTCTGAGAGGAGAATGAAGTGGGACTACCGGGCTGGGGGAAGACTTTGTAAGTAGGAATCATTCATTTGACTTACATCCTAGAAAAGGGTACTGCCCTCCAACTGGGAGCTCTGGGAAAAGTACAAATGGAGAACCACAGGGTACCTGCCAAGGGCATGTATGGAAACCAATGAGTCAGTACCCACCAAGGGATGCACCAGCCATGTGGTCATGTCAGAAATGCAGATGAACCCCCTGGTGTCCTAAGGCTTAGTAGTTAGAAATTTCAGCTCCTGGCTCCTAGCATCACATTATCTAAAATGGTCATTTAATTCAAAAAAGACTTAGTTAAACCATAGATACCTGTTTCCTCTAAAAACTTTGATGTATTGGGAGTTGGTGACAAAGGTTTTTTCTATTTTGTCCACTTCTTTCTTTTATTTTTCATTCCCCTTCTGTTGGACCTGAGACTGTATTAGTCCAGCCAAGCATGAAATTATAGTTTGTTAGCTGACAATTCTCAACAGCACCCAGGAGACTAAATATGATATAACAGCCCTGAAAGCTTATAACATGAGTTTAATCAACCATGCTTCCAAGTCACTTATTATTTCATTTACAATGTCGTGTGTATAAGACGATCTGATGTGGTATCTTTGAGGCTTTTGTAATTTCCTACGCAGTAATATTCAGCTCTCTTGCTTTTTTTTCAAAGTTGGTTAATAACTTTTCAAGAGCTCCAATTCCACAGAACAATATTGCTAAATTGGTAAGTCCCTGTGGAACATTTGCCTTTCCAACTCCAGAAAGGTACTCATTTGTAAGAAAATTGTCAAAGTAGGCAGTGCTGGCTAATGTAGTTAACACATACCTGAGTATTAGAGTGTAATTAGGGATGGGAAAGGAAGTCATCATGGTAGCTGGGATTTCCATAACTAGGGAAATACCCACTCATGAATGGTTTTTTCCTCTAGTGGGAAATTTAGGAAATTGATATTCTCAGGAACCTAAGTCAGACTTTGGTTGTTTCTAGCCCCTAAAAATATTTAAAATGAAATAAAAAGCTAATATGATCGCTTGGAGGACATCAGTAGGGGGAAAAAACCAGACCTGGTGTCCTGGAGGATTTGGTAATCAAGAAGTAAAGTAGTAGAATGTTATATGTTGGGGTAAGGTGGGAAAAAGGAACAAAAAACCTGAGGTCCCAGAAACTGGATAAAAAAGTTATGGAGATAAGAATCAGGACTTAACAACCCATTACCAAAGATCATAGGATCTTAGAACTAGATTTTCTTTTCAAACTCCTCCCTTTACAGATAAAAAACTGAGACCCAAAGTCACAATCGTTGTAAGTGACAAAACCAGAATCCAAACCGAAGCTTCTTTTTCCAAATCCAATGCTTCAAGAGATTAGTCAAATTAAATAGGTGAACAAGACCTACTAGGAAATGTCCCTATGTTCTAATCTCCTTTGTTTTAACTATAATCACACAGATCATAATGAAGAAACTATATTGATTGGAAATCGGTGGTAAAGGAAATTTGACTAATTAATAAAGCCATTGAACTTGGAATGATCAAGAATAAGACCTGCTATTAGGAAAGGTAAAAATGATAAAATGAATAATGATTACTACACAGGTAGTAAAATAGAGAAATAAAACCTCATACCCAGGAAAGAAATAGTGACTCTTTTCCAGATATGCTAATATTGATAATGACAGGAGTAAAAGTAGTAACGGTAGTTAGTAGTAATACCACCAGCAGCAACAGCAATAGTATCAGTAGCAGCAGCAGTAGTAGTAGTTTTTGAGTATTAATGGTAATAAACAGATAGTATTAAGCATTATGGTTTACAAATACTTTATATTTGCTATCTCAATTTATCTAAGATCCTATATAATCAATATTATAATCCTCCTGTAATCTTAATTGGAACTGATAATTGGCAAAGACAAATGGAGAAGTCTGAATGGGGATGAAAACAGACAACAGCAAATTCTGGTTCATTACTATCATTTCTTTACCTGTTACTTGTTAATATAAAGAAGTACCATCAAAACTTATTCTGAGCCTTCTGCAACACTTGCTGCTTTACTGTGCCACATTCCCAGAAAAGAAGATGGTTCAAATTTCATAGCAACTTGGAATATATCAAATGAAATATTAAATAGGTAGTATGGTGGAGTCACGAAGATCTGGTTTCAAATCCAACTTGCTAGTTTTGTAACACTGGACTTGTGTTTGCCTCAATTTCCCTTTCTGCAAAATGGTGATAATAATAACACTTATTTTCCTGAATTATTATGAGGATCAAATGAGATATTTGTAGAGCTTAGCATAGTAGCTGGCACATAGTAGGCACTATTTAAATAATAACTATTTTTATCTTTATATGTGTGGATATTAGTAACTTATTTTTAAAGATTAACTATGTCTTTTATTATAGACACAAATTTACATATTGTGCATTAGAGGTATACCTATGATTGTGACTGGCAATGAATTTAATCAGAAATATAGCTTAAAATGCAATTAATTTTATTCTCTTTGGATTTCCCAAAAGCAGCTATTAACTCTAACTTTGTATAATTGACTTTTAGAGTTTATTGTCTAATACCCAAGTTACCAAAACAGAACATGTTCAAAAATATTTACAATTTCTAGATATTTACCATTTTCTCTCTGAAGTTAACCAAAAGTATTTATTAAGCACCTACTATGTGTCAGGTATATTCAAACCAAAAGATACCAGGCTATAGGGCTTTTGGCTTTCATGTGTTGCTGTTGTTGTTCTTCAATCCTTTCAGTCACTGTGGCCCCATTTCTTGGCAAAAATACTGGAATGTTTTTCCATTTCTTTCTCCAGTTTATTTTACAGATGAGGAAACAGAGGCAGAATGAAGTGATTTGCCCCCAGCCTTACACAACTAGCAGGTGACTGAGGTCAGAATTGAACTTAATCAGACCTGGCACTCTATTCAGCCACCTAGCTGCCCCAAGGTTTTCATGTAGACATCTGAAAATGTGGGGTTGACCACAACAACATGAGCAACCATGAGTTGATTTCTTTACTTGGCCTTTGAGTCAGATGTTAGAAACATTTTTAAAGATTTCATCAGGGTTATCATTGACAGAAGAGATTTATTTGGTTTAGGTTTATGATAAATGTATTTTAAGTAATATTCCAGGTACATTCGACAAGGATAAATATACTTACACAAAGGTATGTGGATAGATTTCAGGGGATCCATGAACTTGTTTGGGAAAATACACCCTTATTTCAATATAATTGGTTTCTTTTATAATCATCCATTTTATTTTATCTATTTAAAAATATCATTCTGAGAATGGATCCATAGGGTTCACCAGACTGTCAAATAGAATGACAAAAAAAAAATTGAAAGCCACTGTTTTAATGGGATTCTCATAACTACTCCCCCCTTGTTGTGACTCCTCACATTGCAGGTAAAATAGCTGCACAGAGAAACCAACTATAGTCCCATCCCTGGCCCTGACTTGACAAAATGATACTTCATACCCTTCAGATGATCCTGAGAAGTGCTTGGATTCCCAAAGGGGCCCTGCTGTGTTTCTCTGGAAAGTCCCTTAGCTCTATTTGCCTCAGTTTACTCATCTCTAAAAGTAAGCTGGAGAAGAAATGGCAAACTTTACCCAGAAAACCCCATGTGGGGTCACAAAGAGTCCAATATGCCTGAACAATAACACGTACTTTTTTTTTAAATAATGATGCTCATTCTATATCAGATAATGTCCAAATGGGGTTCAAAATCTGGCTGTCTATGGGACAAGCCACCTAACCTCACTGAGTCCCAGTCTCCTCATCTATACAAATAAGGCTGGACTAGATAGCTTCTCAAACCCCTTCCAGCTCTAGACCTGTGTTCCTATAATCCTAAATCTCTTAATCACTTGGAACCACCAATTCTGCTTCTATAAAGTGTGGGGACCAAACTAGATTATTCCTGAGACCCTTGTTAGCTCCAGTGCCTGTATCTTCACAGAGCAGAGAGCTGACAAATGCTTTGGGAATTTATAGTTTAAAAAAAAAAAGCTTTCAGTTTTTAAAAGAGCCCAGAATGGCCTTAGGAGAGCTATTCTTGAGATTTAAATATTTTAAAGGTCATAATCTACCTCCGGACAGGAACCCCTAAGGGAAGGAGGCTACCTTTGACATTCCGTCTCTGGTACAGGAAGCTCCAGTCACTGAGTGCTTATCTTGAAACTGAGGCAGCAGTGGTAGCAGTTTTTTATGGATCTTCCCCAGAGTCTGCAATTAGTTTTCTTTGAAATGTAAAGGCAACCAGCTGTAGGAGTTGAGAAAGCAATTATCTAGCCCACAAGATCCTTGGGATTTGTGTGGTTTTCTTTTTTGGTGACATTAATAGTCACATCAATTTATGATGTTCCATATATTTGGCAGCATTGGGGATATAACCCAGTCAACTTTCCATATTACTGAAGTTTTTCCCCACCCATCCACTGTAAAAGTACTTTCCTTTTTTAATGATTTTTTTGATGGAAGTGTTTCAAAAATGTGTTGCACGCTTATCTGTAAAGTTAAACAGCAGTCCCTGAAGAGAATGGACTTTTTCTCAATGCTTCAAGGCTTTCAATTATCCTTCATGCTGTAAAACAGAGATAGATCTTCTCAGTGGCTATTGAGTCTCTTAGGGAAATTTGGCCCCATATTACATGCCCTCAAACTGAATTGCAATTGATTATGAAACTTAGACAGCCACCTCTCTCATTGGCAATTGTCTCTCTTCGCCATTTCCCCTTTCCTCTGCTTTCCATGTTATTTGATTAAATCTAATAAGAATAGAAGGAAACCAGATAACCAAGCTCGTTAAATTAGGTACCTTAATTTTATACACAAGTCTTAAGTTTTGATGAGACTCTGAAGGCGAATCCATTCATTATCTGAGAAATAAAAATTCAGGGTCTTTGTGACAGCCTTTGGTGGAAAAACACTTTCTACATCAACTTCTATGTTCATGACTGTGCTCCAGATTGTTATAAGGCTGCCAGAAGTCTGACTCTTGGGTAAATGGGATTTTATTATATATACAGTGATGGTTAATCGTCTAGAGTTACCTTCCTAGTAACATAAAAATAAATAAATAAATCTTAGATAGACATTAATGAAATGCATAAGATTTTCCCAAGAGTGTGAAATAACTTGGCTCTGAAATGGGGGCCTGGTAATTAGAGCGTTGGAATGAAACTCAGGAATTATGAATTCTGTTCTCAGCTGTGCTGCAAACATCCTGCATTTCCTAAGGCGAGCCATTTAGCTTTCCTGCCCACAGAAGAAAGCACCTACTTGAACTTAACATTTATGATGCCCCCTTAGAAGGTCAAGGTCCAACATGCAATTTGGATCCTGTTTAGAATTTAGGATCCCAATTTACCCTGTTTGCTTGCAAATCAAGTTCATGACATCAGGATTAAAAGCACCGCATCCTTTGTCATGTAATAAAATTCTTGGGTTTATAGCTTTTGGCTAAGAGCTCTCTCTTCATGCTCAACACTTAGTAGTTGAGGTATATTTATAATGTCCAAACACACACCTAAGGATCTGAATGATCTGTAAAGTTTTTGTTTTTATGACACTAGAAAAACATTTGAAAATATTAAAAAATATTTTATAAGAACATTAAAATGAGAAATCTTTTTTTTTTAATTTTTAACATAGTTAGATGATAGTAAGATCTTCTCATTAAGGATATTACTAAGGCACATTACTAAGTTGTGGATTGGTCAAACTAGACAGACTCCAAAACCCCTTCCAATTCTCAAATTCTGTGATACTGTCATTCTATGACTGTCATGTGACAGCTTAATAGAATCAGATTTCAGAAGGACTTCTACTGTGTCTCCATGACATTGAAAGGACATTAATAAACTGGAGAGGATCCAGAAGGCAAACAGAATGATGAAGGGGCTCCTGTCCATGTGATATGAGGATAAATGGAAGAAACTTGGGATCTTTAGTCTAAAGAAGAAAAAGCTAAAAGGGGGCATGTTAGCTGTCTTCAAGTCCTTGAAGGACTTTTTGTGTATGAGGATTAGATTTGTTCTATTTGCCCATAGAGCAAAGAATTTAGAGCATTGGTTAGAAGTTGCAAAAAGACAAATTTACTTTTAAAAGTTCCATGATTACAGTTTTTAAAAGTGGAAAGACTTAACTCTGGTGATAGTGAAAGTGGAAGGATTTATCTTGTGATAGTGAGTTTCCCCAAACAGATGAAGGATGATTCTTGTCAGGCATGCTGAAGTGAGAATTCATTGAGCATGATTTCACATGTCTAAAAAAATTCACCCTAGTCAAACAAAGCAACTCAGAGTGAGGATTTGGGAACAGACATGAAATAAATTGCAAATTAAGTTCCCAGAGAAGGAATTCCAGCCTTCATCTTGTAGAGCAAAAGGATCTCATGCTGACCTGGAGTCTTATAGTTTTCTACCTCCATTTAGAATTCAATTTAGCTTAACATTATCTCCTCATTCCTATTTTTTACACAGATATTTTTTTCTTGCCATTCATAAAAAAATAATAGAAATCCACACTATAATGATCAATCATCCAACCAATCAATCAATGGAAGCTTTGAAGGCCAAAAGAGAAAAGTCCCTGCCCTCAAAGAGTGTATATCCTATCAAAAGGAAATCAAGAGAACAATACTACTTAGCAACTAATAGTGGCTAGTCTTTCTTCAACTCACACTATTCTTTCTGTCCCACTACAAATGGGTCAGCTTTGGGAAACAGAACACAGTATCTCTTCTTCTCTTCCAAAAAATTGTTCTGCACTTCATGTGCCATGATAATCCCCAGTCATTTTGAATCACAAGTTGTCCACCAAAAAAAAAACAAAAAATGCAAACCTTCCATCTGGAGACATTTCCCTTTATCTCAACTCTTCTTTCAGTCTTGAGATTTGTTTTGTTTTCTATTCAAAGGAAATTATTGGGGGCGGCTAGGTGGCGCAGCGGATAGAGCACCAGCCCTGAATTCAGGAGGACAGAGTTCAAATATGTTCTCAGACACTTAACACTTCCTAGCTGTGTGACCCTGGGCAAGTCACTTAACCCCAGCCTCAGGGGAAAAAAAAAAGGAAATTGTTAAAGTGATAGTACTGGAACAAAAAATTAATAACAATAATAATGATAATAACTTGGGAAGACATAAGTGTTTGAAAGTTCTTCTTGTGATATTTGCATTGAATCAATTGAGTAATTGCCAGGATTCTTTGTGTCTCTTCCTGGCTGGTTTTTTTGACACATGCTTGGGTTCTCCTTGTGCCTATTAAGGAGGTTTGAGTCCAGAAGACTGATCTACCATTTACTACTGATGTGACCTGTAGTAAAGTATTTTACCTCCCTGGCCTCAGCCTCCTCATCTAAAAAATGAGAAAATTGGACTAAATGGCTTCTAAGGTTCTTTCTCCTTCTAAATTTATGGTTCTTATGGGAGAGAACCAAAGTGATTGGGAATAATACTATATAGTAGAACAGACCTAGAAATGGAATCCCTGACCTGCCACTCACTTAATATTCATGTAACTTTGTACAAATCACTAAACTTCTTGGGAGTTGGGGGTTAGACTATATCAGGAGTTCTAAACTTTTGGTCTTATGAAACCATTAGTAATTAGACTGGTGAAACCTAGGGCCTCTTCTCTGGATACTGTTTTTAATTGCATAAAATAAAATACAAAGAATTACAAAATTAAGTCAGGTTTTTTGTCACTCAAATGGAGTGACAAAGTCAGACATGATTTTTTTAAAAATGACCAAACGACAGTATGTGCGAGGCACTGTCCTATGTGCTGAAGATGCAAAAACAAACTGAACAATCCCTGCCCTTCATAGAGCTTATATTCTAACTGAATGTATAAAACACATACAAGTAACTTGAGTCAGAAAGTAGATGAGAGGAATCATGAAAGGTTCTTATGCAAAAGATGAAGCTTGATCTTTAAAAAGATGAGTCTTAAAAGAAATCAGGATTCCAGCAAATAGACCTCGATGCAGAGACAGCATCTTCCAGGAGGATGAGGGAGGAAAAGTCATTGCAAAATCAGAGAGAAGAGAAGTAGAATGTTGAGTGTGATGAATGACAAGAAGGCAAGTTTGGTTTATCATACAACACTAGTATCAGATTCAATTAGAAGTGGATCTCTGCAGACTGTATATTGACTTAGAAAACCACAAATTCTCATTATGTTGTGCCATATTTTAAATTTATTTTGTTAAATATTTCCTGATTAAATTTTAATTGGGTTAAAGCCATGCTTGTGAGTGGAGTGACATGTTTGACAACTCTGCCATTGAGGATCTGGAAGGAAGTAATAAATAATCTGGCTAAAAAGTCAGATAATAAAGAGACTTCAGGAGTCTTCAAAAGAGCCTATAAACTAAGAAAACTAAACTGATTCCCCTCAATATATAGAAAAACATGATCAGTGGAGGAAAAAATCAACTGGACCAACTTTTGACTAAATAAGGTTTTTGGAGGAAAAACTACATTTGGAAGTATAGTATAGTTCAATGGTTCATAAGTAATCCCTTTTAATGCTTCTCTAGCTGTTCTGTTCTTCCAACATGAACAGTAACTGAATTAGAATTTCCTCTATCAAGAATTGAAATCCTCCCCCTAAGGAATTCTCCACGTAGGAGATGATGCTGTGTGTCCCAAAGAGTTAAGCTTTCAAGATCCTTTGTTTGTTTACTTATTCAAATCTGTGCTGCTACAAAGCAGACACTATTCTGAGACTATGCATAAGTGGAATATTTAATAGTAAATGTTTTAATGAAATATGCACTAAAGCAAAGCTCATGCAGTATTTTTCATGTTCTGTAGGCATTTAAAGCTTTAAAATCCACATATTATTTTACTTGCTGCTCAAATGATGATTCATTGGGTTAATATACTTAATTAAAAGTCAGATTTGAAACCTGCAAAGGGGCAGTTAATTTGCTGTTGGCATTTGCGAGATAGAGCACAGTTCAGGATGGTGAGATAGAATGTGGTGGAGCCATTTTGTTAACTTGCCATTCTCAGTAAGGATAAAGAGTAGATAATCTGTGCTTTTCAGAAAATACCAAAAGTGCAAGACCCGTTAGAATATAATTAAACATGTACTAGAGGGTCCACTCATAATAACAAATAAATCATTAAACTTTTTCCTTAAAGTAATACTGCCCAAATTTATTATGAACCATCCAACTCTACCATTCTTCCAAAGATCCACATGGAGGTCTATTATTCTACTATTTGTTAACTTGTTTGTTTGAAATACTGGATCTTTTTCTCTTTCCCAGACTAGGGGCTACACATGGGCCAAATCCTTATCACTGATCATCATGGAAGCTCTGATTTGCTCAATTTCTAATGTAAGCTAATTTGACCATCCTTGGGTATCCCAACAGTCCCTTGCTCTCAAGAGGTCACCATACTGATGCTATATTTAGTGAAAATACCCACACAGCCTAGCCCACTGTAGCACCGAACTCCTGGGCTCCAGATCCATCAACTTTAGCCTTCCTCACAGCTGAAATTAGAAGCATATCTCAAGACTGTTGAGATATCTAAACAATATCTAAACAGACTTTCCCTAAGGTGCAAGTATGGCATTCTTACTGGAGACTTACTCCAGGAAGACGAAAAAACCAAAAAGGAAATACTGGAAGCAATAGGTCTATTTTCTGAAGTCCATATCTTATAGATATTGAATTGAAAAGGATAAAAGAAGTGACTGAGTTAAATTCTCTCATTTTACAAATAAGGAAAATTAAGAGAAGTTAAGTAACTTAGCTAGGAATTGTTAGAAATTGGACTTAGCACAATGCCTGGAACATAGTAGTCATCTAGCAAATGTTGATTATTCCCAGCTCTTCTGGAATTTTAAATCCATCTCTTTCTACTAGGCCATGCTGCCTTTCAAAAGATGATCACTTTTTATTTTTGATGAGTGTTTCAATGACTGTTGAATTTCAGCTCCCTGGTCTTTGTCATGCTAAAAATATACTCCCTGAAAATTTGTACAGAAGTTAAAAATAAAAGCAGTAAGATAATTCCATTTATATTTAATATATAAATCATATTTCTATTTTTTCTTTCTCAGGAAGTCATGTGGGTCTTAGAATTTGGGCCTCAGCCTACCTTTCCATAGACTAGATTGACATGGCCAAATCACACACGCACAATTTCTCAATTCACCATCTTTCTCCTCAATCCCAGAGCCAACTTTTCTGGGTCATAACCAAGCCAACTTCTACTTTCCATGAATTAACTTCCAACTTCTTTCAAGTACATGGAACACTCTTTCTAAGGCTTTCCCCCTAGTGACCACAGCTTGATTTTATCCCACAAAAAAAAAAAAAAAAAATCCCTAGGATTCCCTCAGAAATGGAAGAACAAAAGAAACAGAGGAAACATCAAGTGATGTAAACATTTATAGATTATTAGAGCTGACTAGAACCTTCAGGATTATCTATTTTCCTGTTCCTTTTAAAGAGGAAGAAACCAAATTGCAGAGAGGGAAGCAATTGGCCCAAGATCACTATGAAGTGACAGAAATGGACTTCATCCAGAGGTATTCTTGTTCCAAATTCATCATTTTTTCTACTCTCCAAAGCAAATCAATGAACAAAAATTTAATTTAATTTAATTTTAATTTAAAAATTAAAAAAGTGAAACAATGAAAAACAGCAAGGGACAACTTCCCATTTTCATGATTTCCATTATCTTCATTGTGGAAAGGATTGTGTGTTGTAGTAAAAAAAACTCTGCTAGATCCACTGAGCCTAACTTGACTAGCTATTATAGCCTGGATCATATAGCTTCCCCTCAGTGGACCTCAGTTTCTTTATTTGCAAATATCAGGTGATCTTTTCAGCCAGAAGGTCCAGTTAATCCTGAATGGCAGATTCTAAAACACCAGGATTCAAGGACAAAAGAAAGAGAATCCCAAAAAGAATAGGAAAAATCACTCTATAATTCACTTACAAAGATGAAGAACAAGAAACAACCAAATATTTGAGGCTGCTGGGAGGACAAAAAAATTAATTGAAAGGAAATGAAGCAGCCTCCAACAAAGAAGTGACTATGTCTCAATGAGCAGCAAAAAATCAATGAGGCAAAAGGAGTCTGCCTGTGAAAACCAATGAGGTGAAAAGGGACTAACCAATTTGCATCCATTATGGACCACTGAGCTGCAGTAAAAGCAGAGTTAGCCAGAATGAAATTGCACAACTTGTACACATGGGAACGGCAGCAGGGATGACAGGTCCATGCTGAAGTTCAGGATGAGCATGAGGAGACAGGTCACTGTTTTTAAGTGGACTGGATGAGAGTGGACTCTGTTGTATAGATGCTCTAGTCTTAGGGAAAGAAAGACCTTACTGCTACCAAGTACAAAGAATTTACAGGTTCAGGTATTTGATTTGGGGTTATTTCCTGCTAATAGATTAGCCCCCAAAGATCTGTCCTCTTGTCAGCTTCCTTTCCCATTGGCTTTTGCTCTCATCTGTTCACAAACTCTGATTCTGTTTTTATCTCTTCTCTCCCCTGCCCCCCTATCTCCACTACTAATCACTCCTCTCTTCAACCTGATCACTGAAGTCAGCATTCCCCTTCATTAAGGCAGATTGCAAGCAATCCGTGCCTTCCTGCCATATGCAAAGTCTTGTCCAAATTCTCCCATGAGTTTCCTCTTGTGGGTAGAAGTGAGAGTAGTTGCTTCTTTGAAATCTCATAAATACCAGTAGAACATCCAAATTGTACATGGGTTATCCCTTACTCCCATCACCTGACCTATATATATATATATATATATATATATATATATATATATATATATATACACATACATGTATATGTATAAAATTTGCCATTCCGACATGTCTTTCCTGAAATTTTTTTCCCTATCCTTCCTTGTCTATAACTTAAGACAGCCTATTCATTCCCACCATGTTCCTCATCAGCTCTGAGTAATAATCATTTTCATCTAACATCAATAGCAGAATATGGGTATTAAAAAGATGGATCTCTGTTTCAGGGAAGCCTGAGATTATGTAAAAGAATTTTGTAATTTCTCAAAGACAATCTAATCTGCTGTCCTTCTTCTGTTCAATTCTGAGCCTAATTCATCTACTATTTAAGATAGAGAAGTAAGTAGGAAGCTAGGTAGCTAAGTTGGTAGATAGATAGATAGACGGATGGATGAATGGCTGTTTAGATGGATGGATGATGAATTGATGGATGGATAGATAGTGGTAGATGGATAGATGGGTGAATAGATAAAGAGAAAATAGATATACAAAGATAGTTATAGATAAATGAATAGATATATGATAGATAGAAAAACAGAATGATACACCCATCCATAAATACCATTAGACAAGCTTTATAGATTTTCCATAGAATTACATATTATGGTTTGGATCAAAGACAATCCAAACCAACCCAACCATTATCATTATGTAAATACTGAAATTGCAGGGTTCCCTCACAAGACTGATTTTTAAATGAATCTAGACTAGTTATATGGGAGAATTTACATGTATAATACACATATCTATATATACATAAATGTACATTGGGTATATGTGCATGTTACATTTGTGTGTATATTGTGGATAGGTAGAGATTTTATATAGCCATTGATTAATATAAATATTAATCAGTGGAAGAATCTGTAAAACATATGCATATTCATATAGAATATATTCATATTCATACATACATACACAAACCCATAAAGTTACAGAGACTTTTCCATTGATCAATGTTTATGGGAGCCAGATTAGCAAAATACTATCTCTGTGACCTACCCAGCCTTACCAAGTCAAATTTTTAAATGGTATTGAAAGAAAAGAGAATATTACCTTTACTTATGCTACTGGAATTGAGTCCAATTAAGTTGATTCAAACATCTTTTGGTAGTGATTATAGATGTTCAAGTTCATTGGGAGAAAGTCTTGCAAAAACTGAGTGGAATCTCATTGGGAGGATAGAGAGGGAAGAGTACTCTGGCAGGCAACAAGAGTGGCTAAATTTCCAGAGCACTTTGGAAATAAAACAGGATTCACATGATTGTGTATGAGAAGGGGGAATAAGAATTTTTAAGTAAGTGCATCACTTTGGTATTGATGGCAGACTGTTTCTGACACCATGGTTATCAGTCAAACTGGCCTAATTGCTTTTTCCTAAACATTGCACAGGCCCAAAATAAACTTTCCATTCCCTAGCTTCTTCTAAAGTGTTGTGTGGTATAATGAATATGTGATTGGCCACAGAAGCAGCAAGAACAGAGTTCAAATGTGGTCTGGTACATAAAAGCTTTAGGACTCTCTCAATGTCTCCAAGTGATGCTCTAAGTCTGTAAATTGCAAAACACCTATAGATCTGAACTAACATAATCACAAGTTTTTCAGAGCTCAAGGGCCTTCTCTTTAAACCCTTTTGATCCCATCCAGTTGTCATTGCTTTCTCTCTCAGTCACTCAGCAAGCAGTTATTAATTATTTACCATGTGCCAGGCATTGTGGCTAAGTAGTAGGAATAAAAAAAAAAAGGTAAAAATATGGTTCCTGCCTCAAAGATCTTGCACACTAATAAAGGAGACAATATGCATGTGTATATGCCCATACAAGATAATACATAGAATGGAGGGAAGTAATGTCAAAGAGAAAAAACTGGGGGTTGGGGATAGAGGGGAAGTCTGGGAAAGGTATCTTAAAGAAGGTAGGATTTGAGCTGATATTTCAGAGAATGGGAAGGGGTGGCAGGGAAGCCTGATGAGGAGGGAAAACATTCCAAGGAAAGGGAATAGAATCAGAGCCAAAAATAGAGTATCATATTCAAGGAACACCAAGAAGACCAGTGTGGCTGATCCAAGGGGAAAGTGGAGGAGAGGGGGAAATAAGCATTTATTTAGCACCTACTATATGCCAAGAATAAAAAGGGCTAGAAATGTAGGAAGGGAAGTCAGAGTATTTCATGTCTGACTTTGAAATAAAATGGCCAGACCTGGGTTTTAAGGAAATTATTTTGGCAGTTGAGTGGAAGATAGAGCAGAGTAGGGAGAAATTTGAGTAAGGAGACGAACCAAAATTATTATTGGTTTGTTTATCTATTTATATGCTATAAAAGCTCCCCAAGAGCACAGATTTTTGTTTTTCTTTGTGTCCCTAATTCTCAGTATAGTGCCTGGCAAATAAGAAATGTTTGTTGTTTATTATTTAAAAGGCACTTAATTAATGTTTAGTGACTGGCTAATGGCCTGCTGCATTGTTTGCTTCATCTTCCTGAGCCTCCTCCTGATTCTAGCAGACATTGCCTCATTCTTTTTCTCTTGGTAGCTGAGCCTTTGTCCAGAAGGTAAGACCACTGAGGGACTGATGTAGACTTTGGTTACATAGACATAAAGATCCTCAGAGCTGGAAGGCACATCTATCTTATGCAGCATCCCTCTCAACCACATCCAAAAGGACCCCCAGTGATGGGGACCTCACCCCATGCAGAGGCAGCAAACCTCACTTTAGGGCACTTTTGTGAAAAAGACTTTCCTTGGATCAAGCTTTCACTTGTCTTGGGGTAACGTGGACCCGGTGCGGGTGTCCAGAGCTGGAGCAACTACATCTCCTTTATCATCTGTCTACAAACAGAACATTGCATCCCCAGCCTGGGCAGAATCAAAATTTCCCTAGATTTTGCTGCATTTTCATATGTCTCTCTATCCCTGATAATTAGACTTCCTTCGACATTAGCATCCCATTAAGATGATGGGAGAAGTTCACACTCCCCTTTGTATTTTTGTTTCAGGCTGTTAGGTAGTGATTCATGAGACAGCCTTGCTCCTTTTGTATTGTCAAGGATATCTTAAAATCAGAAACACTATACATATTTTATTTTAAGGTGGAAATTTTAACTACTATATGCAGAAGAAGGAAAAAAACATGCCTTTTGCCTGCTTTCTTGGTTTAAATTTTTTTTTTAGCACAAAAGGCTGATAAACCTTATTCAGCAGTAGGAAAGATAAACAGGAAAGACCTTGAGTTAGAATTTAGATTGTATCTTCTTGGGAGTCAGTTTCCTCCTGTGTGAAATGGGGGCAGTAAAGGGAAGAAAAGGAGGTAGACCAGATGACCGCAAGCTTCAAGGACCTTTCCAATTCTGGATCTTTGATCCTCTGATTCTCCAGATTGTCTCTGAACAAGCACTTTCTGATTTCTTATTTACCTACATTACAAGTTAAAAACAAATTCTTTGAAAGCCTTCCTTCTCTCTCTTTTGGCTAAATCACATCATGTCATCCCCACATATATCCCTCCAATCATTCAACTGTCAATTTAAAAAAAGGCCACAATTTGGCCACCAGGTGGTAGTATCATCACTTCCCCCTATGACAATGGAAATTTACATTTTTTTTCCCAATCCCCCAAAATCTGTAGCCACCCCAATTAAATACCTACAGACAGCCTGATTAGATCAAGGACCATGCTAAATATGAATCCAAGTACTTTAAAATCGCATCAATAACTTTTATTTTGACATCGCCTTCCTTTCCAGATATATTTTTTTCCTTACTTAACTAATAATCCTTCATAGTAAAGAATTTAAAAATAAATAAATAAATAAGTGACAGTTTATTAAAACTACTTGATCCATCAACACAGTCTGACAGGTCCACACCCAGAAACTCTCACCTCTACAAAGAGGGAATGTTTTCTTATCTCTTCTTCTGGGACCAGTACTTTTAACCAGAAAAATGTAAGCATTTCCTGTGTCTGTCCCAAGCTTCTGGGTTTTTTATGTTGAGGAAATGAGAGAGCAAATGGACTGTAAGTTCAACTGATTTCAAAACAGGAAGAGTCTCTGGTAGCAAGAATACAATGCAGCCCACTACTAGTAGTGAAAGAAGATGGGAAAAATAAAGAGACCTTGATTTCTTTTCTCCCTCATTTTTAATAATAAATAGCCTTAAAATTTGGATGGGCCATTTGTGTGCGCACTAGTAAAATACCTTTTTTATTTGGTGTACTTACTTATGACTTGGATGGCAGTTGAGTAGGGAGTGGATAGGATCAAGTGAAAAAGCATTTGGACCAGACATTGCCCTAAATGCCAAGGATACAAATCTTTTGTCTACAAAGACAAAAACTGTCCCTCCCCTCAATAAGCTCTCATTATAAATGAGGGAGACAACATGTAAACAATTAGGTATATTTGAGATACAGAGAATATAAATTGGAGGTAAAAAGTGCTAGTCTTGGAGTTCAGCCCCATTTTACAGTAAGATACTATGTGATTTTGGGAAACTCACTTAAATTCAGCCTCAGTTTCCCAGTCTGTAAAACAAGAGTCAGGATCAAAAGATAACTATACAAAGAAAATACTTTGCAAACCTTAAAGAAATGCTTTTTGTTTTTTGTTGTTCAGTCACTTCAGTTATGTTTGTCTCTTTGTGACTCCATTTGGGGGTATTTTGGCAGAGATATAGGGTGATTTGCCATTTCTTTCTCCAGCTTATCTGAGGCAAACAGGGTTAAGTGATTTGCCTAGGATCGTACAGCTATTAAATGTCTAAGGCTGGTGAACTCAGAAAGATGAGTCTTCTTGACTCCAGACCCAGCACTCTATCCATTGCAGCACCAGCTACCTGCCCCCAAACAAATGCTTGGTATAATTATTTTGCTGCAGTTCCAGGGTGCCAGTTATTTTTACTTGAAGATAGCTATTTTCTCATTTATCTCTAAATGTTTTCTCCCACATTAATCTTTAATAGTAGGTATAAGAGGGTGAGAGTGAGAAGCTCAGGTCTCTCTTGAGAACATTCTCTCCAAAGGGTGAGAGTCAAAATATCAAGGAATAAGTTTCCAGCTTTCCCCCATACTCTCTGTCAAAATACTGGCAAGGAAAGTTTCTGAAGCTTTTCAACTGGAATTAACCTGAGAAAACTGATTTCCTAAAGGTATATGCTCTGTCTCCTGGCAATCAAGGAGATTTTTATTACCAAAGCAAAAAAAGAGACATTTGTAGTCTATTCACCCCCATGATGTATGAATGATTTCCATTCCCATTAATAATCAAAGAGTGCCTAGCAAAGGGAAAATGGGCCCCTGGCAAGGAGTAGATTTGAGTGCAGTGCTTTTAAATTGGAAAAAGGAGTTATTAACACTTTTTTTAATCATTCTAACTATGGCTTGATTAGATAAATGACCTTTCTAGGTTCAGGTGTTTCAAATACTTGCTAAGTAGTTAAACTTTGAGTGAAATGAATCCAACACAACAGATCATAAGCCAGAGCTGGAAAGGGGATGAAAATAAGATTCAGGAAAGAAGGTCTGTCTCCATTCCTCCCCTGTTCACTGCAGATTGTTCTTTAATTACATTTCCAAGACTGTTGTGTCTGAAGATGAAGCCAAGCTTCCCTTGGTCACACATCTGAGGTTATTCATCTTTCATTATTGCTAACAACTTTTTATTGAATTTTCTGGGGAAATTAACTTGCGACAGAATATGGAAAGTGTTTACGGAGACATTATGGCAAACCATTGCAGCAGTCTCATCTGTGAGATAACAGGAACATGCTTCCTACAGCAAAGCAAATGAGCATCCCTGCCCCTGATGCTTAACAGCTTGGTGACCTTAGGGCCAGATATTTTACCTGTTCCTTATCTGTACAATGAGCAAGATGGGTTCTTGGATATCTTCCAGTTCTAGAGCTATGAGCTATATATCAAGTAAAGAATACATCCCTTGCCTCTCCCCACCCCAACAAAGAAGAGATATAAAAAGGTCATGCTTGCTTCTTCTATACCCAAGTGGACAACTGTGAGTGTAAAACACAGAACACGTTGTTGACTTTTGAACTATGTTGGTTAGTTTACTCAACTATTTTTTTATTCTTTGGTATAAAGGATGACTCTAAGAAAGAAAGGAGAGAGACATCCATTGGGAAACAGAGATGATGTAAAAGAAAAATAGAAATAGTTCTCAAAAAAAAATTAGTCTTGGTCCATTATCATGTCCCCCACAATTAGGACTTTGGGACAAGTTATCTATCTTCAAGTACTTAAAAGTCCATCATATGAAAGAATTGTTGTTCATATCTATTCAGTCATGTTTGACTATAGTGCTCTGGGGTTGTTTTTTTTGTTTTTTTTGTTTTTGTTTTTTTTTTACTACAGTGGTTTGACATTTCCTTCTCTACCTTATTTTACAGATGAACTGAGGCAAAGAAGGTTAAGTGACTTAAGTGTTGAGGTCAGATTTGATGTTCTAGACTACAGGCACTCTATCCACTGTACCACCTAGCTGCCTATTGAAAACAGGCTTAGACTTATTCTAGTTAGCCCCATCGAAGGAATAGAGTTGCAAAGGGGAAGATTTAAGTATGAGCACAGGGAAAACTTCATAGCAATGATAGCTCATACAATGTAGAGCAGGCTGATTCAAGAAGTCATGGATTCTCCTTCACTGGAGGTCTTCAAAGAGCACCTACTTGTTGCAAAGGCAATTGTTGGATTATATTGTTGGGAGTTCACATAGTCCAAACCCTCTATGTTAAAGGTAAAGAGATCCAGAGATATGAAACAAAGGGCCCAACAAGGCTCAAGAAGTTAGAGGCTGTATTGGGATTCCAATATAGGATTCTCTGACTCCAAAACCAGCATTTTTTCCCACTGTTCCATGATGCTTTCTAGTTCAGGTCTGGATTGGACCAGAAGGGAACTTTCAGCTCCATGATTCTGATGGATTTACTTTATATGATCCCTGGTACTTAAAGGCTTTGTTGGGGAAATGATGATTAGAATGAAGACTAGAGCAACTGACCACCCAAAAAATATCATGGAAAAAGATGGGGAAATGCCAGAGAGAATTAGAGGAAGCCTATCTCTGATGTTGCTCTTATTTCCCAGGTGGCTTAGTCAACTCAATATCAACATCGCCATGAGCACTTACTGTTCAAATTAAAAGAAAGTGTTCATTTAATCCCATGAGTGGTATGTACTAAGAAAAAGAAGATTAAATTAACCCATTTCCTATTTCTAGGAATGTCATTGTGGTTATCTGGATAAAATTCCTGGATTACCCTGCTTGTCTTTACCATTCATTCCCTCAAGCCAAGCACTTTTTCCTCCCCCCCTTTACACTTTTCAGCTTCCTTTTAAGTGTTATTTTCATCATTAGAAAATAAGTTCCTTAAGAGCAGAGACTATCTTTTTTTTTCTGTTTGTATTTATGTTCCTTGTCCTTAGCACAGTGGCTGGCACATTATAACTGCTTAATAAACATCTGTTGATCAACCAAATATGAGTGTCCTGAAGACCTGAATATTAATGCTGTGTGGGGTGAGGCAAAATTTTTCTGGGCTTCCATTTCCTTATCTGCCAAATGGAAATAATAATAATGATAGCAGGGTGGTTACAAGGAGCAAATGAGATAATTTATAAAAGGGGGGGCTACATATATGTGAAACATCATGACACTGATGTTTGGATGATGATGGGGAATATTTCTAAACCAGTAACACCGATGTATAGAAGGCAGAAAAATAGAATGATAAAAATGTCAAGTTGGTATATCATAAGATGTTAATATATGAATCCATTATAAATCGAGGATTGGTACATTTGGGGATTGGAATAGAAAAAGAAAAGGAAATTCTATGTGTATTCCAAAGATTAATAAATCAACAATCATTTATTCAATTTTATTCTATACAGGACATTGTGGGAGCCTCAGGGAAATATTAAAAAAAAAAAAAAAAACACTCTATCCTCAAGCAGTTTACTGGAATCAAGTAGGATTAAATGAAAGAAGTTATATGCATACAAACCAACTCACAATATAAAGTAATCAGTGATCAAGTGTTAAGAGAAGAATCCCCCTTTCTATTAAATAGTTATGTAAAAATGGGGAGACTGGAGAGAGAGGGGCAGAGACAGAGACAGAGACAGAGAGAGACATAGAGAGATTGTACAGCGGATAGAATGCTGATTTTGGAATCAGGAAGATTTGTCTTTCTGAGTTCAAATCTGGCTTCAGACACTCACTCGCTATGTGACTCTAGACAAGTCATTTAATCCTGCTTACCTCAGTTTCCTCATCTGTAAAATGAGCTAGGGAAGGAAAAGCCAAACCACTCCAGTATCTGCCAAGAAAAACTAAATAAAGAGTCAGATATAACTGAATAATAATCAAACCAAAAAATGGGAATGAAAGGAATCCCCATGATGTTTGTCTCAGGGTCATGTGTGAGAATCAAATGAGAACATATGTAACTCACTTTTCAAGCTTTAAAGCACCAAGGTGAACTGCATGAAAAAGGTGGAAAGGATACTGCATTGCAGAAGATCCATATTCAAATTCTGACTCTTGCCATTTACGATGTTTGATCTTGGGAAAATTGCTTATCTGTTTCTCTGTTTCCTTGTCTAAATTAAGGAGGTTGTACTAGGTATCCTATCAATATTCCTTCTATTTTCAATTCTATGATCCTGTCCTCCCTCCCACACATATAGCTAATAAGGTAGAATAGAGTCAGTCTTCAGGGAAACCTTAGATGCTCTATTAACCTTGGCCTTGACCCCTGCAGCTAATGGAAAGCTATTGAAGGTTTTTAAGCAGGAATCAATAAAAATAGGACTTTGAAAGAATTATCCTAGTAGAGGTATTGCAGGATGCAAAACAGAAAAAAAAAAAAAAAAAACAGACCAGTTAAGACTGAGATATGAGACACATACTAGCTAGGTGACCATGGGCAGATCACTTAACATTATTTGCCTCAATTGCTGAAAGATGAACTAGAGAAGGAAATGGTCAACCACTCCAATATTTTTGCCAAAAAAAACCACCTCAAATGGGGTCATGAGGAGTTGGACAAGACTAACAGTTAAACAACAAAAATGAGATGATAAGATTCTGTATTACGAGGGCCATAGGGGGAATGGAAAAGAGAGTTGATTTCAGCAATTCAGGCAATAGACATTGGTTGCCTTCCTACATGGGTAATGCAATGTATAAGGTAGTGAAAGAAAAAGAAAGGTGAGCAAAATGTGGTCCTAACTTTATAAAGCTAGCTCACAGTCTAAGAGAACTTAAGACCCCAACGCAGAAATTATAGTCTAGACATATTGGAGAGTGCCAAAACATACTGTGAGATCTAACAGAGGGAAGGATCACTTCCATTTGGAAGGATTGGAAAAGTCTTCAAGAAAGTGTTAATGGAAGAGGGAAGCTTAGAACAGCACATAGAATTTCTAGTTGTATCCACAACGGTGGGGACATGGGAATGTTTCAGGGTAAGCCAAAGAAAAGAAGCAAGAAAAAGCAAAAGCAGTGGAGAAACCAAAAGTAGCAAAGTTTGATTGAAGTATAAAATACCTAGAGGTATTTTCCAAACTGGAAAAAATAGGTTGAACTCAAGTTGTAAAAGGTTATCATTGCCAAACTAGGGATTGAGGACTTCATTCAGGGGCAACTGGGAGCAATTCAAAGTTTTATATCAGAGGAGCAGAATGAAGCAGAGATTAATATAAAGAAAGAACTATAGTCAGAGTTATCAGAGAAGCCACAAAAGCTCACAGCAACTTCAAACTAATGATTAAACAGATTTGGACTAAGGGCAATACAACCCTTCTAAGATGAGTCATCATGGCAAGAGCAAAGAGATGCCTTTTATCTCTGAGAAGTGACTGGCACCTGAGATGTCACATGTTTGTTCTCCCAAAGGTGATATGATAAACAGAGTGGGAAGAAAATGGAAAATAAACACTAGGACAATAGACTGTGGAACAAGTCAAATAGTAGGAAGGATTAATTGTACATTTTATCAGGCAGTGGGCTATGTAAATGTGATGACTACTGATAACATTATAAGATATAAACCAGCTTCTAGAATCCATCCTGAAACCAAAATAGTTTATAAAATGGCAGTAGCCTCAGGGTACTTATGTATTATAAATGCAGTAGTGTACAGAAAGCAGAGAAAGTGAAAAAAAAAAAAAAAAAAAAGTCCACACACACAGACAAGGGAAAAGTCACATCCTGCTCATCAATTTGAGTAAGCTGTTCAAACCATCTCTGAATGGTCCTGCTTCATACTATATTTCACTGTCTATAGTCACCAAAGTTACCCTTGGAATCCTCTATTCTGAAATATATTTTTTAAATCCTAAAATAAATTATTCTACACAACTGATTTCATTACAAAGCTACATTTTATACTTTCACCAGATCTAAGCAAATATAAATGAAGGTTTGGTCTCGATCACTCTTAAAGAAGTAAAAGAAAGAAGTTTTGGGATCATAATAAAGACCATTGGAGTGGTCAGCAGTTCGGGTGGGATGATGAGTATGAGGATAATAAAGAAGAGGTTGCATGATAGCTAACATTTATATATTTGTGTAGTGATTTAAAGCTTACAAAATTCATTGTTTATATTATCTCATTTTATTCTTACAAGAACCCTGTAAAGTGAGAAGGATTACTATTCCCATTTTACAGATAAGGAAACTGAGAAGTTTAATGACTTCACCAGGGTTATAAGATAGTAAGTATCAGGTATGGAATATAAACCACCTAGGACAAATGTGTCCTCAGTTGAACTGGGAACTGGGATCCTACTCCACATGGACAAACAAATCCCAGGATATAGTCACAAGGACACTCTTTAAGAGCTCACCAAGAACAACAGCAGAGGTAGGGAGGATGAAGATCTCTCACTGAACTAGGATTTTCCTATTTTAACTAATTAATCTTACTCACTAGGTGCTAAGCTCTTGTTTCTCTGTTCCTGAAAGATAAGTACTGTCAGAAACTATCTCCATTTGACTCATGATTTTGAGGCAATGGGGCAGTGTTTGTCATCCTGCCCTGGTTAAAATTCTCTCTGACTGCTTCTATCTGTCTAGTTCAAGCCAAGTAGCTCAATGGAGAGACAGTTGGCTATGTCAACCAATAACCTGAGTTGGAATCCCAGTTCCATCACTTACTAGATGAGTGACCTTATATCTTACATTCTCTGAGTTTCAGCTCACTCATCAATGACCTAATAAAAACAGTAACAAACTGAGTGAGGTTGAATTAAATGGCTTCTGCTCTAAACCTGTAATTTGCCATCTTTTCTTTTTCTGCCAAGTCAAAGCTCAAAAAGATTCTTCACTGAGAGTCAAAGTTCAGAGCAGTTCCTTGATCCTAAAGGAGACAGGAAAGAAGAAAATGATTCACCTAGCTTCTCCTTAACAAGCTGAGGCAGTGATGTGATGAATACTAATCTTGAAGAATCTAAAATGGGTAAAAAAAAATTATTAAAGTCATACTTGAGGGCAGGGACTATATTTTGTCTCTTTGTGTGCCCCCCAACTCTTAGCTCAGTGACTGGCACTTAGCAAGTGCTTAGTAAATGTTTATTGATTGATTGAATGAATTGAAGCCTAAAAACTGAGTACCAAAGATCTGAAAAACAACATCTTATATGAAAGTATCACTAAGTTCATGAAGGGCCATATTTAGTTACTGTGGATTTTTCTTTCTTATTTAAGCCCATGTGATTGAATGGCTCCAGGGTTGTTAGTAAGCACAAAACTGGAATACTGTCCAAGGTCCTAAAGTATAATCATTCCACATACTGTGGTGCCAGCTGGGATTCTGCCATCACTGACAAGAGGGTATGACTGAGGAGAACACACATCCTTCTAAAATATAAACTCCTGGAGGGGCTACTGGAACAGTACTTGACTTGTAGTTAGTGCTCAATAAATGCAATGAGAGTGAATCAAATAAAATAAGTACAGAAAACTCTTCAAATAAAAAGGAGTCAGAGAATCTATGGCACTCTCCATTCTTTTCCCTATATCTGGTAGCAAGAACCAGAAATACTTTAGGTCACATTGTCCCCTTGGATGAGATCAATCAGCAAGGGTCAGAGAGATGATAATCCCCCCAAAAAGACTCCACTGGGATTCATGAACTATGGAGATTAAACAAACTGGGTGTGACCCTGTGCAAGTCACCTAACCTGTGTTCTAAAACAATGGTGTCAAACCTAAATAGCATAGAGGGTCAACTAAATGGTACATAAGGACTCCTGAGAGCCATTCTGACTTGGAAAAAAAAAAAATCTGTTAATGTTATCTATGTTTTATTTTACTCACTCATTCATTTTGTTCAATATTTCCCGAGAAATTTTAAACTAGTGTGAGTAATAATGAAGTGAGAGCTCAGTTCCAGACAAATATTTCTAAGTTGCATAGAAAGTGTCAAGCTGCATTGTTATGAAGAATTTTCTCATCTCTGAGTTCACTAAATCAATTAAATCATGAATGCAGGTCCTATTCCTAACTAGAAAATAGTGAGGACAAGAAGATAATAATAATATTATTAATAATAGCTAACTCACGTTTATTGTTTTGTTCAGTAATTTTCAGTCCTATCTCTCTCTTCATGAGCCCATTTGGAGTTTTCTTGGGAAAAATACTGGAGAGGTTTGCCATTTCCTTCTTCATATGTCACTTTAAGGTTTGCAAAAATTCATATATGTTATCTCAACCATTTAGTGAGAAAATATTGAACTAATAAAGCACTCGTTGGCAACAGGATCAAAACACTAAATGCAGGTGATTGCATCAGTCTGCGTCATATTCCTGCGTGGGAAATAGGAGGAAAAAAAAAACATTGTAATCACCATTTGCAAGGCAAGAACACAGAGCCCCAGAAAGTGGAATCATTTGCCTCAAATCACAGCAAGCAGGTTTTCCCTCTGCCCCTCTCATGGGAGGTTTCATTAGGGTTCCACAGAGATCCTCAGTGGCTTCTTACCTTTCCCACTTCCATTCCCTGCCAGTATATCTGCCCTTTAGGGGTCCATAACTTTCAATAGCAACAGACTGAAAATGTCACCCAGGGAGAGAAGAGCAGGGAACCAGAATGGATGACACTCTGGGAGATGCAGCCTATTTGGTGATTCACAGCAGCTGTTGATAGCATTTCCAGAAGAAGAAGAAAAAATGTTCCTACTAATGATACCAAATCCTTTTCTTCTGACAGATGAGAATGTAGTTCTGATCTTATCATATCATATTGTGAGCAGCCGCTGCCCCTGCAAGTCAGTCTCAGGATTGAGTTTTAGGAGAAAGGAATAAAATGCATGTATAGTCTGCAGGCTTTTTATCTGCACAGTGTTTGACAAACATAAACTAATTAATCCTCCTAACACCCTGTGGCCCAGGTATCATTAGCTCTTCTTTATAGATGGGAAACTGGAAACAGAGGGAGTGAAGGGATTCCTCCAAGGTCAAAAAGTAAAGCAGCATCCTTCCCGGTGGCACAGGTGATGCCAGATCCATTTCAGGCCATGACTACTAGACCACACATCTCTTGTCCAGCTTTTTCCAGATTTGCAAGTGCAATCTTACACATCTATTTCATTGCAGCCTGGTTTGGTGAGTGGAGTACTTTACTCGAAGTCAGGAAACTCTGTCTCTGACTCTTGCTAGCTGTCATAAGGCCATCACTTTGAAGTTGGCAAAACATTTTACAAATATTATCTCATTTCAACCTCACAAAAATTCCAGGAGGTGGTTGCTGTTATTATTCCCATTTTACAGATTGAGACTGAGAAAAATATAAGCAACTTATCCAGGATAACACAGCTAGAAACTATCTGAGCTGGATTTGAACTCAGTCTTCCTATATCCAGGCTCAGTGTTTCATTTACTGCTCCAGTAACTGTCTCACTTAGTGATGATGTCATTTGACTATCTGACTTTCTGTTTCTTCCTCTATTCAATGTGAATAGTAACAGTTGCAATACCTACTTTATAGAGAGGTTGTAGTATCAAATGATATAAAGATAGCTAAAATATAATATAAACACTAGCTACTTGTACTACTAATAATAATACTGCTGCTGCTGCTACTTCTATTTGTGTTACTGCTACTGTTATGGCTACTACTAGTGCTACTGCTACTACTGTTGCTACTACTATTAGTGCTACTGCTGCTACTGCTGCTGCTGCTACTACTTCCATTAGTGCTGCTGCTATTACTACTACTATTACTTCTACTAATGCTACTACTACTATTGCTATTGCTGCTGTTGCTGCTACTAGTGCTACTGCTGCTGCTGCTAGTACTTTTACTATTGCTACTTCTACTGCTATAGTACTACTACTACCACCACTACTTTTACTAGCACTGCTGCTGCTGGTGGTGGTGCTACTGCTGGTAGCTAAGCAAATGGCTTAGCCTCTCTGAGCTTATTTCTTCATCTACAAAGTGGGTAACAATAATAATAATGATAATAATACCTGGAGAATTTGTCTCCTGGGGATATTAAGGTTCAAAGAGCCCAGGTATCTAAGTACTTTGGCCATTTTAAATCAGTTGATAAATGTAAGCCATTATTATCATCGATCATTATTATGATATTTACAATAAAATATTATTTATAATAATAACATAATTAATATTATTGCTAGATAATATGAATTATTATTAATGATAGCAATGACAATAATAATAATAATTCAAATCATGACAAACCATGGTCTTTAACTCATAGCATGGTCTGATTATGGTTGCTATGGAGAATAATGAGGGAGGAGCAAAGATTAAGGAACTTCTGAAGAAATCGAAGGAGGATTCCCCATAACTACAATATGTTCCAGGTTGGGGAAATGTGCATCTCATTCCTCCAGGGGAGATTAGTTCTTTTAGATAATTCTGGGAACCCAAAAGCACCAAACTGCTCAAAGGACTATGACCAATGGAGATGACTCTGTCTACTTGGAAATCTTGTTACTTGTCTTACACTGAGCCTCTCTCTCCTTTGCTTCCTGGTTTTGACCCTGCTTCCTTTAGCAGATTCTGCCTCTCACCTCTGGCTCTGTCACTTTCACCAGCCATTGATCTTTGTGTTTCTGACCTTCAGATACACAAAAATTCTCCATTGTCCCCATCATCACCATTGCCCCAAACCTAGAAGGATTCAATCACCACCACAGACCCCAAATCAGTCTCAGCTCTTGACAGGCTCCACCCCAGCCTCCTGTTTTCCTTTAAGAGAACAGAAAAGTTTCATTGAGGGATTCTCTTATCTGTGACATTTGGTATCACTGAATCAATATGGCAGTGAGCTTCAAATGATCCAGAATCATTGACTCTCAGAGTTGAAATTAACCCCAGAGTCACCTAATCCATCTGTGACCTAACTGTGAATCCCTTTACAACAAATCTGGATGGTGCTTGAAGATGTTTGATGAAGAAATTTTATTTTCTCCCAATGCAGGTGACCCCATTTATTAAAAAGTCTTCCTTACATCAAGCCTGCAATGCCCCTTTTGTAACTTCTGTCCTTTGTTCCAGGGGTAAAACAAAGCAAATTTCATTCCTATCAGAGAGTTGTTATTGTTGAACATTATTGAGTTGTGCCCCACTCTTTATGACCTATTTGGGGTTTTCTTTGCAAAAATGCTGGAGTGGTTTGCCATTTCCTTCTCTAGCTCATTTTACTGATGAAAAAACTGAGGCAAAGGGAGTTAAGTGGCTTGCTCAGAGTCACACAACTAGCAAGTGTCTGCAGCCAGCTTTGAACTCAGAAAGATGAGGCTTCCTGATTCCAGGACCAGAATTGTCTCCAGGGCATCAACTAGCTGGCTATTCAAAGAGACAGTCCTTCAGATACTGGGAATATTTGGCTGTCTTCACATTGGTCCTGGTTATTACCTCCTGTTCTCTAAAGAGACTGAAGCTCAGGGGCAGCTAGGTGACACGATAATAGGACCTGTCCTGGAGACAGAATAACCTGAGTTCTTAAACTCAGTCAAACACTTGACACTTACTAGCTGTGTGACTCTGGACAAGCCATTTATCCTTGATTGTCTCAAAAATATAAAAAAAAAAAGAATCCAAAGCACTTTTCAGGCTTTACTTATTATCCTTTCCTGCATTCGTTTTAAAATCTAACATGAAAGAACAACTATTCTTGTGAAAATTGATTGGGAGAAAGAAGATCTATGGTTAAAAAAAAATCCCAATGCTCCCAGGGTGCCTAACATGGATTCAAGCACATGGATATCTGATAGGTAGCTGAATAGAGCTTCAACAAGTCACTCCAACAGTCAATGTCTCAGTTTCTTCATCAGTAAAATACAGATAATAATACATGCATTTCCTACTTTATAAGGCAGGCATCAAATGAGATCATGGAGATAATTGTTGCTGTTCAGCCAATTAGTCATGTCCAAATCTTCATGACCCTTTTTGGGATTTTCTTGGCAAAGATTCTAGAGTAGTTTGCCATTACCTTTTCCAGCTTATTTTATAAATGAAGAAACTGAGGCAGGCAGGATAAACTGACTGTCCCAGAGTCACCCAGCTAATGAGTGTCAGAGCCTGGTTTTGAACTCAGGTCCTCCTGATTCAAGGGCCAACATTCTGTATCATACATAATATATCATATATAATATAGAGATATATATTGGTCATTTGGGGGGTGATTATTATTACTCTCAACTTAAGAATTTGAAACTTAAGTAAGATCACAAGTTCAAATAGATATTGGTCAATTTTTTTGAAATTATTATTTCTCTCAACTTACTTAAGAGTTTGAAACTCAGCAAGCACAAATTGATACAAGTAGAGCTAGACACTGAATTCTAGTTCTTTGACTTATTATAGGTGCTTTATCATTATATTCCCCTTTTATTACTGACTTGTTTTACAAAAGTACAATCTATCCCCTTCTTCTTCTCCATGCTGTTGCTAGATCCCCAATCTCCCCCATCTTTTACTGTGTACATCCCACCTTTTATTTTAATGTTGCTGTTTTTAGTTCAAAACAAAGATGGTATAGTCAGAATAGTAGCTACAAAACACTCTTCCTATTATCCTGGGATTATCATTCATACATACACACACAATCTCCATGGGGAAATGGAACAAAAGTAAAGATTACAATGGTGGCAAGTATGTCAGGAGCACCTGGGGTCAAAGGAAACTTACCCTTTTGCTCCTACAGGACCTCAGTGTCCTTCTCTTCAAGAGTCCTCTGGCTGCCCTTCTTGAATGGAGCATCTCTGCTGGTTGAATCCACCAACTGGACCTCCCTGAGTCTTCTCCTTCCTGTGATTCCACTCTTGACACCAGTGCTAGTTTTTTCTTGAATTCATGGTTGGCTATCTTCTTTGCTGCCAAAGATCCCACTCTTTGAATGGCTCAATTTGACTCCCTTTTTGTATCCATCTGAAGAGTATATATTCCTGTTCCCCCATATTAGACACTGAAACTTAATGGACAAGAAACTATTAATAAGTACACAATGATATCTCTCCCATTGCCCTATGAATAGGCAAAGGGATCACTCTCCAAAAACTGTTCCCATCTTCAACTAACTTCAGATCCCATCTTTTTCAAGAAAATGTTCTCATTCACTCCAACTTACATTTCATTTTCTATTTGAGCACTTATTCAGTACTACACAGTTGACCCCTTATAATTTGTACTATCTTACCTGAACACAAATATGCTGCATATAAATCCCTGTAGAATGAGACCGCATATCCTATAGCATAGTGCTGAATGACTAATAGGATTACAGTTAATTTATCTTTATGGATCTCAATAACCCCAGCAACAACTAATTTTGATCTATCTGTGGCCTCAAAAAGCAAACAGGAAATTGTGCCTGTCTGTGAGCAGGGAGATATAGGATTAGGGAGCTCAACTCTGGCCATTTTATTTACAGTTGGATTTTTAAAAATCAGTCTTGGTCAGGTATTTTGTCTTTATATCACAGTCATTATCCGATATTCTGCATACACCCTTACCCTCCCTTTGAACCTACCTTGTAATAAAGAAAAAGGGACTAGGTAAAAAATTATTAATATCATTATTATAACCAATATAGGCAAATAATAGAAACTTTTAAAAATGCTTAAGGAGCTAGATAACGCAGTAGATAGAGCATTATCTCTGAAGTCAGGAGGACCTGAATTCAAATCCAGCCTGACATTTACCAGCTGTGTGACCCTGAGCAAGCCACTTAGCCCTGTTTGCCTCATTTTATTCATCTATAAAATGAGCTAAAGTTGGAAATGGCAAACCACTTCAGGAAAGGAAGGAAGGAAGGAAGGAAGGAAGGAAGGAAGGAAGGAAGGAAGGAAGGAAGGAAGGAAGGAAGGAAGGAAGGAAGGAAGGAAGGAAGGAAGGAAGGAAGGAAGGAAGGAAGGAAGGAAGGAAGGAAGGAAGGAAGGAAGGAAGGAAGGGAGGAAGGAAGGAAGGAAGCACAGAATCAGATACAGCTGAAAATAACTAAGCAACAATAAATGCTTATTGACTGATTTCCATCTGGCAGTATAGACAACCTTCGATCCCAATATTCCTCCAACCTTCTGCCAAAAAGATGGAGACTTATTTCATTATCTGCTCTCTGAAATCAAGTTTGGTCTTTAAAACCACTCATTTTGGCTCTCTATTCAGTGTTCACTTGTGCTATGATAAGTAATCAATTCTGTATTGATTTATACATTTTCAAAAGGTAATAGAATTGGAACTGGAAAGAAGCTTAGAGGAAATCTTAGGCCAATTCAAATACCTGGTTTTTGTCATTTCTTACTGAACAAGACTGATTTCCTTATATTCACAAGTCATTCCCCTCTAAGTCAGTACCCTTCTTGTTTCATACTCATTACTGCTAAATATATATATGTGTGTGTATATAATTATATATATATATATATAATATATATATATACACACACACACATATATGTGTGTATAATATATGTATACACACATAAATATATCCTCTTGGAAAGACCAAAAGGATCAATATGGGTAGTGGAATGTAATTTGTTTTGTTTTATGTGGGATGGCTCATAGTTCATTACATAGGTTTTTTTAAATGGGAATGGGAATGGAGAACCCAGAATCTGATTCCCTGGTCTCTCTCACTGGAATCTGGTTAAGAAGATCATTTGTTTTACCTGGACTTGAGTTTCCCTATTAGAAGAAATCACCTGAGATTTTCATTGATGTTTACCTCCTAAAGTTAAGTGAGTGATTCTCTGAACTCCTCAGGGAAATGTCCTACAAAAATACAAGATAGAATTATCATCACACATCAAGCTACCAAAGATATTTACATGTTTGCTTATTTTGCTTTTCCCTTTGAGAAACTCTGTTGTCTGAATAAGTAGAAGAAGAAAATGTTTCTTTATTGATAGTGAAGTAGCCCTGAGCATAATCCCTTAAAGAAAGATATTGAGAAAATAGCCAATGGGGTGTAAATGTAAGGGAAATCTCTGACTTGGAATCCTAGAACTTCTGAATCATAACCTCATGGGAATTTCCTTTGGGTCATGGAAAGCTCTAAAGAGATGGCTTGAGATGAGGTTAGAGTGATCAAGGAAAGTTCAAAACTTTCAGTACTACTTAATGAACTCTACAAATAGTCTTTTTCAAAGGAAAGACTTCAGTTGACCATATGACTCTTTTTTTAAAAAAGAATTTGAAAGTTGAATGGAGCCATCACATTCTGTCTCTGTCTCTCTGCCTCTGTCTCTGTCTCTCACTTCTGTCTATCTGTCTCTTGCCTCTGTTTCTCTTTATCTCTCTCTTCCTCTCTCTGTCTCTGTTTCCATCTATTCCTTTTCATCAAACTTTTCTTCTCTGACTGGTTCCTATATCTGCACTTAGCATTACACAGAGCCCACAAGGTTTTTCACTAAAGAAAACTACATTTCAAAATTTATTGCTTTATATTTTGAATTTTTCCTTATGTTTTGCAGCATTTTCCCCTTTTTCTGTTTTGTATTTGTTTTAAATAAATAAGCAAAAATTAGGTGATAAAATGGATAAACCACTCACTCTGGAATCAAGAGAACATGAGTTCAAATCTTACCTCAGAAACTTAGCTGTGATACTTAAGTAAGTCACTTAATTGCCTCTTATATACACAAAGAGAAAGAAAAAAAAAAAAAAAACTACTTTTAATCTCTCCAAACCAGAGACATCTTATCTTTACATCCTCCATTAAAGTTGAGCTTTTCTGCTAAAAAGCAAAATGACCTAAAATGGGTCATTCTGTTTCTTGAAGTCTGATCTGCTCGTTTCTAAAATGAAACATTTGGACGAGATGATCCCAAAATTCTTTCTCCAACTTGAACATTCTCTCCTTATGTCTGTACAGAGAAAATAAAGGAAGGATTGAGGGTGGCGAGGGAAGAAAACAGGGCTCGAATGAGGCAGGCGTTCTAATCATCGGCCTTCTGCTCCTGTCACAGCCGGCTCTGTAGGGCTTACATGAGTCTCGCTGTTCACCACAGTGACTGTCTTTGTGGAGGGATGCTACAGAATTGGTCACTGTGTCCTCATTACATTGTTAGCCTGCTGTCTGTTTATGCAGTGGGAAGCCAGCTTTTCAAGCTGAGCTATTCTTGCCACGTTTTTTCTTCTTTTAAAGGCTGAGGACAAATTTCTTTAATCACTCAGACTTTATGGGGAGGAAGTGTATCGTTTGTTTTTGATTTTGAAAAAGGACTAATTTCTTCTGATTGGAAAATGAGATATATCTTTCCCCATAAGCCGAAGCAGAACCTGGAATGTAGTAGGTGCTTTAAAAATACTTGTTTGTTGGTGGACATTGTCAGTCAGACATAGCAAATAACAAAACAGTGATAGTTCCTCCTGGGCTGCTCTCATATTATATAGTCAGTCAATTAGTTATCCCTCAGTGTGTGTGGCTTTATGTTAGGTGTGGTGGAAAGTCACTAAGACCTGGATTTAGAATTGTCCATCACTTTCAACATCAGTTTATCAGAACCTGCAGGATTATATAACTCCAACACTTAATATAATGCTTGCATACAATAAGTGCTTAAGAAATGCTTCTTGATTCAACTTGAAGTAACACAACACCACCAGAAGGATATAAATTTATCAGAAACTGCAGAATTATATAGCTCCAACACTTAATATAGTACTTGCACACAATAGGTGCTTAATAAATGCTTCTTGACTCGATATCACCAAAAGAATATTAGTGTTAAAATGAGGAATCTTTGTTTCAGAGAAAAGCTTCATGTCGCTAAAAGCATCTTGCCATTTCCCAAAGACAACCCAACCAACCAACTTTCTTCTTCCTTCTCTTCACTCAGGATGAATTTAACTACTTTTCCTCAGATTCTCCCCCATATACACACAGATGGATGAGTTTTTTTGATTGCTCTTCTAGCTACCTTTTCACAGATTCTCTCCATCTACTTGGTTAGTCCCATTTGGATAACTAAGTCAAATGCTTTTAAGTGATTAGTTACTTCACCAATTGATGAAAAGCTCAACAAATTAGCACAATATCATTGGCAAATAAGAGCATCTGAGGATCTTTGCCATCTATAGAGAATCCTTCTTTAAATTGGACACTATATTGAACTTCTCCGGTGACTTCCATCTCTAAATTAAGATCTATGATCTTATGACCTCCACCATGACAATGGTGAATACATTTGGCAAGAATCTGCCTCTCTATTTCATGCCACACTTGATAGTAATAAAGTAAGGTTGACTGACTGCTTCTTTAAAGGAATCATGTATAATTGGAGGCAATTTCTTGGTTTTTAAAGTAGTATGTTGCTCTACCCAATCAAATGTGTTTTCTCAAGTTAATAACCAAGAAGTAGAGTTTTTCTACCTCTTTACACAATTATATAATTGTCAAAACATGGTGTTTGTAAAAGTCTTTTTTAATAATGCCTTTTATTTCAAAATACATGCAAAGATAATTTTCAACATTCACCCTTGCAAAACCTTGTGTTCCAAATTTTTTCCCTCCCTTAGAGAGCAAGTAATCCAATATATATTAAACTTGTGCAGTTCTTCTATTTTATAAAAGTTTTATTCCTTTCTGATATCATTATCAATGATGCCCTGGGTGCTTATATAGGTTATTCTCATATAAATTGCATATATGTGGCAAAGTAGACATAATAGCCAGTAATTAATTAATACTCTCCCAATTACTTTTCTTTGGAAATTGTAAAGTACAAGATTGCTTTTCCTTTTCCCTTTTCTTTCATGAACCTCATAGGCAGATAGTTCAGTAGATAAAACAGAGAACCTGGAATGAGAAGATCTAAGTTCAAATATGGCCTCAGTCACTCATCAGCTGTTACCTTGGGGGAAAAAAAAAAAAAAAACAACTCTTATCTGTCTCAATTTCCTCATTTGTAAAAAGGAGACAGTGATAATAACTTCTTATCTATATTGCTATGAAGATCCATAGAGGTAACATTTGTGAAAAGCAACATAATGCTAGCTGTCATTAATATTATTATTATCTATCATTCATTGTCTTTCAATTTATGTTTGCTTAAGCAAGGACTTCTATCTTTATTTGGTCTAATCTAGCTGCTTATAATGTCTTTATTTTCTTCTGTGCCATTTTTATTGCCCCCAGCAATACATCTGGGTCTATAATGTTAGAATCCAAACATGGCAGTTCCACTCTCCTCATTGGTAATGGTAGATCTTTAGTGGATTCTAAAAGTTCTTTGTAAACCATCCAGTGTTATGGGAATATCAGTTATTAATTCAAGTAACAATCACTAGATGCTGAGGCTCAAAATTAATAATAATCGTTACCTTCAAGGAACTTGCATGATTATACTCATTAATTTTTTCCCCTGAGGCTGGGGTTAAGTGACTTGCCCAGGATCACACAGCTAGGAAGTGTTAAGTGTCTGAGACTAGATTTGAACTCAGGTCCTCCTGAATTCAGGGCTGGTGCTCTATCCACTGCGCCTTCTAGCTGCCCCATATACTCATTAATTTTTATTTAAAAGTTAGGTACTATAAATCAGTCAGAGAATACATTATCCCAATGGCTGTCCTTAAATTATAACTTCATAGCATGTTCACAACATTTTACTTTTTGAAGAAAAAATCCATGATTTTATTAGTGTAGGTGCTCTCTCCAGCAGTACAGAGAATATGGGTTCAAAGAGGGAATATGCTATTTACTTGTTATCTTGGGAATTGTTTTACCTCTCTAAGAGCTCAGTATCCTTATATTATTAAGTTTATGATCCCATTATCAAGTCCATTTTTCATGAATTGCCAAGACCAAAAAGTCTTTACCCAGTGATGAAAGCTTCTCCATATTAAACTGATGACAGATATACAGTCTACCATTGGTCCATGCTTTAAACCTTTAAAACTTGGTAGAATTTGCTAGGATTTAACTTACACTGTTTTGTCTCAGCCTTTGGGACATAGGGTTTCATGACTTCATGGAGCATTAGAGTAAGACTATAATGGAGGCTTTCAAATAAAATTCAATTCGGCAAAATTTTATCAAGTCTCTGTGTTAATGAGAGTTTCTAGAAAAGCCAAAATGCTAGACTCTTGAGACGCCAAGATGAAAAGAGTCAGTCTCTGCTATCAAACTGCTCATAATCTGGTGGGGAAATATAACATGAACACAGATTAATATGGTGCAAGATAGAATGACAGAAAGAAAGGAAAGCCCCAGAAAAAGTACTAAAAGAATATTTGAGAAAGCAAAGATCACATTTAGCTAAGGAATCAAAAGAAGGTGACCCATAGAAATTTGCTGAGAGAAGTGGAAAATTTGTCACTGAGCTACCATCAGTGATAGTTGAAAGTTCATCAAAAATGAGAGCTGTACCTCAGATTAGAAATGGGTAAATCTTATCTCAATTTTCGATAAGAAAACAAAATAGATGCTGTAATCTTTAGGTTGGTGAGTTTTAACTTTAATCTTTGGGAAAGTTCTAGGATGAATGATTAAAGAGATGGTTGGCAAAAATCCAGAAACAATGATTACAAACAATGATTACAATTCAAATACAAGTCATGCAAGACCAACATCATTTCTTTTGTTGAAAGGATTATTAAAATAATGGTGAGAAGACTATGGATGTAGTTTATCTAGACTCTAGCAAAGTCTTTGATCAAATATCTGAAACTATTCTTACAGAAAAAATAGAAAGATATGGATTGTATAGTAATACAATTTTAGATGGATCTAGAAATGATCAGATTCAGGGTAGTTGTTAATGAGGTAATGTTTATATAGTAGGGGACTTCAGTAGTTTGCTTTGTGCTATCTTAACACTTTTTAATCAATAATTTGGACAATAGATGCTATGCTCATTAAATTTTCAGATTACACAAGATGCCCCCTAAAGAGCAGAAATAACAGCAATGGGTAAAAGTCATAAAGAATCCATGATGTTGGGGAAAACTTCCTAACAATTAGAGCTGTCCAAAAGTGAAATAGGATGCCTTAATGGGTAGTTGCTTCCTCCTTTTTCGAAGATCCCTTTTAATTCTCAAATTCTATGATTCTATAAAAAGGTGGCAACTAAGATGAGCCTTAAAGGAAAAGAAGGATTTCTATAAAGAGAAATGAAGAAGACACACGTGCAAGTAGAGGGATAACCTACACCAAAGTACAGCAAGGAAAGGGAAGGGTGGGGAGAGAAAAACAGTTTCTAGTCTAGTGTTAAATCAAAGAATGTGTGAAATGGAGTAGTTTGAAATACATCTAGAGACATAGATTGCAGTCAGATTGTGAAGGACTTTCAAAGTAAGGCTAAAGAATTTGGATTTTATAATGTTTCTTAACTGGGTGACCCTGGGTAAGTCACTTAACCTCAATTGCCTCAGGGGAAAAAAAAAAGAATTTTATCTCAAGACAGTTAAGAGTCACTGACTATTTTTATAAGGGAGTGACATGGACTGTGCCTTAGTAATTCTGTTTTGGTTGCTGGGAAAAGGACAGACTGAGGAGTAAAGAGATTGGAAAGAGGAAGGCTATATAAGGAGCTATTACAACAGTCCAAGCAATAGGAGATGAGAATTTGACTCAGGAGATTGTAGCAATGGGAGTTGAGAGGGTGGATGTAAGTGATATTGTAGAAACTCCACAGAGTTTGGCAAATGATTGAAAGGGGTGGGTTAGGGATATGGAACATAAGTTATAAGCCTTGGTGACATCAAGAGAAATAGAGAAGTTGGGGAAAGGAATAGATTTTAGGGCCAGAAGAGTTTATTTTTATACATATTGACTTCCAGACAAATTTTAAATAAAACCTAAGCCCAGAATGTGACTTAACCTTGTCTTTCCACTTACTAGGGAGCATGTTTGAGGCCTTATGGCCATGGAATCCAAAGAGCAAGACTTAGAAAAATGGGTTGCTTCATTTTGTCTTGGTTTTCCTATATACTGACAGACTCAAACTTTATCCACAAAGACTGTTTTAGAAAGTAAAGCAGGACAGAATAGTACCCAAGCTGTAGCTAGTTGTCTGAACCCCTTACAACGAAGCAGTGCCCTCCAAATCAAGTTCCTTGATCTCCATAGAGATCTAATTTTAGAGAAATCAGATCTTGCTAATACCTACCCAGCATGAAGGGAATAAAATGTGTTTTCTATTAGTCAAATGACCAAGGGGGTATATTCACACTTTCTTTGCCAATACCTGCAGCTCATGCCTTTTTAAAATTAATTTATTTTCATAAATTGATTTTTTTATTTGATTTACCTCACCTATCAGGACTTCTACTAAGATTGCCCAGTTGTATTGCCATTAATATCTACAGGCTCTGTGAAATCTCCTCAGTGTTGTGCCTGCGGATTGTTTGTCACAGGGAATTAGACGCTTAACTCTCTAATGAGAATATGTTGAATAATAAAACTAAACAGTATTTTAGATTTAACTCCCCCATACTGAAGGGCTAATGAAAATTGTATTGAATGAAGTAGTTTACACATCGAGCTAACCACTATTTATTTCTTCTAAGTAGCAATGGACCATCCTGGAAAATTTCAAAGCCTTGATCAGATTGAGCTTCAAGGGCTGTGGAAGGGACAGGCCAAAGCAGAGCTGGACAGACCAGATGTGGTGTGGGGTCCAAAGCTTTGGGTTCAAAACCTTACAAGACTTGGAGCGTTCTAATTCAATTCACCCTCCCTAACCCTCCACCCATAGATTTTACAGATGAAGAAATTAAAGGCACAGAGCAGTGACTTATCAGAGTCCCAATGTGTTTGAGGTAGGACTTGAACTCTGGTAATCCTAACTTTAACTCAGTGCCCTGTCTACTCCTTATTCAGACCAGCATAGTGCTTAGATATGTTTTGAAGAACCCATACTGGGGAAGAAAAATCTTTTAACAGTGGGTTCCATCTCTCTCTGTCTCTGTCTCTCTGTCTCTGTCTCTGTTTCTCTGTCTCTGTCTCTGTCTCTGTGTCTCTGTCTCTGTCTCTCTCTCTCTCTCTGTCTCTGTCTCTGTCTCTCTGTCTCTGTCTCTTTCTGTCTCTGTCTCTCTCTCTCTCTCTCTCTCTCTCTCTCTCTCTCTCTCTCTGTCTCTCTGTCTCTGTCTCTTTCTGTCTCTCTGTCTCTCTGTCTCTCTCTCTCTCTCTCTCTCTCTCCTCTCTCTGTCTCTCTCTCTCTCTCTCTCTCTCTCTCTCTCTCTCTCTCTCTCTCTCTCTCTCTCTCTTCTCTGTCTCTCTCTCTCTCTCTCTAATGCATCTGGCTTTAACTAAGTTGCCCACCAAAATAAGGCCTAATCAGCATAACTTAATCTAAAAAGCAGTGAAATTCTCCTGTCACAATGATTATTTAGGGCACTGCCACACATATTCACAAATTAAACACATAGTTGATCCTCAGATCAGTTTTGCCAACTTAGCTGGCGTCACTTACTGCCAGCTGCACAAACATTCTTAGTTGATATGGAAAAGCCAGGTCACCTTCCTGCCCTCTCTTTAGAGACCACCTGTTGCAGAATGGGATTGCCCTCCATGATCTCAAAGGTCTCTTGAAGTCTTGAGTTTATGTTACTATGGCCCTATAAAATCCCCTGAAATATGAACTACCCCCTTAAAATATGATGTCTTTGAAAAGACAAAAAAGGAAAAAATAAACATAGCAAATTTAGGCCACAGTAAGCTTCTACACAAACCAGATGGAGATGAGGTAAAGTGTTATATTCAGTTTAATGCAATAACTCTGGTAAATAATATCAATTAAGATTTGGAAATCAAACACGGAAAACAATCTCTTGGAAAGTTATTTTTTTTCCAACCCAACTTTGGACACCTGCTTCATGTTCCTGATTTAGCTTTGTGGGATTTTTTTTAAAAAGAAAAATAATCATAATAACTGGTATTTATATAGCTTTTTAGAAATTCATATAGTACTTTGAATAAATTACCTCATTTGATCTTCATAACAAGCCTATGATGGAAGTACTATAATTTCCCTCTAAACCTCTATTTGCCTCAGTTTCCTCAGTTGTAAAGTGGAATAATAATAGTACTTATATGTAATAATAACAGCACATAGTACAGTGCCTTAACAGAGGTTAAGGTGCCTCAGTTTCCTCAGCTGTAAAATGGAAATGATAATAATAGCACTAATACAGTGCCTGGTACATAGTGGTTGATTATTGTTCTTTGTTCTTGAAAAGGCCCCAAAATGATATCACTATATTAGAGACAAGTTAATGTGTCCAACTGCGGCTGGTCAGACAATCTGAGTTGCGAATGCTCTGCCACAGGTCGAACACAAGTGTCCCTATGAACATGTGGGGTGGGTTTCCTAATTTTGTGCATCTTGAGTTTCTTCTGAGCTAATTCCATTCGGTTTTGCTCATAGGGCCCAGCAACCTTTTTGATGAAGTGACAGAATGCTGGGTGGTCCTGTGCATGTGCCTCCCTTGTCCTGCAATCAATTTTAAAGTTCTTGAGAGTGTCCTTGCATTGCTTTTTCTGACCACCTTGTGAGTTCTTGCCCTGTGTGAGCTCTCCATAAAATAGTCTTTTTTGGCAAGCGTATATTTGGCATTTGAACAACATGGCCAGCCTAATAGAATTGCCTACTCTACAATAGAGCTGGAATGCTTGGCAGTTTACTTTGAGAAAGAACCTCAGTCTCTGATATCTTATCCTGCCCAGATTGTCTTCCCAAGACAATTCCAATGGAAGCAATTTGGTTTCCTGGTACAGAACTGGTATACCTCCAGCTTTCACAGGCATAATAGTGCTTAGTGAGTAATTTCTTTTCCTTCCTTCCCACCATTTTACAGATGAGAAAGTTGAGATTGAGAAAAGTTAAATGATTTTCCCAAGATCAGAAAACCAGCAGGTTTCTGAGGCAGGTTTTGAACTGAGGTCTTGTTAATTCTGCCTGAGATATTACAATCAAGAATGGGAAGATCACTGTTTTTTTTTTTCTTTTTTAACAAATGAGTTAACTGAGATCCAAAACACTCAAATAGTGACTAAGGATTAGAAGCCAGTTTTCTGATCCCAAATGATTCCATTCTCACTCCAGACAGACTGTTTCCCCTTCCCCTAGATGCCAGAACCTTTTTGCCCATCTTGAAGGAAAGGTTTAGTCTCCTAGAAAAATCACCTTTTTTTCTTCCAAAAATTTTCCCTGCTTCCCTTAGTTCAGCATTGGCCTGAGGTTTGCTTCAGTACATTTTTGTTTGCTTTGTTTTTTAAGCATGCTTTGTCTGGCCCCATAAATAACCAAAGTAGGTTCAGCTTATATCCTGGCAAATTGAAAAGGCATTTGAGTATTTTCCTGGAGAATCTGGATTCCCTGTAGCCTAAGAAATACTTCACAGACAAAACTGGCACTTTGTGGGCATTGTTGGCTCCTTAATGGGGGGCAAGGCTGTGTGCTTCTCCCCCCCCCCCTTTTAGGACTTTCAAGGAAGGGCTTTTCCTCCCCAGGACTCTCTCATGTAATTATTTTAAATTGAGTATTGAATCATGCTTTGTTCTCATAGTGCTTTCTGGCATATATCTCAAAGGAGATGAGATGCCCAATCTCAACTTCACCCTTTGATCAAGCACTGTGACATAGAACAAGGTTTTGGAGTCAGCCAGGGAGAAAATTGAGCCTTGAGAACAGACTTATAGATTTATTTATTTATAGTTCTAGAACTGGCCCTTCAAGGTCCAAAGCCCTCCTTTTGGAGCCGGGCCCCAAGAGTTGATCACAGTTTATATAATTGGTGCTTAATGAATGTTTATTGACTTAAAGTAGCACTTCAGTCAACAGTCATTTATTAAGCACTTACTATGTGCCAGGTGCTGTGCTGAGTGATGGTTATACAAAGAAATGTAAAGACCATTCTTAGTCTTGGGGGCTCACATTCTAATGGGGAAGACAGTATGTTATCTACAGACTAGATACAAGATTATAAGGGAGAGTTACCTTCTGGGAAGAGTGGGAAAGGCTATCAACAAAGGGTGGGATTTAAACAGGTCTTTAAGGAAGCCAAGGATTCTAGAAGCAAGAGGGAGGGAGGCAAGCATTCGAACCCAAGTCCTCCAAATTTCTACCCACCACTCTTTCCATTAGTCCATTCCACCTCCCATTCTAAACCATGCCTTTTGCTTCCCTTTACCCTTGTCAAGAGAATAAAAATTAAAATGAATGTACTGGGACATACAAGCTTTCAACTACCCCAAGGAGAAAAAAGATTCAGTATTTTTTCATTATATTTCTTTTCAGTAACAAAACTTAGGTGTGCTCACCTGCCTTCTGTATAAATGTTTTCATCCATCTTAATAGACTCATTCACTTTGGTTGCGCTGGTCTGCTTCTTAAAGGACAGATCATTCCAACTGGAGAAGCAAATTACCTGGGAGAATCCAACCCTGTTCCCCATTTGCCAATATAGAAAGAATTACTATGGACCTGAAGAAAACTCTATCATATCATTTGCTTTTCAAAACCAATAATTGGTGATGGTTGTTTTTATAATAATAAATATATGTAAGCAATAGCTGTAGATTGTTGAAAAACACTAATAACAATTAACATTTATTTCACACTTTCAAATTTCAGAGTATTTTATGAATATCTGATCCTCACAGCAACTCTGGGAAATAGGTGCTGTTCCTATCCCATTTTATCAAACCAAAGACTGGAGACAGATTAAATGAGTTGGCTAGTGTCTGAGACAGGATTTGAATTCAGATCTTCCTGCTTTCAGTGCTCTGGAAGTCCAGAACAGCATTCCATCTAGCTGTTGTTTATAATAACCCCTTCCCCATCTTGGTGGGATAGGTGGCAGCGTCCTCTCAATCTGGAAAATTGGCGTAAAATTTTTTGGCTCTCCATACCAAAGAATATTTTTCTTTTTCTTTTATGGAGTGTTGATAATTGCTTATTGTAAAATTTAGATTGGTCACAGACTCTGTGTCATCTTCTGGACTTTGTGAGTCACCAGCAGCTCCGCAAAACTCCCCAAAATTTCCTATTTAATTTCTTATCCTGACACATGATATATCCTGTATGTGTATGTGTGTGTGTGTATATATATATATATATATATATATATATATATATATATATATATATATATATATATATATACATATATTTCCATGATGGGAAAAGTCAAGATGTAGAAAGGATAACTACAATTCTCAAGTGATTTCTAAAGGATTTTCATAACTAGGAAGATATTCAGTTTTACTATTTATAAAAGAATTAGCAATTCACATGAAATCACAGTAGAGGGAAATGATTGTAATGGGATTTGAACCAATCCTCTGATTCTCAAACCAGGAATGTAGACATGGCCCTTATGCCTGTCCCACAATGATATGGATTGAATGACCATTCTGAGGACCCAAAGATTCTATCAGTATAGCACAAAAACTAGCAGGTCCATTGAAGCTGGAAAATTTTAAGGACAGGGATGGTGAAAAACTCTGTCGGTTTTCTGAGGACCTGCCTGTCTAAAAATAGAAAGACTTGTTTTCAGAATGTTAACCACTAGGGTATGAGTTTCTTTGGCCGCAGAAACAAACAAAAAGGGAGACAAAAATAAGAAATTATTCCTTTATCCCGTGTGGCTGAATTTTGTTTTTATAATGAAAAATAGTGGAGACTTTGGGTAATTGCTTCAGAGGGAAGTCTGCTTAGTAATTAAAAGAAGTAGAAGGGCTAAGAATCCCCTCATAGTATTTTTAAATCTATTTACATTATTTCAACTACTGGTACTCTCCACATGAGTTTTTAGACTAATGACAATACAATAATATACAGTATATGAATAGTAATATCCTACTTATCAATAAAAGCAGAAGGCATAAAAAATTGTAGCCACTGTAAATGGAAGGACAATTCACAAGTTCTCCAAAAAGAAAGTAATAAAGGCCTTTAATATGAAAGGTGGTCTCATTGGACATATCAAGACAATAAGAAACACCTTGTCATTAGGCATTTGGTCATCGTGCTTTATGTTAATCATGAAAAGTATATGTGATCAGGAAATCATGAAAGCAGCTGCAATTTATAAATCAACATCATTGCAAAGGATGAACAATCAAAGAAAATGTCTGAAAAACTCAACAAGATCTTTCAACCAAGGGCAACATACAAACTTTGATACTCAGTAATTTTAATGTGGCACTTTGTCTAAGAAAAGATAGTGAGAGTTGGAATATATGTTTCCAAAACAAAAAATGAAAAAAAGGTCAAAAGCTTATAGACTATGCAAAAACCTAGTCTCTATACATCATTAATATTTTCTTAAGGAGAGGGTAGAAAGATAATAGATGTAGTGAGCAACAAATGTCATTATCAAACAGAAAGAAAGAAAGAAAGAAAGAAAGAAAGAAAGAAAGAAAGAAAGAAAGAAAGAAAGAAGAAAGAAAGAAAGAAAGAAAGAAAGAAAGAAAGAGAAAGAGAGAGAGAGAGAAAGAAAGAAAGAGAGAGAGAGAGAGAGAAAGAAAGAGAGAGAGAGAGAAAGAAAGAAAGAAAGAAAGAAAGAAAGAAAGAAAGAAAGAAAGAAAGAAAGAAAGAAAGAAAGAAAGAAAGAAAGAAAGAAAAGAAAGAGAGAAAGAGAGAAAGAAGAAAGAAAGAGAAAGAGAGAAATAAAGAAAGAAAGAGAGAGAAAGAAAGAAAGAAAGAAAGAAAGAAAGAAAAGAAAGAAAGAAAGAAAGAAAGAAAGAAAGAAAGAAAGAAAGAAAGAAAGAAAGAAAGAAAGAAAGAAAGAAAGAAAGAAAGAAAGAAAGAAAGAAAGAAAGAAAGAAGAAGAAAGAAAGAAAGAAAGAAAGAAAGAAAGAAAGAAAGAAACTAGATTCATTTTCATTAACAGGAAGTGACTAATTACAGATATAAGAGTCATCTCGAAATCATCTGTCTATGTAAAGTTGAATCATCTGGTGGTTAGAAGAAAGGTCAAAGTGTCAAAATCTTCCAAATTAGAAGAAAAAATAAAGATGAGAAGATACTGTGTGCAATTATGATCTCCCCAATCTAAGTTGTAAACTCTTGAGAAAATGTAAAATGGAACAAAGTATAGGACTTAGCATCACTGTTCATGGATGTCTAACTAATGCAAAAAATCACCACAACAAGGAGGTTTTTCAAAGCCTGCAAAACAGTTATTCTCCTTGATCTTTAAATTCATGAGACTATCCAAAGGACCACCAGTTTAGAGTTAGATCTCATTGGCAAGGAGAAAGGCAATGGAATATTACAATAATACCATTTTTGCAAAACAGTAAAAAAAAATCATAGAAGAGAAAAATGAGTGTGTTGAAGATTTAATTGATGATACAGATCATTCTGAAAATAATTATAGTTTAGGGTTAGGGACAGGTATAGAGAATACAAGATCCCACTGTGTCTATTTTTCTTTTTAAATCATTTAACTTGATACAAAAAACTACTCCAGTCTTCAAGATTCCCTTTAGACAAAAAGTTACTTGTATCTAACAAAATTATATGAGTATTTAATAGAAGTAGCTATAGAAATAACTTTTTATCATTCTGTTGAGGATGGACTTCAAGTTAGATACAAAATAGGGAAATATATGCGGATCTAAGCTGTTTACCAGTGCTGTAGTGAACAAAACCTTGATGGAAAGGTTTTCCAAATATAAATAACATTGTAATGGTTTCCCTGAGCCTTAAGAACAAGGAGAATAACTGTTTTGCAGGCTTTGAAAATAGTCTAAGTCCTATACTTTCGTCCATTTTATATTTTCTCAAGAGTTTACAACTTAGAGTGGGGAGATCATAATTGCATCTTCTCATCTTTATTTTTTCTTCTAATTTGGAAGATTTTGACACTTTGATCTTTCTTCTAACCACCAGATGATTCAACTTTACATAGACAGATGATTTCGAAAACCACCTCAGAAAAAAATCATAGAAATATAAGAGATTGTTTTAGCCATCCACACTAGAAAAACAAAATGCATAAAAATACATATTCACCAGAAATACAAATGGATGAGCAATTTGTCTAGTGTAAACATATAGGTACATTTTAGACAACTACTACCAAAAATTAAAATAAAAAAAAAAAACATAGAAGACAAAAACATAATTAACAGGTTAAGCTGGATTACATTTGGGAAATTTTTCAATATTTTTAATGAAATATAGTGAAAGACAGCAAATGAATATCTATAGAGCTACAGTGGTAATAATAACAAAAAAAGCAGGAATCTTCTGAGTCCTATCCCCTTATTTTACAGATAAAGAAACTGAGGGAAAGAGAAATTGCATTTGGGTCACTAAACTGGGAACCATCTGGGATGAAGTTTGAACTCAGATCTTCCTGACTTTGTTGACTGTACCACATTCACTTTCCTAAAAGGAGTTCTCTATTGTAACTCAGGACAACTCATAAATCTATAAAATTAAGGATTCTAGGATGATCTCTGGGATATCTATCCTTTCTAACTTTGGAAATCATTTGACTTCTGCAAAAATTTAATCCCAAGAGTTTTGTCCTAGAATATTCAGGGTTTGGGGGGGGTTTTGGCTGCCTTGAATTTATTAATCTTTCCAACCCTGCACATATTGGCAGTGCCCAGTAATACCAGCTATTGCGAGTTCCCGACCATTCTACCATCTGTCCATCACCATCTTCCTCCTCCCTAAACTTTGGAAGCTCTTCCTGGGACCACTCTGAGAAGGGAGCATCTGCCTTGTCTTGCCCAAATAGGGCAAGAACTGCATGCCCCTTCCAAGCTAACCACTCCAAACCCTGCTCTGCTTCCAGTTCCCAGTACCTTGCCTTGCCTTCCTCCACCCCTCACTCCTTTAGGATGTCTGCCCTTGGATGGCAGAGTATGTCTTGCTTGCTTGCATTTACACCTCCAATGTTTAACAAAATCTAGCATATGGTCGGCACATTTTAAAATGCTTGTTACCCTTTCCACGTGACAGTGAGAGATCCAGCTGTTAGCCTTTCCCAAATCCGTACCACGGTGGCCCTGTCTGCGAATAGCTTGGGGTAACAGTAAACTGGACCAGGAAGCCACAGTCTGTTTCTGAAGGTGGTCCAAACTGACTTTCTAAGTAGTGGGGGATGGGGGTTAAAATGGCAATGAGAAAGAAAGGGAACCTTTCTGGGTTTGATTTTCAAAGGCCCCTCCACCCTCACCTTTCACTCCAAGAGTCTCAAGGTACTTGTGCTGGCCTTAAACCAGCTTGAAAACACTGAACAGTATCTGGCTTCACTTAGTTTCTCACACAGTTGAAATTATTCCTCTACCACATGGAGAAGGCAAATCACAGGGCTCACCCAAATGGTTCTTTCTCAATGTATGAACCACATAGGATGAATGAGTTAGCCAATTAAGAGCAAGTCTTAGGACTGGGATCCCTTTGTGTGCAATATGGTCAAAGTGGAGAAAGGGGACTGGTTGCTCAAGAAGGAATGCAGGGATCATCAAGGATAGACTGAAAGCGGGAAGAGATTTCGAAGATCAAATGCCACAGGAAGAAAATTCAAAAACAACTTAAATTTTAAAAATACGGGCTACTCCCACTCTGATGAGCCGGCTAAGTCACTCTGGCTCTGACTGACTCACAAATTGAGTCTCATTTTTAAATGGCATAAGCAAATGATACCCAGGTAATGATTCAGGCATATTATCCAACCTGGAATCTCAGCAGGATGGAATGATGTATGTATGGTAGGTAGACTGGTAAATGTTCAGGAACAAGGGCACCCAATTAATGATCAGTGTTCTCTGTCTATCTTTTAATTATACACACACACACACACACACACACACACACACACACACACACACCCCTTTCCCTTCTGTATCACTCCCTCTATTACACACACATTTAGGGTAAAGTAAAAAATTTTGGACTACCAAGTAAATGCTCAAATGCCCTTTCAAGTAATCAGACTCTAACTCACATGGAACAATTCCAGGAGAGATGGGTGGGAACTTTCCTGTTTCCAGGCTTTAAAAATAGAAGGGAAAAAAATTCTATCCCCCAAAGACCTCTTGGGACAGTGAGACAAAAGGTTAAGAAAGGAGATGAGCCCTTAAAATCAACATCTGCTCAGTCACCCTAGAATGGGGAAACACAAGAACAAAAATAAGAGGTCTAGAAATAATAAATGGCAAAGAAGGAAAGGAAAATATATTTCTTAAAGTTGGAAGAAAAGAAGGAAAAGAAAAGGGAAGGAAGAAACAAAGAGGGAGTGAAGAGAGGAATAGAAGAAGGAAGAAAGAAAAAAAGAAGGGAAAAGGAAGGAAGGGAGGGAAGCAGAAAAGAAAGAAAGAAAGAAGAAAGGAGGGAGGGAGGAAGGAAAGAAGGAAGGAAGGAAGGAAGGAAGGAAGGAAGGAAGGAAGGAAGGAAGGAAGGAAGGAAGGAAGGAAGGAAGGAAGGAAGGAAGGAAGGAAGGAAGGAAGGAAGGAAGAAAACTTGGTCTCGATATCTAGAGACTTAAAAAAAATAGTCATAAATCTGAAGAAAAAACAGGCATCAGGCAACAATACCAGTGGAAAAGTTACATGTTTGACTTTGCCTTACCATTCCTTTTTTTATTAAATTTTCCAGAGAAAACTTTTCATGGGAAATTTCTAACTGCATGTGCAACAGACAGTGCTGGACAATAGGTGCTTAATGAGCATTTGCTCATTGATTTGTGGACATATCAGGAAAGAAATGACCTTGTGGTATGTGGGCAATCCAAGGGTGATTTTTTTGCATGTGGAATTTAAGCAAGATCACTTATTTTGGGAAAGCCTTATTTTTAAACAGTTGGATCTATCAAACCTCATAATTTTAGAAACAGTAAATTTCATGGCAACCAGGTGACACAGTAGGTAGAATGCTGGATTTAGAATCAATGAACTTGGGACTGGGCCAAGAGCAGAATGGCCAGAGACCAGGGCCAAGAAGTCAATTTATGAGAAGGGGGAAGAGGCAAGGAGTTACTGTGGGTTTTGAAGAGGAAGCTGAAATCACAATCCAAGGTACTAGGATCCAAGGTCTTCTAGCTCTAAATATCTAAATTTTATAATCCTGATTCAAAGTGGAATTAAAGAGTACATTACTAAAGAGGTGGTTTGTGTTTATTTAGAAAAGGAAGCAGTGATCACTAAATATGAAAAGATTTTACCTTATTTAATAGATGACTCTGGCAAGTGTGAAGTCTGAGCAGGTGAACTTAGGTCAGGCTTAGAGATCCAAATTATCTGGCTGGTGATTCAGGACTAAAGCTCAGATTAAAACTAGGACTGGATATGTAGATATGAAAATCATCTTCATAGAGATAATCACTGTACCTGTAGAAGCTGATGAGATCATTAAGTGTGACAGAGAGCAAAAGAGACTAAAAAGTGGTCAAACAAATAGGAGGAAAACCAGGAAAGAGAAGTGTTAAGAGCTAAGAGTGGCGAGGAGGATGAGGAAGATGAAGAAGAAGGGGACAAGGCAGCAAGGTTTAGAGTCTGAGCTGATGAGCTATAATCATGAATAGGGAACCAAGTTAAGTTGCTGGTGATGCAAGACTGGAACTCTAGAGAGAGATCAGAGCCACTGATATAAATATAGGAATCATCTGCATAAAGATCCCTTGCAATCAAAGGCTGAAGGATGGTCAAGAAGGATGAGAATTGAGGAAAAAAAAACATTAAATTTGACAATTAAGAGATCATTGGTAACTCTGGAGAAGCAGTTTCTCTTGAATAATTATCTTGGAAGCCAGATTTCAAAGGATTGAGAAAGTTAAGTCAAGGCATCAAGTGTAGACAGCTTTCTAAAGAAGTTTAGTCATGAAGGGAAGGAACAATAAAGAATGATAGACAGCAGGATTTTCAGACCAAGGGAGGGTTTTTAGCTTTGTTTTGTTTTGTTTTCTTTAAGGATGGAAGAGATGGAACTGTTTATAGGCAGCAGAGAAGAAGCCAATAGATGAAGAGAGATTGAAGATAAGAGAATAAAATAATAATAAAATAATAGTAGGAGCAATGTGCTGGGGAAGATGAGATATAGAGTATTGCATATAGAAAGACTGGCTTTTCATTTGAGATTAGAATGAAGCAGAATACATTAGAGGAAGATGTCTAAATGATATGAGGGGGGAAAAAAGAAGCTCTTGGCAAATTAATTCAGTTTTTTCAGTGACGTATAAAGTGAACTCCTCAACTGAGGGGAGAAGAGGAAGGGTGCAGTGAGATAAGAGGCTTGGGGAGAGATGAAAAAGGTTTGGAACAGCTGCCATGAAGAGAATAATATTTATTTTGTGTGTGTGTGTGTAAATACCATTTTCTTGTTGCAGGTAAGGATTAGATTCCGAAGGTGTAAGTAACCTGGGTAGATAGACAGTAGTGCTAACAATTTACATTCAGTTGCCAGTGTTCCTTCTCTGGGTGTAGTTGTTTCTGTCCATCATTGATCAACTGGAAGTGAGTTGGCTCTTCTTTTTGTTGAAGATATCCACTTCCATCAGAACACATCCTCATACAGCACTGAGGTGTACAGAGATCTTCTGGTTCTATTCATTTCACTCAGCATCAGTTGATGTAAGTCTCTCCAAGCCTCTCTGTATTCCTCCTGCTGGTCATTTCTTACAGAGTAATAATATTCCATAACCTTCATATACCATCATTTAGCCAACCATTCTCCAATTGATGGACATCCATTCATCTTCCAGTTTCTAGCCACTATGAAAAGAGCTGCCACAAACATTTTGGCACATACAGGTCCCTTTCCCCTCTTTAGTATTTCTTTGGGATATAAGCCCAATAGCAGCAATGCTGGGTCAAAGGGTATGCACAGTTTGACAACTTTTTGGGCATAGTTCCAAATTGCTCTCCAGAATGGCTGGATTCTTTCACAACTCCACCAGCAATGTATCAGTGTCCCAGTTTTCCCACATCCCCTCCAACATTCATCATTATTTGTTCCTGTCATCTTAGCCAATCTGACAGGTGTATAGTGGTATCTCAGAGTTGTCTTAATTTGCATTTCTCTGATCAGTAGTGATTTGGAACACTCTTTCATATGATTGGATATAGTTTCAATTTCATCATCTGAGAATTGTCTGTTCATACCTTTTGACCATTTATCAATTGGAGAATAGTTTGATTTCTTATAAATTAGGGTCAGTTCTCTATATATTTTGGAAATGAGACCTTTGTCAGAACCTTTAACTTTAAAAATATTTTCCCAATTTGTTACTTCCCTTCTAATCTTGTTTGCATTAGTATTGTGTGTACAGAAACTTTTTAGTTTGATGTAATCAAAATCTTCTATTTTGTGATCAATAATGATCTCTAGTTCTCCTCTGGTCATAAATTCCTTCCTCCTCCACAGGTCTGAGAGGTAGACTATTCTCTGTTAAGAGAAGAATATTTAACCAATTATGGTGAAATTGAATATTTTCCTTGATCCAATAAGAGTCCAGTTAAGATTAGACATAAATTTGTAGAAGACCCAGTCAACATGATTTTGTGATTTTTCTCTAGCTTCATTCAGCACATGGGAACAAGTGAAGTTGGTAGTCAGTGGAAGAAGGAATCCCCAGTTAGGGTTTGTTATGGCTTGAATGGAGGAGAACAAGAGATTCAATAACATAGTGTAGAGTTGGAAGCTAGGATATTTGATGGAGCATCAATGTATATTTGGTCCCTAATATGAGGCAGGAGATGGGGAAGAGAGAATGACTTTGAGCCTAGCACTAAATTCATTGAGAAAGGAAGGGTATTACCCTAGGAGTCAATAAAGCTAACAACTACCAAGATCAGGATTGAATGATATGGTTTCAGAAAAAAAAAAAAAACATTAAGTGGGAGACGAATGTTTTGCAGGCCCAAGAAAGCTGGCTCAGCTCTTAATAATGAAATTCTGAAGTCATAAGCAGAAATCATAAAAATGGGGAGAGGAAGAAGATGCAGCCTTAAGAAATACACTTGATGCTCATCAAGCCAACTCAAGTTATATAAGGATGAATACCAAAGGACAATGCAATCCTGTAAGAATAGCATCATAAACTTAAAACTCCCAGTCAGTTAATTAATTAGCACTTATTACATATTGTACAGCATTGTGCTGAGCCCTGGAGATACAAAAAAAGGAGAGGAAAACAGTTAACTAAGTAAGACAGGTGATAAATATTAAGAACAACTGTAGGATTTTTTTTTCTTAGCTATGCTGAGAGAAGAATATAAGAAGGACTAGAACTGCTAGACAGAGTAGATAGGTTCGATCAATCAATAAAAATTGGGTTCAAATCAAATACCCAGAACCTGTAGAAGTAATTTAACTGCTCTTTGTTTCAGTTTCCTCATTTATAAAGTAAAATCTAGACCCAAGGTCTTCTAGCTCTAATTTCTAAATTTTATAATCCTAATTCAAAGTGGAATTAAAGAGTACATTACTAAAGAGGTGGTTTGTGTTTATTTAGAAAAGGAATCAGTTATTACTAAATAGGAAGAGATTTTATCTTATTTTAAAAAGGTAATTCTAAATTAATGTCATTTTCTTTTTTTCCCCTCAGGTAATGAGCCTGGTAGAGCAGGGCTATAGATGTAATAGACTTCAGCAAAATGCTTGACAAAGTCAAGCATTCTCCCTATGCACAAGATATAGAGATACAGACTAGATAATAATACTATTAAGTGGATTTAAAATCAATTGAATGGACTAGACCCAAAGCATAGTTATCAATGGGCCAATGAATGTCATCTTGGAAGGAGATATTTAATATCTTAGAAGGAGATGCCACAAAGATCTGCCCTTGACCCTAGGCTATTTAACATTTTTATTTTAGATTCAAGTCATTTCAACAGGAATTCATTAAGTCTCTTCTAGACACTGGGGATACAAAGACAGAAATGAAACCTTCCTTGTCACCAACTTAAGAGCAATAGAGAATATATTAACTATCAGTACTAGGTTCCAGAAACAAGATCTTAACAGGCTAGGACCATGAATTTAATCTAATAAGATAAAATTGAATAGCAATAAATGTAATGTCCTATACTTGGGTTCAAAAAATTGCTTTTAAAAGTCTAATATGGGAGAGATGAGACCAAATGCCATTCCCAGAAAAAAAAATCTGGAAATTGAAATTGGTGGCAAGTTAAGTATGACATAGCAGCCACAAAGAACTAATGCTGTCCTAAGCTGCTTCAAGAGAGTTGTAACATCCAGAACAAGGAAGGTGATAGTTCTGCTGTCATCTGCCCTGGTCAGATTATATCCGAGTCCTGTGGTCATTTCCAAGTATCACATTTTAGGAAAAGAAGCTAGACCATGGGCAAAAGAGGGTAACAAGAAAAGAAGAAATAAAGATCTGTTGTAGGAATTAGAGATGTTTTAGTCTGGACACTAGAAGACATGGGATGTGACACTGATGGCTATCTTCAAGTATTTGAAGGATGTTAAAGTCTTTCTCTTGGTCTGGGAACAAAGAACTGGGAGCAGATGGAAGTTACAGAGAAGTAGATATATAAAGAAAAGCTCCCTAATTGTTAAAGCTATTCCAAAATGGAATTAGCTGCCTTAGGGAGCCTTAACGTTGGTTCCTCTTCATTTGGAGATTTCCAAGCAAAGTTAGATGAGCCCTATTCATTAAGAGGATTCTTGTTCAGGTTTAAGTTGGATTAGGCAGCTTTTGAGGTCCTTTCCAACTCTGAGATTCTGTAATTAAACAGGTATCAGGCATTGAGATTATTAAAAATCTTTTTACAGCATATACTTTTGGTGGACCACCTTGATGTAGGTCCTCTTACTCATTCCACCCCCACTCATCTTTTTATCCCATCCCCAAAGACATCAAGCCCAATTACTGTATTTTTCAACACAATAGTAACAAAAGGAAAGACCTTTCAGTGATGGTAAAAGAGGATACTAGTAGTAAGAACAAATTTCACATCTTTATCAATTAAAGTTTATAAATTGCTTTTCTTATAATTCTGTAAATATTATTTCTATGTTAAAGAAGAAGAAATTGAGACATAGAATTTTGGGTTTATTTTACTGGTCTGAAGTCATGGATCTGGAAGCAGAAGTACCAGAACTCTAACTCCAGTCCCCTGCCTTTTTTCCCATTATGTGCCAATTATTTCCATTTTAAAGATGAAGAAAGTGAGACATAGAGTTTTTTACTGATCTGGAAGCAGAGGTCCCATAACTCTAACTCGGGTCCCTTGCCTTTTTCCCATCATAAGGCTAAGTGGTTAATGGTATAGAAAGTCATGGACACTGCCTGCTGTGCCTGTAGTGGGCTGTTCTTGATCCTCTCTTTCCAAAGTGCTGAATTTTATCTAAATCGCCTAAATCACCCCTCATTCATGATCACAGAGCAAACAGACAATAGGACCAGAAAAAGGCTGTGATTCAGGCTGTCCTTGGGCAGACAAAGGAGAGGAAATAGGGAACAAGCTATAAAATGGAATTGCTATCTTGGTATTTGTTCCATCCAGGATTAGATATTGTTAAGTAAGGGAAATGTTCTGAGTAGCCCACCCCACAGAACCAAGTGGCTGAAAGTCACCAGCAGGAGGCACTAGACTTCTTGAGGTGCTATCATTGAGACTTTTTTTGGAATTCTTAGGAATTAAAGAAATTCCCACTTAGTAATAATATCCCCATAAATCTCAAATCTTTAAATTCTCAAGGTTCAAAGTAGGAATGCTGAAAGTGTAGGAGTTACTTTGTGATTGTTCATTGATGGGGAAAGAAAATACGTATTTATATAACACTTATTGTGCCAGACATGATGCAATGCACTTTTTCAGATATTATATTATCTCACAACCATCCCACAAAATAAGTGCTACTATACACATTTTACAGTTTAAGAAATTGAGGCAAGCCAAGGTTCAGTGTCACAGCTATTAGGCACTGGAAGCTGGATTTGAACTCAGATTTTTCTCACTCCAGAACCAGCACTCTGTACACTCTATGCCAGCTGCTCAGTGGCTATAGTGTCTTGGACAGCTATACAATGCCTTTTTTCCAAGAACTTTTACATATGATTTATGATTTAAGCTCATGATATCCCAAGGAACCAATGAAAGACAAACATACTAGACCATTGCTAAAAACTCATGTGACTATGGAGTAGAATTAAGCATGTAGGAAAATAACTTGCTAATATACCAAAAAAAAAAAAAAAAAGTCTGTTTCACATATAATATAATAAGCTTACAATATCCCAAGAAGTCAATGAAAGACAAACATACTAGACCATTGCTAAAAACCCATGTGATTACCATTACCCCATTACCATGGGGTAGAATTAATCATATAGTTAGTATATCTTGAACATAATCAAGGAAAATGACTTATTAACATACCAAAAAAAGTCTGTTTCACCTAAATGATGGTACCATATTATAGAGTAAAAAACAAAGTTATAGCAAAGCACTAGAGTGGATTATAGGGAAGAAGAAAGCTGTCAGAAGTCATATATGGGACAAGGAGGTGCAGAAGATTGATGTACTAGGGAGGATTAACAAAAAGAGGAATACTTCTGAAGAAGGATGGATGTATTTGGATGATAGTGCATGGAGTACAAAAATGGAAAAGAACTGGAGAGTACAGAGCCATCTCAAATAAGCTGCTGGATTTAAATAAACCACTTAGTTAATCACTTATTCCATGAGCTTCACTTATCCAACCTATAAAATGGAGGATCTTGATGACTTCTACATCTCATCATTTTATATGCTTTTTATCAATCACTTCAAGAAAGGGTACCACAAAAGGGGGAAGAAATAATCTTAGATAACACATTTAGGGGCCCATCCCCTAGTCTTCTGATCTGCCAGGACCATATCCAATCTACTGAAATTGTTTTGTTCATATTTCATGATTTGCATTTTTGTTTTCTAATTATGTTCAATAATTATGTCAGTCAGACATCGCACTGAATAAAATATCTTCTCACTTTGTAGGAAGCCATACCATCTGTAGAGATGCAGTGGGCCATGTCTAATTCTCATTGTGGGTTCATGTTTGCAGAGTGGGAGGTGATGGCACCTCAGGGAGAAGGATGGAGAGCTTGAGGGTAAAGGAACATCTTACTCCCACTTTTGACACCAAAACTGTTTGGAACAGTATACACTTGACCTTCTCAGAAACAGCAGGGATAGGGGGATTTTGACATCTCAGCATGGTTTTTAACTATTCAAGGGGAGGTGTAACGTGCTCTCCTGGCAGTTACAATTACTAGTCTGTCCTAGACCCACCAGAGTACCTTTGACCACTGTCCTTTGCAGTGTGAGCTCTACCCGGCTCGCCTCCTCTGAGGCCTTCTAAGGTCTCTGGCCACAATCTCTTGAATCTATAGCTTAGTAACCGGTAGCGCACTCAAGAACAACCACGTGTAATCTTAAAAGCCTTTATTATACCTACTCACATAATGCCCTAGCTGATGCCCTGACTTGTTGGTTCCCTGGTGAACACCTGGTCAGAAGACCCACGTGTTCACTACCAAAATCCTTACCTCTTTCGGCTACCCATCTTGGCTTGGCCACCCAGGCTAGGAGCCAGGGTGAACAGCAGGAGGTTAAAGAGGGCAGTTGCTGCCTGCAGTGGGCTTATATAGGGCCTGTGAGGTCACACACACAGCCAATCAGCGAGAGAGTCACCCATTACCTCAATATGGCCAGGATCCCGCCCAAGGGCAGTCCTAATATCCACAGAAATTACTTCCGGGCCTCAATCTCCCGATGCACTGTGTCCGCCCATTTAAAGGGCCCTAACAATTCCCTTTCTCTTGTTTTGCGGGAACCGCACATCTCATCAAGCTAAACTTTTAGCACCAGCTATAGTTCACTTGATCCATGAGATGACAGTGTTATGCCCAAGGAGGTACAAAGCAGCAGATCAGTAAACAGAAGTATGACAATGAGAACCAGGCTCAACAGTGGCCCAAATGTTCAACCCATTCATCAAAGTCATACTCGAGATAATATGCCAAAGAGGTTGGATGCCAGTGAGGTAGGATGTCAACACTGAGGTGGGAAGTCAACAAGGTAAAACATCACAATTCTAGTTAACAAATATCAGTAGGTAGGTTGTCACAATTCTAGTTACATTTATCACAGTTCTAGACCAATTCTAGTTTCTTACAATTTTCTGTTGCACTTTTCACACTCCTAGAACAATTCTAGCTTATCACAATTCTCAATTGCACTTGTCACAATTCTAGAACAATTCTAGCTTATCACAATTCTCTATTGCACTTTTCACAATTCTAGAACAATTCTAGCTTATCACAATTCTCAATTGCACTTGTCACAATCCTAGAACAATTCTAGTTTATCACAATTCTCAATTGCACTTTTTCACAATTCTAGAACAATTCTAGCTTATCACAATTCTCTATTGCACTTTTCACAATTCTAGAACAATTCTAGTTTCACAGGTGCACATAAGCAAAGTCATGTCCAGTAACATTGTCTCAATAACAATGGCAGGTGGGTGTGTTGGTTTTTCACCCACTAATTTAAAAGCATAGTCCTTCAATAGAAAGCATAGGGCAAAGCCTCTTCCCAGGCCACCATATGGCAAGTGGCCACGGGAGAAGCAAGCAGGCCCATTGTCCATTTACAGTCTTTATATTGCGTATCACCCAAAACAGTCCATTTCAGCTGCAACACTGGAACTGTGTCTGGTGTCTCTGGTGTCATGGTCAGGAGGGACATTGCTGCCATCAGCGTCTGAAGGGCTGCTGACATCTGGCTGGTCTCTCTGGACTGTTGTCTGGTCCTTCTCTTGGATCCCCAGGTTACAAATGTCTCTGGTGGGGATGAACTCTACTGCTGGATCTGCACCTAGGAAGGAATGTACCCAGGGCCCAACTTGGGCCTTTCCAAATGCCATCCAGGCCTTTCCACATCACAGTGGAAACAAAGTTGTTGTCAAAAAGATCAAAAGTCAGACAAAAGTTAGTCTGTCACTTAGCTGCACTTTCTCTGTATGCCCGAAGTGCATTGCTAAGGTAAAAGGCAAAGAATTTAAAAATGTAAAACCAAAATAATTTAAAAGTGTAAAACCGAAATAGATTAAAAATATAAAACCAAAATAACTTTAAAATGTAAAATCAAAATACTTTGAAGATGCAAAATCAAAAATGTTTTAAAATGTAAAATCAAAATTTAAAAATTGTAAGCAATCACATATCCCAAAATTCCCTTCTCTTGTTTAGAAGAGAAGATCTTGGGGATAGTCTGTGCAGTAATGACTTTACTAGAACACTCGGCTATATCCCTGAATTCTTTTGCCTAAAAATCAAAGTTTGAGTTTCTGATACCGAATTGTACTCTAGGAGTGTGAATCAATAAATCTGATATTTTCCTCCTGGGTCAAAGATCACACACTGTCTATTTATTCTAGTGATTAAAACAGCAATTTTCCAACCCATTCTAGACATAAACACTGTTTTATAAGTACCCGTAGGGGGTTGGGAAATCAAGCTCACCTGTGGAAGTGGAAAATCCACGAGGTAAGAAAAGAGGAGTTCCAACTCTCCAAAGACGATCCTAGCAGTTTTACAAGTATAAAATTCCACTCTCTCTAACTGCAAGATCTTATCCCTGTAAGGTTTCTTAGAAATTAACTGAACTGTATTTTCAAAACTTTTCTGATTATACTCAATACCCCACAATTCCTTTTTGCCTTGGGGCATAAAGCCTACTCCAGTCCTTTGAAATGAAGACACAGGAGTTTTGAATGGATTAATGGGCAGTGCTGATAGTATTATCGCCCTTCCTTTTCCTCCTCCCCCTTCTCCCTTGGCCCAAGAAGGTGAGGCAGAGGGAAGAATTAGAAAATTCCCCAAAGGCTGATTTAAAATCAAACCTGAGCTTTGCACATAAAAAGAACTAAACTTCTTCTCAATGAAAGAGTAATCAATAAATTCCTTAAAACAACAATGCACAAGGTAAACCAACAAAACGCTAAGAAGAATTTCTACAACTGAAGTCCATGTGATTCGTTTATTTCCTTCCTTAGTTTCTGCCACTGGTTTGAACTCTTCCTGTTCTATCTGTAGTAACCTAGCTTTTTCTTCTTTCTCTATCTCCATCTGTAGTTTAACCTGCAATTCCAGCAACTCTTGCTGTGGCATTTTATACTCTCTACTGTCATACAATCGCATTAGCTCTAGGTTGCTCCCTCTCCTAGCTCTATTTACTGGGTGTGGGGATAGCCTTTGTGGAGCTTGATTACAAGCTTCCTGCTGTTCTTCAGTGGTGATCTTTGTTAAAAGATCTTCCATCTGGCTCTTTAACCTCTTGATATAAGCATTACGTTCAGCTGTGTCCTTGAGTCTGATCCCAGATTTACCTGGGTCCATATTGCTTCTCTGTCTTCCCTCTTAAGTGGCGTTTCTACCGGATCTTTCAGAATCTTAATTCTGAATATTAAATATTTTCAAAACCTGATAATTCCTTATGTGTCCACGTTGAGCGCCATTTGTAACGTGCTCTCCTGGCAGTTACAATTACTAGTCTGTCCTAGACCCACCAGAGCACCTTTGACCACTGTCCTTTGCAGTGTGAGCTCTACCCGGCTCGCCTCCTCTGAGGCCTTCTAAGGTCTCTGGCCACAATCTCTTGAATCTATAGCTTAGTAACCGGTAGCGCACTCAAGAACAACCACGTGTAATCTTAAAAGCCTTTATTATACCTACTCACATAATGCCCTAGCTGATGCCCTGACTTGTTGGTTCCCTGGTGAACACCTGGTCAGAAGACCCACGTGTTCACTACCAAAATCCTTACCTCTTTCGGCTACCCATCTTGGCTTGGCCACCCAGGCTAGGAGCCAGGGTGAACAGCAGGAGGTTAAAGAGGGCAGTTGCTGCCTGCAGTGGGCTTATATAGGGCCTGTGAGGTCACACACACAGCCAATCAGCGAGAGAGTCACCCATTACCTCAATATGGCCAGGATCCCGCCCAAGGGCAGTCCTAATATCCACAGAAATTACTTCCGGGCCTCAATCTCCCGATGCACTGTGTCCGCCCATTTAAAGGGCCCTAACAGGGAGGTCCCTCAAATTTTTGTTGTTGTTTTAATCATTATCATTATCTCTGATAGAAAAATCAAAAATATTTTGGGCTTGTCCTTGAAAGGAAGCATGACTAAGTAGAAAGAACATGGAATTTGTTGTCAGAAGTTACTATTGTTATTTGGTTGTACCTGACTTTTGGTGACCCCATTTGGGGTATTTTTGGCAGAGATACTGGAACAGGTTTCCGTTTTCTTATTCAGCTTATTTTACAGGTGAGGAAACTGAGGCAAACACGGTTAAGTGGTTTGTCCAAGATCACACAATTAGTAAGTGTCTGAGGCCACTTTTTTTTTATTCCTATCATAGGTGAAATGTGTTTTTTTTATTTTATTAAAGCTTTTTAATTTTCAAGAGATATGAATAATTTTTCAACATTAACCCTTGAAAAATCTTGTGTTCCAATTTCCCCCCCATTCCCCCTTCCCCTTCCCTAGATAACAAGTAATCCAATATATGTTAAACATGGTAAAAAAAAAAAAAAAAAATATATATATATATATATATATATATATATATATGTTAAATTCAATATATGCATACATATTTATACAATTATTTTGCTGAAGAAGAAAAATCAAATCAGAAAGGAAAAAAATGAGAAAGAAAACAAAATGCAAGCAAACAAACAACAAAAAGAGTGAAAATGCTATGTTGTGGTCCACCCTAAGTTCCCATGGTTCTCACTCTGGCTATAAATGGCTCTCTCTATCACAAGATCATTGGAACTGGCCTGAATCATCTCATTGTTGAGGAGAGCCAAGTCCATCACAGTTGATCATCACATAATCTTGTTTCTGTGTACAATGTTCTCTTGATTCTTCAGCATCAGCTCATGTAAGTCCCTCCAGGTTCTCTGAAATCATCCTGTTGTTGATTCTTACAGAACAATAATATTCCATCACATTCATATACCACAGTTTATTCAGCCATTCTCCAATTGATGGGCATCCAATCAGTTTCCAGTTTCTGGCCACCACAAAGAGGGCTGCTACAAACGTTCTTGCACATACAGGCCATTTCCCTTCTTTAAGATCTCTCTGGGATATAAGTCCAGTAGAAACACTGCTGGGTCAGAGTATACCGAGTTTGATAGCCCTTTGGGCATATTCCAAATTACTCTCCAGGATGGTTGGATCACTTCACAACTCCACCAACAATGTACCAGTGTCCCAGTTTTCCCACATCCCCTCTAACATTCATCATTGTCTTTTCCTGTCATCTTAGACAATCTGACAGGTGTGTAGTGGTATCTGAGTTTTCTTAATCTGCGTTTTCTCTGATCAGTAGTGATTTAGAGCACCTTTTCATATGACTAGAGATGATTTTAATTTCTTCATCTGAAAATTTTCTGTTCATATCCTTTGACCATTTATCAAGTGGAGAATAGCTTAAATTCTTATAAATTTGAGTCAATTCTCTTTATATTTTAGAAATGAAGTCACATTTGAACTCAGGGCTCCCTAATACATGCCCTATCCCCTATGCCATCTAGCTGGCCACAACTCTGCTATAATCTGTGTGACTTTAGCCAAATCAATGAAACTGAATATTAATTTCCATGCTTATAAAATTAGGGGCCTGGAATTTATACTGCTTGATCTTAGAGGGCAGAATTAGAATCAGGGGATTAAAAACTGGGGGGAAAAGGGCAAATGGAGCTTTAACATGAAGGGAAACTTTCTAACAAATAGCCAATCAACTGTATTGTGTTGCTGCCTGAGGTCAGATAGTAGTCCCCCCCCTTACTTGAGGTTGGATGATGGCACCTCATGGACATTGTTCTTGTCAATAGCCATCCCTTCATGGAGATAATAATAGCACCTATTTCCCAGAGCCCATCACGCTGTTTCCGCTGACCTAGATTCCCTTAAAGTCCACTTCAAATGCCCTTCTTTCAGGAAGCCTTCCCTGATGCCCTCCATCCATACTCACCAGGCACTTTGTCCTGCATCCATCTCTCTGATGCACTTATGGTGGGGACTTCTGTATCATAATTAACTGTGTCAGTGTCTTCTTCTCCTGTGTCAGTGAGGGTCAGCATCACATCCGAGCTAATCGTCTCTCTCCCCAAACCTTAGTACAGGGCACTACCTTCAATAAATTATTAATAAGTTTCTGGAATGAATGAATGTTGAAACAGTCATGTGGTTAAGAAATCTTTCTGAGTCTCATTTACAAACTGGCACCGGCTTTCTTTGTTTTCAAAACAAATGGGACTCAGACCAGAGTCTCCAATTCATTTTCAAAGCCAAAATCCACAGTGAAATATGGTTTAGGCTAGATGGGGAAAATGTGCTCTTTCATCCCAAGGTTGCCTTCTTGTTGGTGTTTAAATACCCCTTTAAAAAAAAGTAATTAAAGGATGCTTGTTCCTCCCCCACGGGCACTGTTCTCAGGGCCACAGGGAGTAGAATGTGTTGTTTGATGGAACTTAAAAATAAATGCATGGCATACATGTGTGGTCTGGGGAGTCTTGTGGCTTTGACCCTCAGAGTGGACATTATCCTGGCTCCTACCATTCTATAAGCATCCTCACTATTTGTTAGCAACTGTACCCATGAGCGAGAAGGAAAGAGATTTAGCCCATTTCTTTTTGCTATTATTAGCAGCTCTGGTGTAAGGTGTAGGGTGGGTTGGGAGAAGACGGACCGGAACCAATGGATGAAATGAGATTTTGGTATTACCTGTGGATTTCAATTCTTCACACTGTCTCTATCCCCATTCCCTCTGGTGATTGAGAACTGACTTCTTAGGGGCTGAAGTCTGAAGGGTAAAACATAAGGAAATCTTTGGATTTTCTTCCCCAAGTCCCTCTAGCATTTAGCACTAATGTTTTCTTGAAATAGATTCTGGTCAATGTAAGTGACAATTTTTTATTTTAGGCAAAAGCTTTTCTGAAGACTTACTTCAACAAAAGAAATTCATTCTGTCTTCATTGCTGTCCAGTTAAGTGCTAAGTGAACCAGACACTTCCCCAGCTTGGGAGGGGGGAAACTCTGTGGTCCTTTTCAGGGATTTGGAAGGTCAAGGTCAGTTTTGATGGTTTAATTGTGGGTGTGTACTAAATGGCTCTAAAAACAAAGAATCTCAGGACCCAGAGCTGAAAGGAATCTGTGATTGCCATGACTGCCATTGGAGCCTCCAATTAACTCAGACAATTTTAAATCAGGAACTCATTTCACCACTGTCTGCCTCAGTTTCCCAATTATAAAATAGGGGATAATAATTTTAACACCCATATTGGTGCTGTTGTGAGGATAAAATTAAATATTTGTAGAGTACTTAGCACTGTGCCTGAATTATAGTCATTGTTCAATCATGTCCAACTCTTTATGACCCCATTTAGGGTTTTCTTGGCAAAGATACTGGAGTGGTTTGCCATTGCCTTCTCCGCTTATTTTACAAATGAGGAAACTGAGGCAAACAGGAATCCAGAGACTTGCCTGGGGTATCTGAAACCAGTTTTAAACTCACGCCTTCCTAACTCCAGGCTCAGCACCTAGATGCCCTCAGTGTGTATATATTCATATTTATATTTATATATGTATATATATTGTATATATATGTATTACATATACATATATGTGTGAATGTATTTATGTATTTTATGTATGAAGTATGTATAGTATATACTGTATATATCTATATGTTTGTAATATATAGTATGTAGTATATATAGTATATACTGTTTATATCTATATGTTTGTAATATATATAGTATGTAGCGTATGTGTATATATATAAACAATACTTGTTTCCTTCCTTTCTTTTTTATTTGCATCTGAGGAAACAGAAATCTAAAGAGACTCAATAACTCAATAACCAGGGTCAGACAGAATTCTCACCTTCTGTCTCCTTGTCCATGTCTCCATCCAGTAGAAAATATGAATATAGTACCATTTGGCTAAGCTGACACGGATGGCCCCTGCCCATCTTTGTATATGTGACTAGACTTCTCTAGGCCTTTATCCTTGAAAAGAAATCAGCAGCAAGACTTTCTGTAGGGAAACCACTGGCTTGATTTGCAAACAGTTCAGACAGTTCAGGTTCTAAATTGTTTTCCCTGAAGATCTGGTATAGATCCAAAGAAACCTGGCAAGGTGCGTCAGTGAAACAGAGGGACACAATCTGGATTCACCCGTTTCCAGGTCATCCATTCCAATGATTTCAGTGGGAAGAGAAAAAAAAGAGCCCCAACAGAGCCAGGGACTTCAATGAAATGTCCTGGTATATTTGCTGGAAAAATTCCCTCCCCGTGTGTGTCCCTGTGTCTCCTCCTGAGCCTTTCACACATGTGCAATCAATCACTGTCGCAGGTGAAGAGGCAAATCAAGGAAAGCAGCACCATGCAAACTTGCTTTTTCTATCAGGGGAGCTTTTCCAAAAGCAGGTTAGGTATCCTTGAGGTGAATCAATGCTACCAGCCTGCCTGGATTTTATAAATTCTGGTTTCCATCCAAGGCATTGTCAGCTCAAACATGCAGAAATCAACATAAACAAAGCCAGCCTCAGGCAAAGTGAGAATTTTGTCCCCTTCTGTGCTTCTGCCTCTTTTACTCTTTCTGTGTCTCTCTCTGTCTCTTGTCTGTCTGTCTGTGTGTGTGTGTGTGTCTCTCTCTCTCTCTCTCTCTCTCACACACACACACACATACACATACAATCATATCCTGGCAAGTTTCACTGCCTTCATGCTACCTGTCATCCCAACATCCCACTCAAACCTGACCTTCCCTTTTCTTCCCCCATCAAACTTGTCTAGCTTTTGTGACAAATATCCAATAAAGATCCCACCTTAGTAGGACCTGGGATCACCTTATAGAATAATGCCTGGGATTATCTCTTTTGGCAGGTAGACTCACAAATATTTTATATTATCTAGTTATTTTAAATTGAATTTCTCTATCTCTTGCTGCTGGACTTTGTTGGTAACATAATGAAATACCAATGATTTGTGTGGATTTATTTTGTATCCTGCAATTTTGCTAAAGTTGTTAATTGTTTCTAGTAGTGTTTCAGTTGATTCTCTAAGTATATCATCATATCATATAGTTGAGCAAAATAGCTCCTAGTCATTGCTTTAATTTTCTCCTCATTGTTGGTAAATTCACCCTTTTCATTTTTGATACTGACAATTTCTTTCCTTTCCTAATCAAATTCTTAGTTTTGTTTCCTGGGTTTAACTGTTAATCAAATTTAAGTGACAGCATCAGTGGCTGATAAAGCCATTCCTCCTAGGAAGATTTGTTTCTTAGTAGAGAAAACTGAAGTAGAGAAAAGGAGAAAAAAAAAAAAACACTTTGCTTCCAAAGATTAATCTTTGACTATGAATGGTAAATGCTATCCACGTCCAGAGAAAGAACTATGGAGATTGAATGTGGCTCAAAACATACTATTTTCACCTTGTTTTATTTTGTTCTTTCTCATGTCTTTTTATTAGGGAAACCTAATAGATTTTATTAGATTTATGTTTTTATTAGATTTTTCTTTTCCTACACGACTCATATGGAAATGTTAAAAATTGATTGTACATGTTTAAAAAATTCACTCAGAAGAACAAATGAATAACAAAGATTAATCTTTGGCAGAATTCTAGATCATAGAAGATGTGAGTTCAAAAACTGTATACTTGCTAGCTACATGACTCTAAGCAAATCTCTTTACCTCTATAAAAAATGAAGGTAATAACAGCATGTACTTTCCAAGTTGTTGTGAGATACAAATGAGATAACCTATATACAACACTTTGAAAGCTGAATAGCATTACATAAATGTTATCTGTTAGAGAAACCCAGATTTAGAACTGGAAATAACATCAGAGGTGATCGAACTGAATGTTCCCATTCTACAGAAAAGGAAACTTAGAACCAGAGAAATGAAATAGCTAGTGAGTAACAGAGATGACATTGAAGCTAAATCCTCTGGCTTTAAATCAAGAAAATATTCCAATACACCACATTGCTATTTATGTGACCTTCATTTGTGTTGCTCTCCCATGTGTGAGAACATTTTTTAAACATAAGGAAATAATAGTGATGGCATAAATGTTCAGATTAGCAAGAAAATGGTGACTTCAAAAAGAATTTCCATTTGCTGGATGCTTAATGAATTTAACTTTTTTTAAATTTTCTTTTATTTTTCTCAATGACATATAAACAATTTTTTAAAGTTTTTTTTAATTTTGAATTCCAAATTCTCTCCTTACCCTTCCTTCCCCTTGAGAAGGCAAGCAATTTGATATATATTATACATGTACAGTCATGCAAAACATTTCCGTATTAGCCAAAGAAAGAAAACAGACCCTCTGCTCCTCCCCCACAAAAAAAAGAATAATAAAATTTGTTTTTTTTTTTTAATTCTTCAATCACTATGCTCAAAGAACTATTAAACTATGCATACTCTTTGATCTAGCAATGTCTCTTCTGGGTCTACATCCCAAAGAGATCATAAAAAAGAGAAAAGGACCCATATGTGCAAAAACATTTGTAGCAGCTCTTTTTGTAGTGGTAAGGAATTATAAAGTGAGTATGCTCATCAGTTGAGGAATGGCTGCATAAGTTATGTTATATGGAATATTATTATTCTATAAGAAATGATCAGCAGGATTTCAAAAGGGCCTAGAGAGACTTCCATGAACTGATTCTAAGTAAAGTAAGGAGAAGCAAGAGAACACTGTACACAGCAACAAGAAGATTATGTGATGATCAATTCTGATGGACTTGGCTCTTTTCGACAATGAAGTGATTCAAGAGAATTCCAATAGACTTGTGATAGGAGAGAGCCATCTACATCCAGAGAGAAGAAGTGGGGACTGAATGTAGATGATAACATAGTATTTTTTACTATTTTAGATGTTTGCTTTTTTTCTTTCTCATTTTTTTTTTCCTTTTTGATCTGATTTCTCTGGTACGGCATGTTAAGTTTAAAATAAATATGTTTATTATTAATATTATTATTATTATATATATTATTATTATATATAATATATTATTATTAATATTATTAATAAAATATGTTTAGAAGAATTGCATATATTTAACCTAGGTCAAATTACTTGCTATCTAGGGGAAAGATGGGGGGAAGGAAGGGAGAAAAATTTGAAATACAAGGAATTGAAAACTATTTTTGCATCTATTTTGAAAATAAAAAGCTTTTTTTAAAAAAGCATAGAAAATAACAATTTAAAAAATTTTTCAATCTACATTCAGACTCCATCAGTTCTTTTTCTGAAGATGGAAAGAACTTTTCATCATGAGTGGAATTATCCTGCATCATTGTATAACTGAGAAGAGCAAATTGTTCACAGCATCAGACGGTATTGCTGTTACTCTGTACAATGTTCTCCTAGTTCTGCTTATTTTTCTTTGTATCAATTCATTTAAAATCTTCCTAGATTTTTCTGAAAGCATTCTACTTGTCATTTCTTATAGCACAATAGTATTCCATCACAATCATATACCACAATTTGTTCAGCTATTCCCCCTAATTATTAAGTATTCCCTCAATTTCCAAATGCTTGGCTCTACAAAAAAGAGCTGCTCAAAAATATTTTTGTACATAGAGATCCTATTCTTTTTTTCTTTGCTCCCTTTGGAGTATAGACCCAGTAATTGTATAGACCCAATGGCTTGGTTCAAAGGGTAAGAACATTTTTATAGCTTTTAGGGCACAGTTCCAAATCAAACTCCAGAATGGTTGAATCAGTTCACAGCTCCAATAACAATGCATGTGTTCCTATTTTTCCACATCCCCTCCAACATTTGTCATTTTTTTTCCTGTTGTATTAGCCAATCTGATAGGTGTAAGTACATTGTTTTAAAGTGCATTTCTCTAATCAATAGCAATTTAGTAATTTTTTTCATATGACTATAAAATGATTTATTTCTTTTTCTGAAAACTCCCTGTCCATATCCTTTGATCATGTATCAATTGCAAATGACTCATATTCTTAGAAATTTGACTCAATTCTCTATGTATTTGAAAAATGAGAATCTTATCAGAGAAACTTACTTAAAATTTTCCCCAGCTCCCTAATTTTCTTCTAATCTTGGTTGCATTGATCTTGTTTATACAAAAAAGCAATTTTAATTTTATATAATCAAAATTAGCCATTTCATATCCCATAACATTCTCTGTCCCTTATTTGGTTATAGATTCTTTTCTTATCCACAAATCTGGCAGATAAATTATTCCATGTTCTTCTAAACTTGCTTATGATATCATCCATTATGAGTAAATCATGTACTCATTTTGACCTTATCTTGATATATAGTATGAGATATTGGGCTATGCCTGTTTTCTTACAAAATACTTTCTAGTTTTCCCAGAAATTTTTATCAAATAGTGATTTCTTGTCTCAAAAATCTTGGATAATTGGGTTTGCCAAACACTAGATCACCACAATCATTTACTACTGTGTTAAGCTTTTTTAACATAAAAATCCCCAAAATATCTATCCTTTTATGAATCTGGGGGAAGCAGAGGAAGAAAAGCCTAGACTAAAGTGATCAAACAAAGGAGTGCAGAAGATCACAAGATAAATGAGATTATGTATACAGCCTAGCCTCTCTTACAAGACTGAAGGAGAAAGTTCAAGCTTCTCTGTTTCAGGAGCAGGAATTTTTATTAAAACCATTTAAGTTTGGTTTTATATTTTATATCATCTATAATTAATGCATATGATGATCATAATTGGACTGCATCCATAAGACCCTGGATGTAATATATAATATAATCATCTATATAATTCATATATAACAAAGGGTTAATAAAGAAACCCTAAATTCTCAAGAAAGAAGCAAGCTCTGTGGTTGGACAGAAAAAAGAACGTTTTCGTCTTCCCACCAACACCAATGCACAGCACTGATGATTTTGAAAGGTCAGATTCTAAGAGCCCCTGTGTTTATAGTATTTTTAAGAGTCCAAAGGAGACATAAAAAGTCTGTAGACTACCCAGATTACATGGGTAGGGGAAGAGAGATGTCAAAATCACAGAAGGGAAATGTCTGTGGGCCTTTGGAAAAGGAAAAAGGAGGATTGTGGGGGAATAGAGAAGGGAGGAGTGCAGAGAAAACATTCCACTGAATTTGCTATGTTAGAAATAAAAGTACAGTTCTTAATATTGTAAGTAGCGTTTGGAATGGGGGATGGGGAAGTGGATCTCTGCCTCTTTTGAGAAGCACTTAATTGAAAAGGGAGAAAATGATGCAATATGTAAACATTTAGGGCCAGAAAACCTGCCTTTTCCAGGCTGTTTCCCTCTGGCATTTTCTGTCTTTTTGTGGACCATACTATATATCTCAAGCCTGAATCAGCCCTCTGTGAGCCAAAATCTCCCTAATATAAGGAACAAGACCAGCTTTTCTTGAACACTTGGCTTTTCTCCATCTTTCTGACAGCTCTTCCTGTCTTCTCCTGTTTCCTTATTTTTTCTTTTTTTCTACCTTTATCTTTCCTCTTTGGTCTCTATTCTCTCTCCCCACTTTTTTTTTACTGTCATCATTTATTATTTCTCCTTTCTTTCCTTTCTTACTCTTGCTGTTGCCTTATCCTCTTATATGTGGTTGGATCTCCTGTCTCCTCCATTGTACCGCCTCTTCTGCCTCACATCCCTTCAGCCTTCTAATTTATCCTCCTTATTCTTGCCTTTTGGCTTCTCTGCCCCATTCCTCAATTTATCTTCTCATTGCCAACCTACTTACACATAATGGGAAAGGACCTTAGGCATCATCCAGTCTAATTCTCTCATTTAAAGATGGAAAAACTGAGGCTCTAGGAGGTGATTTGTCCAATCCCACACTGCAAATAATAGTACACATGGTAACCCACCTCCTCTTCACTCTACGCCATAGGTAACTCCCTTTTCACAAAATGTAGAAAAATATGGAATGGATTATTCTTCAGGGAGTGTTTGAACTCACTAGCTCTGAGGATCCTCCAAACTCTGAGATGTGATTCTGTTTTCTACTCATACCTCCTGTTCGTCCAGATTTCTATCCTTTGCTAAAAGAAAGGGCTGTGGTTAGAGCAGCTAGCCATCTCAAATAATAAATAATAAAAGGGAACTGTTCTCTAGACTCCCTGAAAGATTCTAGACTACCTGTGGTAGGTACAGGTTGCCATAGTTTTGATCTATCAAGAACCTAAAAGTTCCTACCTGAAATATTACCTGAAGATGACACTTCCCTACCTCCCATCCACATCCACATCCCTGGCCCTCCTACACAAAGCTGTATCAGCAGCTATATCAACTAGTCCCAGAACAGCAACTTATTTCAATGTAGGTCAATCCCATCTTAATTTGGCAGGCAGTGTTATACATTTGGAAAAATGTCCCAGGACTTGGGCTTAGATCTCAGCTGGATTATTTATTCTGTGACTGTGAGCAAGTCATTAACCTCTCAGGGAACGAGTACCCTCATCTATTACATAACAGGGTTGGATCAAGTGTCCCTCCCAAGTCCCCCTTTAGTTCTAGAGTTAATATCCTCCCAACTCTATCCAGCTCCTTCTCATCTATACAACTTTAGGGTTTGGTTTTTTTTGTCTGCTTTGTAAGAATGCCATCATTAATAGGACATCCCTTAAGAATTAACAGAGAAATTAATTGGTTTCATCTCCACAATAAAGATTGTCCAAGACATCTTGAAGAGAATAAGTTCTGAATCTGGAGCCATTCAATCAATAAATATTCAGGCACCGTATTAAACAATGGACCTGAGTTCAAATCCTAGCTCTGCTACCTACTTAAGACTTTTTGGAGTTTGGGCAAAATCATTTCACTTTTCTGGACTCAGTTCATAAATGAGGAGGCTGATTGGGCTAGTTGACTTCTGAGGTCCTTTCTAGGTCTAAATTTATGATCCCATGAGACTAAGACATTTTTGTAAAAACAGAAAGTTGAAATTATAATATTGGAACATCTTTCCATTGTGTTCTGCCCTGGAATCTTCCCATAAAATGCCTCCTAATTATTTGGGAATAAGTATTTGGGTAGGGATGGGGGAAGACTCACTTTTCTGCAGCTTGCCTGATTGAATTAGTGATTTCATCACAATATCTTCATGTGTTTTTGGTTCACTTCTCCAGAGGTCAATTTGGGAGCCTCAAGCTCTCCTAGAGGAAACTCTCAAGGCTCTCCCTGGGGAACCAAATAATGGGGGAAAAATACCCTGGCAGGCTCTCATCCAAGTTCTTGAAAAATCATCTCCACTCATTTGCTTTTAGTGATTTTTTTTGGCACAGCTGGTGTGCACCAAGCATAAACTTTGTGTGATTGAATCAGAGAATAATTGGCTGTAAGAAAGGTACCATCTTTTCAAAGGGAAGATGACAGTCTAAGTATAAGAAGATTTGCAGGAATTGCAAATTATGCATTTTGCAGATGTGTCAAATATCAGTCAGTAAATCATCATAGGAGTCTGTCACAAATATGTTTTTGAAATTATGTTCAATTTCATGGGATTATTCCATCTTCTTTGCACATGAGGAAAAACAGAGATGCAGCCACTTCCGGGAGCTTTTCCAAAGTGCTGCTGCAAGAACATCCAAAGTTTTTAATCTTTGGCTTCAATTTGTGCTAACAGGCAAAATCTTTCAAAGGCTTAGACTTAAAAAAATAAAATAAAGTAAACAGCCCTGAAAAATTGAGCAAAGGGTTCATCTTTCTGTACCACACCTTGGAGATAATCCTATTGATGAAAAGTAATTTAAAATTTGAAGAGGAATTAACTCCTTGGATATTCTAAAAGACAACATTGTTTATTGCTTCTTCTAATATATTTAACCCCAACTCTCCCCAGTTACTCAAACTCAGACCCCCAACTTTCATCTCTTAGAATATTTCTCCATATCTGTGTAGAATGTGTAGGCTCTGGGATTTTTTAATACCCATTCCCACATGTACTGAATTAGAAAGTCTAGGTGTTTGTCCCTTAGGGGTTCTAGGAGGAACTGTGATAGTCTGGAGTGGGGAGAGAGAAGATGGGTTTTTTAATACTATATAGCTCCACTCCCCACTAATATGCTTCCAGCCAGGGTTATCAGTTGCTAGTTACTTAGCTAGATTTAATTAATCTAGCTAAAATAGAAAGTAGTAGTCCTGGAGAAAATGGACTCAAGTCTAGATAGTACATGTGTCTAAACAGTAATTCACAAGCTCCTAGAGTCCGCACCTTGTTGCCCTCAAATATAGTGTTGCATTTCTGTTTCCCCTTTTTGTAGAGCCTTGAATTTTTATTATCCTTCTATGCCATCAGATTTCCAAGGAACACCCAAGGAAAGATAGGAAGTCCAAAATACTCCACCCTCCAAAGTTTACAGGGAGAGAGAGAGAGAGAGAGAGAGAGAGAGAGAGAGAGAGGAGAGAGAGAGAGAGAGAGAGAGACAGAGAGAGAGAGACAGAGAGAGAGAGAGAGACAGAGAGAGAGAGAGAGAGAGAGAGAGAGAGAGAGAGAGAGAGAGAGAGAGAGAGAGAGAGAGAGAGAGAGAGAGAGAGAGGGAGAGAGAGAGAGAGAAGAAGAGAGAAGAGAGAAAAAGAGAGAGAGAAATAGAGAGAAAAGAGAGAGAAAGAAAAGAGAGAGAGAGAGAGAGAGAGAGAGAGAGAGAGAGAGAGAGAGAGAGAGAGAGAGAGAGAGAGAGAGAGTGTAGAGGGAGGGTTGTAATGAGGAAATCCAAATCAGGATATTCTTATAGACCTTTTGCACCTTCCTCCTTCTTCTAAGTAACTCTCCTCAGAGATTTGACAGGAGCGTAATCTCAGATTCCCTCATTCAAATCTCCAGTTCCAACTAAATTGATCGTTATACAAGCTTATCTCAAAATTATTATGGGTTTGTTTCCAGACCACCATAATAAAATGAATAACTCAATAAAGTGAGTCATATGAGTTGTTCCCAATGCATACAAAAGTTGTGTTTATACTATACTGTATTCTAGCAAGTGTGCAATAATATTATGTCTAAAAAACAATGTGCGTACCTTAATTTTTTAAATGTTTTATTGCTAAAAATGCTAATTATCATCTGAATCTTCAGTGAATCATAATTTTTTTGCTGGTGGAGTGTCTTGCCTCAGTGTTAATGGCTGCTGACTGATCAGGGTGATGGTTTCTCAAGGTTGAGGCGGCTGTGGCAATTTCTTAAAATAAGACAATGATTGCCTATAAATTGACCTTTCTTTCCCTGAACACCTAGAGGATATGCAAGGATTATTAATTGATCTGATTTCAATATTGTTCTATCTCAAGCAATAGGGGAAAAGAGAGAGAAGGAGCTGGAGATGGGGGGAGTGGCAAAGGGGTGGAACAGTTAGACCATACACTATTGATAAGTCCACTGCCTTATGTGGGTGTGACAAAACAGTTATAATAGTAATATCAAAGACCACTGAAATCAGGTCACCAAAACAGATATAATAATAATGAAAAAATTAAAATATTGTGAAAATCATAAAAATGTTACACTGACATATAATGTAAACATCTGTTGGAAAAATAGACCTACTCTACATAGGGCTGCCACAAATCTCCCAATACTTCATCCGGTGGAGTTGGATCAGAAAGATTCCAGAAAAAAGCCTCAAGATGAAATCTGCTGGTATGAAAGCCCCTGGAATTCTCCATGGGCTAACAAGTGTCCTCTGATGATTTCCCTAGGGAAAAAAACAAACCCACTATTTTGTGGAGTCCTGTGCTGGGTTCTCATTCAGACTGGAGCATAAGGATAGACCAGATGAGTAGGGGAAATAGTTCAGCTGTAGAGGAGCATCCTGAAATACTTTGGGATCTATTTTTAAACAGCAGCATCTGTCAAGCGGCAGCACTTGGACCGAGGTTTAGAACCATGAGCTTCACCATGCAGAATCATAGAGAACTTATTGACCATATTCAGATATGAAGATTTAAATCTTCCGGCTGAGAAGGTCGAGAACCACCAAACAAAACATGGGAAAGTGATTCAAAAATGGGGCCAGAGATTTATAGGCAAGAGGAAACTGGTCCAAATGACACGGAAGAACTAAGTAGCAGAATCAGAATTTGAACTCAGATCCTCTAACTGCAAAGCTAACATAATTTCCACTGTACTGTGCTTCCTCCCCCCCTCCCGCCCCCCGAGAAATGATGTTATTATAAATCACTGCAAGGGGTTTTAATGATCAAACAATGAAGTGAAAGCAAACATGTGCATGATCATATAAACAAGCAGGCTATTGTCCCCGAAGGTCTGCAACCTTAGCTACCCTTGGACCGATAGCCAGCCCAGCTCGGCGTCTGAATTCCTATTTCTGGGGTCATGTCTTGGCTGTGTGTGTCAGGTTGGAGTGTGCTGTAACCAAAGGGTTCCTCGAGAATTTGGCCCATGTTCAGGAAAATGCTGCTTTTATTCATATATTATTGATATGGCCATGTTCTGAGCAAAAGTGGAGTCAGGAAGAACTGCGCTTGAGTTCTGCCTCTCATATAAATTGGTTTGCATGCTCCTGAGCCTTAACTTCTCAGTGCCAGGCAGCTCTCTAGGTCTGTATCAGTGAAGTTTCCATAGAAAGCATTATCCTCCTCTCCACCAGCCCTATGCCATCCAAACACTCACAGGCCACATGGTTTGAGGAAACATTGCCAGGATCCCAAAAGAAAGAGTGCTGGCTCTGGGGTCATTGGACGTGGGTCCCTCTAATCAGGTGACCCTGGGATCATGGGACTAGTCTCTGAGAGTTTTCTGTCTCTAGATTCAAGATCCATAAGATCCGATGCTGTCCCCATTATTCAGTGATTTTGGAGAAAACAACTGCTCTGTCACACTGAGAAATACAACCTTGTTGAACATCTCTGAACTCTGCAATGAGCAAGATGCACTAAGTGATAACGGAAAGGCCCACCCAGCGGAATGTTCAGTGGAGAACAGTGGGAGTGTCAGAGTCAGAGAAATGTAGTTCAGCAGACCTGCACAGAAGGACAGTGGACAGTTGGCATCTAAGCACAGAAAGATCCATAAATAATCCCCAACTCTTCCTGGGCCTCCCAAAGTGGTGTACTTGACATGGACATGTTCCAAAGAGATGCTGCCACATAGGAAGGAGTCTTTACTAATAATGCTAGAAGTGGAGAATTAGGCAGCCTGCGAGAAAGAGAAAGAGGAGGAGAAGGAGGAGGAGAGGAGGAAGAGGAAAAGGAGGAGAAGGAGGAGGAGAGGAGGAGGGGGAGGAGGAAGAAAAGGAGAAGGAGGAGGAGAGGAGGAGGGGGAGGAGAGGAGGAAGAGGAAAAGGAAGAGGAGGAGGAGGAGAGGAAGAAGAGAAAAAGGAGGAGAAGGAGGAGGAGGAGGAAGAGGAGGAGAAGGAGGAGGAAGAGGAGAAGGAAGAGAAGAAGGAGGAGGAGGAGGAAGAGGAGGAGAAGGAGGAAACAGAGACAGAGACAGACAGAGAGTATAAATGGACCCATGTGTGTAACAACAGTAATAATAGCTGATAAAGAATTTTGAGATTTTTTCAAAGCACTTAACATATATATTATCCCAATTGAACCTATAGATAATCATTTTAGGGAGACACCATTTCTCCCTCTTTAGCCCAAAGGTTTTTAACCTTTTTTGTGTAATGGACCCTTACTCTGAATAATGTTTTTAAATGCATAAAAATGCATGCCATACAAAGGAAACCAATTACATCAAAATGCAGTTATCCAAGTATTAAAAAAAAAAAAAAAGTCTTGGATCCCAGAATAAGACTCCTTTGATTATAAGAGTCAGCAAGCTTAGATTTAGAAATTAGATTTCACCTAATCCAGGACTATATAGTATAGCACAGTTCTTTAAAATCCCTAATTTTAAATCCTGAAGGCTAGTTTGGAGCTTACCCGTTGGAATATTCATAATCATGATATTCTAAATACTGCTATATTTATTCCCAGCACAGATCTATTGGTTTTCTAGTATTATGGAGGTTTTTCCCTCATTCTTTCCTTTGTATGTTAATTTCGTCCCCTGCTTATAATTTCAGTGGCCCAGTTAGAGTTTGGTTGACTCACTGAGAAAATGCTAATATGGAGGAACAACCGGAAATTTTGATTTTTGCCTGAGGCAAAGCATTTTGCTCTACTAGGTTCCTGTTACTCCTTGTTGCAAACTTATTCCTACTGTTGTATTGTGGGAGCATCTTTGCAGCTCATTTCTACTGAGGTTTGAAAAGCTGGGGAGGGAGTTGTGTTTTGAACTATTTTGGGATGTCTGTCAGGTAAAAGACAGATGTATGCAATTCAGGACTATACATTTCTAGTAATAATAATGATGTTAATAATGTTAATAATAATAATAACAGTGCAATATGTACTTTCTAACAGAAAACTAAAGCAAATTGGCAAGAAGATGGTTGTTGGATTTTGTTTTGGTTTTTGGTTTTTTGGTTTTTTGCTAAATGTATCCTTAGGCAATGGAAATCAATACCAAAGCTGGTCAGATAGATGTTATTAAAACACCTAGATTAAATGGAACATAAATAATAGTTCATTGATTTTTTTTATCCAACTTTTTGTAATCTAGTTTACAAGAAGCAAAATAATTCTCAATGCACTGAACAGTTTTCTCTGCTGTGATTGCATTTTGCAACATTCTATATAAATTAATCTTCTATCCTCTCTTATTTATTTTACAATTTTTTATTTCAGAAAATAATCACCATAGAGGAGAATGATTTATATAAGTAAAAAAGATTTATGAAAAAAAAAGTCTTCTCTCCCTTTATTCCCTAGTCCCTCATTGAATCTTTTAACTATAAATCTCACCTCAAAAGCTGCAGTGCTATCCATATGTTGGTCATTGCCAGAAAATGAAACTCTTCAGCATTAATAAGGGCTACAGGAATTATATTTTTTAAATCTGATGATGGTGATTAAAATAGCTCTTCATTCTGAGAATACCCAATATTTTAATGTCACATTATTCAGGACGCTCCCATTTGAATCCAAACCACACTGAGATAAGCTGCTGAGATGACAATAACATCCCAAAATTCACAGGCTCCAACTTTACCATCAGATAATATTCAACAACAGAAAGTCAGCCAGTTCATTAATATCCAGTTGTGAGGAAAAATCCATTCTCAAGAACTTCATCTCTTATTGAGGGGGGGGGGGGGCGCGGTAAATACTAAAGTAAAGGGAAGGATAATGTCCAGTTACTAAAATGTTGATAACAATAACATTGACATCCATAATGATCTTAGAGAATATACAAACAAGTGCATCTTTTTTTTTTCCTTTCAATTTTTTGGGAAGCCATTTTCTATAATGTCTCTTCATGTCGGGTTTCCAAACTAAAAATAGGATTGAAGGAGGCACTTTTTATATATGAGTTTTTCCTGCGGATCTCTGGGAGCTTGAAGAAGACAGAAATAATATAAGCACAAGGATACCTGCCTACACACATACGAGCCAGGCCATTTGTGAGAAAGCAGGTCTGGATCTACGCATGCAAGTAGGTCATTGAAAGTCAATGTAAACCAGGGCAGTTCCCTCTGCAAGAGAAATTAACCTGCGGGAATCTTGCATACAAGCAATACTTTTTTGCATAGCAGCTGTATATTTTATTTATGGATTGATACAGGTGGAGAGATATATGGGGAGAGAAGTGCATCTAATATGCATATCCTTAAAAACATTCTTGGAAACAAAGATGGATAGGACAAACCCATTCATTCAGACACATGTTCTCTGCTTCCTGCTATGTATGGATTCACTTTCCAATTTCAGGTTTTTATTTCACTTGAAGAGACATTTTCTAAAAAGAGTGTATCTCCCTATTTGTTCACTATATTATTTTCAGAGTTCTGGTTGTGGTCCTCTCTCCCCTCTGTCACCCCATGAACAGGTGTGTGTAATTAATGGGACCAAGGTGACATGAGCCAGCATCTGCATCCAGCCTTGGTTTAGGCCATGAATGCAGCAGCCAGTACTGATTATTTGCAGCAAGGGCATCATTAATCTGTGACTAATGGAGTCCAAGGCTGTAGCTGGGGTAGAAGTAGGAAGCTGACATATACCACCTGGCCCCCAGGTACCTCTGTCTTACCTGGATCACTTCCTGACTCTCATCAGATTTCCCTGTGATTCAGATCATGATGAGAAAAGGGAAAGAAGCAGAGCGGGGGAGAGAAGACCAATAGGTTTGTCATGGAATCACAGGTTATCAAAAGCTATCAGAGACCTTAGAGATGGTCTGGTCCAGTCTCATTTTACAGATGAGGAAATTGAGAACTATGAAGCAGTCATCAAAAAAGGAACCTCAAAGAGTGTAAGAATGGCCCACATTTCAATCAATTAACAACTAAGTGCTGGTATGAAGGTAACAGTCAGTGCTAGAAGAAAGGGTTTCTCTAAGGCTGGACCCTGGAGGTGAGCGGCAGAGGGTTTCCCCCATACCCACTGGGAAAGGAGTGGGTCTTTAAGCTAACCCAACATTGCCTTCAGACATCCTGTACAGGACAGCCCAAATCTTATAGGGTGTCTGAGAGAGGGAGGGATCAGATAGCAGCAAAGACTCTGAGAATCCTCAAAACTCTCTGTGCTGCTCTCTGATCTTCCCTACTGTTGGGGTATGTGGCCCTTGGGAGGAATAGTCAATCAATCAGTTCTAGTAGCGTGACCCAGCATCTTGTGTGGTTTGTAGTTGGGTCCTGTATGACATAGGAGACAGATTACATCAAAGTATGAATCTGAGTCAAGATGCCTTAGTTAATTAATCCTTAATGAATGAACTTAATCCTCCATTACTAAGATTACTACCCAATGGTACACAGGCAGTACCATGAATAGAGTACCCGACTTGGAGTTGGGGAGAGAGAAGACCTATCACTTACTAGCTGTGTGACCCTGAACAAGTCACAAAACCTAGTTTGCCTCGGTTTCCCCATATGTAAAATAGGGACAATAACAGCCATTCTGCACAGAGTTCTTATGAGATTAAAATAATATGTATGAAGCTCTTTGCATACTTAGAATACTAAATATATTGTAATTATTGTTCATGATCGATCATGAGAATAGACTCAATACCCCCCTACTTCTACCTGAAGCTCCTAGATACACTCACTTATTTGTTTCCACTTCTACTCTAAAGGAGTAGTTAGAATGCTAAATATATTGTAATTATTGTTCCTGGCAGACCATGAGAGTAGACTCAACACCTTCCTACTTAAACCTGAAGCTCCTACATACTTCCACTTCCACTCTAAAGGAGTATTGTATAGTCAATTAAGAGGATCTGTATTCAAGTTCTCCCTTTTTTAACAAGTCACTTAATTTCTGCTCCTCTAGGCAATTCTCTAAGATTATAAATTGTTAGAAAAACACAGACTTGCCTTAGTAGGAAATTTCCTCATTCTCTATTCTAGTGACAGCATAGATCCAAGCCCTATGCTCAACCTAATCCCTTACTCAGGTACTATACAATATACACAAGAGGATACAGTGGGACCTAAATAATGGGAGGGAAACTATGCCATCCCTTCCTTTCTCCCCTTGTCAGAATAGAATGTAAGTCCCCTAACAAGGGGAACAAATGTAAATAAATTGGTATCTACCTGTTACATCCGAAGCAGAAGGCACGTCAGCTCAGAGGAGACCTGTGTGAGCTTGGGGGCAGGAAGATGTTCTACAGAAGGTAGCGAGCCAATCTTTGAAAAAAGAAGGCAGGGATACAGGAGGTGGAGGGAATGGAGGGGAGCATTCCAGGTATGAAAGACCACCATGATGGATGGCAGAGTTGAGAGATTCAGGTCTGTTTCAGAGATGGCAGGCAGACAGGTGTGTCTGAGCCAGAAAGTACATGGGAGGAAGGGTCTGAGTGATGAGCATCCTCCACACCGGGGACTTTTATATTTGGTCCTTTGGAGGCGAAATAGCCACTCAGAGCACTATTGAGCAGGAACATGGCAGGGTCACTTTGACAGCAGAGTGAGGGAGAGGCACAGCCCTGAGGCAGGGAGACTGATTAGGAGGCCATTAGGTGATGGTCAGGATGTGGACGTTACTGGTGATAAATGTTGTGATGGTGGAAATGATAAGATCTGGCAATGGATCGGAATATATTGGGCAGGTGAAAGGAAGTCCAAAAGGGGGAGGGTTTGTGGGGAAAGACAGAACCCTGTTGTCCTATAGCTGATACCCCTCCCTAAGCATAGTGAGGATATGAGCATGAGGGATAGCAGCAAATGTTGCTACAAGAGGGAGTGTGGAATTTCCCAGGTGGAGATCTAAGCCAGATTTCATGCAGACAGCTCATTCTGTCCTTCTGTTAGATGAACTGAGGCAGAAAGCTGCATCTCAGTCCCCACACCAAAGCCCTGCTGTGGCAGGGAGGCAATGGAAACGGTCTGGGAAGATGGCTGACAAGTTTGTTGTACGAGGGGGATGTCCCACAGAGCTAGGTGGCTGTGACAGGTCCCTCTAGCTGTACTTACTTTAACAAGTCTTGCATATGTATATTACATGTAAATTGGCTGGGCTACAAGAGCTTTGGGGATGACATTTCCTGATTCTTCCTTTTGTAAGATGAAAATAGTAAGGGGGGAGAAAGCACAGAGACGTCTAACCCTGGCATTACAAAACGGTGGCATCTTGTAATGTCAAGTGAATTTGAAAGAATGCCATCTGAGTAAACAGTCAAAAAAAAAAAACTCTTATGGACACATCCTTTAGGACTCCTTTAAAGAAACAAAATAGAATTTTAATTTCTTTTTTTTTAATTAGCAATCATTTTTTTGTGTTCCCTTCTTTCTATTTCTTCCACGCCCCAGTGAGCAATTAGAAATAAAGTCCTCAATATATAACTACATAATTTAGTAAAACAAATCACCACAGAGCCTTGTGTCTCTGAACTTAAAAAGTTCATCATGTTTCTACCATAAGCTGATATATTTTACCTTCATTCTTTTAGTTGTGATTTATCATTACATTGATTAGAGTTCTAAACAATTTCAAAACTTTTTTAAATTTTGTTTTTAACATTATATAGGTTGTTCTCCTCATGATGCTCACTTTGCTCTCTATCATAAAGTTCTTCCCAGTTTCTTCTGAAATTATCCATTTCATCATTTCTTATATTATTCCATTACAGCCATGTACCACAATTTGTTTAGCCTTTCCCTAGGTAGCACAGTGGATAGTGCTGGGCCTGGAGTCAGGAAGATCTGAGGTCAAGTATGGACTTAGACACTTATTTATTGTGTGACATTGGATGAGTTCCTTACCCTCTCTTTGCTTCAGTTTCCTCAACTATGAAATAGGAATAATAGCACCTCCCTTCCAGGTTTGTTAAAATAAATATAAATATAAAATGAGATATCTGTAAAGTACTTACAAATGCCTGGGACATAGTAGGTGCTATATAAATCTATTATTATTAATATGTATATCATCAGTTGTTATAAAAGGATTCGCTCCTATTTTCTAATTCTTAGGCTATCACCAAAAAAAAGGCTCTAAATATTTTTGTATACAGGCATACCTTGGAGATATTATAGGTTCAGTTCCAGACTTTCACAATAAATCAAGTCACACAAATTTTTTTCATTTCCCAGTGCACATTACACTACTTTGTAGTCTAATTAAGTATGTAACAGTATTTTGTCTAAAAGAAATGTACAAACTTTAATTTAAAAAATATTTTATTGCTAAAAAATGCCAACCATTCCCTAAACCTTCAGCAAATCATAATCTTTTTGCTAGTGGAGCATCTTGTCTCAGTGATGATGGCTGATGACTGCTCAGAATAGTGGATTACTTAATATTGGGGTGACTACGGGAATTTCTTAAAATAAGGCAACAATGAAATTTGCTGTTATAGATTGACTCTTTCTTTTACTTGAATACTTAAAAGATCATTGTAGAGTAATTAATTAGCCTAATGTCAATATTTTTGTGTCTGTATGGATCCTTCTCTGCTTTCTTTGATAGGCCTAGTAATGATATAGCTGGGTCAAAGTTTCAACATAATTTTAAATTGCCTTCCAGAATGATAAAAAAAAAAAAAATTCAGTTCTACCAACAATGTACTAGTGATCTTGTTTTCCTAAAATCCCTCCAACATCTGACAACTTCCTCTTTGGGCCTCTTTGCCAGTCTGATTAGTGTGAGATGGAACCTCAAAGTGGCTTTCATTTTCATTTCTGAATTTCAAATGTAACTAAGCTTTCTTTCCTCCTTGCAAAAGTGCTAAGTCTTCCATTCAGGATCTTCCTTAATATTTTATAGTGGGATGAGATTGCTGTTCCCTTCCACAATGTCTTCTCACTTGTCAAGTCAAGATTTTTATCCTCTTCCTTTCTGAATTATTGTTGTACAAACTTTTGGGTATTTGAATGGGATGGGGGTGGAAATGATACAGGGCAAAAAAACAGAGACAGAGAGAGAAATTTGGGCATATTCATGAAATTGGCTTTATAGACAGACAGGGATTATGTTTACAGTACAGGGGAAAGATACTGAACATGGAGTCACAGAGTCAATCTAAGCTTATCTAGCTATGTCACTTCAGGAAAATTGCTTGACAAAACAACTGTTTGGTCACTTATACATATATTGTATTTAATTTATACTCTAGCGTATTTGACATGTGTTGGTCAACCTGCCATCTGGGGGAGGGGAAGGAGGGGAAAAATTAGAACAAAAGGTTTGGCAAGGGTCAATGTTATAAAATTACCCATGCATATATCTGGTAAATAAAAATTATTAAAATAAAAAAATTTTTAAAAAGAAAAAAAAAGAAAATTGCTTGAACTTTCTGAAATTCAGTTTTCTTACTATAAAATGATGATCTCATTTCTATAACTGACCTCACAGAAATGCTAGGAGAATTAAAAAAGATCAAAGGATGTAAAAATGCATTATTAGGCAATGTGATTTGTAAGGGCACAGAACTTGCCCATACTCAAATATAAATCTGGAATTCCACTATCATAGTTTCATTATTTTGAGTTATCAAGATCTCCCCTTTATTTTTTGCAAAAATAAATGGCCTTAGAGATGACCAGCCTCTTGCACTCCAGGCCTGCACTGCTGTCTGCTAGAAATCTTCATTCAGATTGTCTCCTAACTCAACATATCCAAAATAACATTCACTATATTTTTCCTGTCTCTAATCTTCCCAAAATCTATTAACAGCTCCATCATTCTTCCAGTCACATAAATTTACATCCTTGACTCATCCCTTTCCTTCATCCCCAACACCCCATCAGTTACCAAGTCCCATCAATCCATCAATATCTCTTTCTTTGATCCCCTTTTCTCCACTCAAAAATTACCCTAGTCCAGGAGGACTTCAAAGGGATTCCTATAAAGGAATAGAACAAAGCCTAGAGGGAGAGGGAAGAAGATGAATCTTATAGAGGCAGTTAGTCCAAAGACAATTTTGAAATTGATGAATTTCCCTACTTGACCATTTTTTGCATGGGGCCAGTTCCTTATGCTAACAATAAACATGAAATAGGACAGCCCTCGATATGAGACTTTTCTGTGTCTCTGATAGAGAAGCAGCATGTATTTATGCTAGTTTTGCACAGCCTTCACAGCTGGCAATTACTTGTTGGACCAACTCAGTCTTTGTGAGAATCACAGGGTGATATGCAAGTCAGAGCATGGATGGTCAAGCAAATCCTAGCATTTCCACTGTGGTGATAGATGATCTTCCTATCCTGTCTTCCTAGTGTTGTGGACTTGGCTGCTGTTCATAGAGAGAGCTCAAGTAACATGTTTCTGTTTCCCTAAGAATTGTATATGGTCCAAAAGGACATATTTTACTATTTAAAGGCCATGTCACAACTTAATTCCAAGTGCATCTGAACCAGGACAATGAGCTCTGAAGATTGAGTTTCAGGACCACATATCTCATATTTCACAACTGAGCTCAATCCTCATCCATGTAGAAAATCATTCTGTAGTGAGCATCTTCATAAAAATGGTATTGTGTTTGTCATTCAAATCAAGTGATTTTTCTACTCCTAAATGCTCTGTTTTGCTTCCTTCTAAAAGTGGGACTCAATGGAGGAGTGGGGCAGAGGTAAGGAAAAGGAAAAAGGTGAATGTTATATGGGATGGCAAGAATAAAGACAAATGTATGATGTCCCATAAACCTTCTCATTCAAAGGCATCTACATATCCTTAAAGCATTGTACTCCCAACATCTCTACTTCCAATCCACAGCACAAGCCAACTTGTTCTCTCCCCATTGCTGAATATTTATTAAGAATAGAATGTTGACGTTAGAAGGGCCCTTGGCAATCATCTCATTTTACAGATTAAAAAAACAGGCCCAAAAAAGCAAAATTATAGAATCACAGAATTTAGATTTGGAAAGGAACTCATTGGCCAGCTGATATCTAAGCCATCCAGCCTTTGGATTTCCAACAAGGTGGAGATCTATAAACCCCTAAAGCAGCCCATTCCAAACAAGGATAACTAAGTATCAGGTTGTTTTTTTTGTTGTTGTTTGGTTGGTTTGTTTTTTTTGGAGGGTGGGGGGGGATTCAAATCTAAATCTTTGCAATTCCCATCCACTGCTCTTCGGTCCCTTGGCCTAAATGAAACAAGTCTCATCTATGTTGTTTTTGAGTCATTTCAGTCGTGTCCAGCTCTTTGTGACTCCATTTGAGGTTTTCTTGGCACAAATACTGGGGTGGTTTCTTTACCATTTCTTTCTCCAGCTCATTTTACAGATGAGGAAACTGAGGCAGACAGGGTGAAATGGTTTGTCCAGGGTCACACAGCTAGAAGCCAGATTTGAACTTAGGAAGATGAGTGTTGCTGACTCAGAGCAGGCACTCAATCAATGGCAATTCAATATAACAGCCTTGAAAACACTATCATGTTTCCCTTCATCTTCTCTAGACTAAACATTCATCCAGTTCCCCTACATCATGGACTCAAGGTCTTCTGGGGCTCTCCAGCTTACCAGCCAATCCTCATGGACTTAATCAAGGTGACTTTGGCAGAAAATGGTAGAACTCATATCCTGATTCAGTTCTGCATCCATCCCACCCCACTCAGTTACTTCTGGCCCAGATGGTCCTGCTGCAGAAAGGCAAGGGGTTGGGACCAACATAGCACTGAGGAATGGGAAGACCTACTTCTCACCTTCGCTATGTGCGTGACCTTAGGCAAATCCCTTAATTGGTGCACTCTAATCCATAAAATGGCACGTGAGACCCCTTTGAGGTGAGGGAGGGAGGAGAAGGGAAGAAAGGAATAAGTATTTATTAAATACCTCTAATGTTACAGACACTGTGTTAAGTGTCTGATATTTTCCTACAATATCAATAACAATATATTATTATATATGATGCCATATATATTGCATATATATGTTATATATTATAATTGTGCTAGTAATATGTTATTATTATATTGCATATATAATATTATTTATTATAATTGTGCTAACAATTATTACCTCATTTGCTCGAACTCTACCTGCAAGGCAGATAGTTATCATTCCCATTTCACAGTTAAAGCAACTGAGACAAACAGGTTTAATGACTTGCACGAGATCATACAGCCACTCTAGGGTCACATTCGAACTCATCTTCCTGTCTCCAGGCTGAGGGCTCTCCAGAGCCACCAAGCCCCTCCAAGCTCTGCCTCTAAAATGCTATGAATAGATAAGTAACCCGGGGAGGGGAGGTCCATGCTTCCAGTCCTTTGCTTTCAATTAGCCTTCCATTTTGCCTGGGCACCTGCTCCGAGGCCTGATTCCACTGCTGGCCTTCTCCAAAAGCACACCCAAACTGACTGATGCCAAAATCATAAATGCTGGGCAGGATTAGACTCGGGTAATAGCCCTGGCCCACCCTCTCCATTAGGCTGGCAGAAAATCATCCCCAACAGAGAGCTTCATGACTTCATTTAATCCATGAGACGCGGACTAACCCTGTCATGTTAGAAAGGTTTTAACCCTTAGCTCTTTCCAGAACTATCAGAGATGAAAAACTAAAAGCAATACAAAAATACAACTCTCTCCCAAAATTAAACACAATGAGAGAAGGGGGAGGGAGGAGAGAAAGGGCAAGGGAAAGAAGAAGAGAAGGATATCCAGAGGCAACGTGACTAGTCCTGCATTTCCAATGGAAACGGTGACTTTGTTCATGCATTGTAATTGCATCTTTCCCCTCCTTGCTCTTCCTAAATGAGCCATCCCTTATAGAAAGCCTTAGCTTGCAACCATCATCTACCTGGTCTTTTCAGCGGTCCTCAAGTGGTTTCCAGTCACTGATCTGCGATGGATAGAAAGAGGCAGACTTGACACCTAAAGCTTTAGCCCGCACTAAGACTTCTGGGCCACCCTGGAAAGAACCAGGCCCTTGTGTTGGTAATAATCAGATCAAAGGCACCTAGCTGGGCCTGTGCATATGGGGCTTGAGACTTCCCCATGTCCGATTGGGTTAAACCAAGTATTGGGGCTAGTTTTGTGGTATGTTTGTGCTTCCCTTAGAATAGTACAGCCGATGGTCAGGTCTGTTAATGTACTGGGGGTTTTTTTGTTTGTTTGTTTTTGGTTTTGGGTTTTTTTTTAATTCATTTGCATTATTTCATAAAGTTCTTCCCAGAATTTGCATCTGATGGATTTTTTTTTACAATTATTATTCATCATGGTCATGATCTGAGATCTGATATCATGAGATCAATGAAATCATTTTATATGTATATCTATCAATATCAAAGATGACCCTACTCTAGCTACAAAAAAATAATTCCCTTAGAAGGCAGCCACAGGCTTCAGCCATTCTGTAGCTAAGGGCATCATTTGCTTGGAAAACATCTGGTTAAGTTACAGGCCTCCTCTAATAGCCTGTCTGTAAAGCTCCCATTAGCTTAAGGGAACCCTCCCAGGGCTCTGCCTTAGCCACAAAGTAAGAAATCCCAGCGTTCAGGGCCAAGCTCCCACTCATTTCCTAATGCTTTTAGGCTGACCTACAGCCTCGCCAAGCATTTTGAAGCAAGTCTAAAAGGGAGGACTGCCTGGGCCCTTAAAATACAAACCAGCAGGACTCACAATGTATTTTTATTTTCCCACAGAAACACCAGGAAACCTGGGGGCGTTGGGATTTTATAAAGTGTGATATTTCCTTTGGTTTTTGTTACTCACAGTAGTATCGGGTTTAGCTTTGTGGACTTTTTTTTTTTTTTTTAATTTTTATTTTAATTTTCTTCTTTACATGGAGATAGAATTACAATCATCATAATAAGGCATTTAACCAAATAAGAAAAATTGAAAGTGATTTTCCTTAGCTGGCCTATCACTCATGACAATTCCATTCAATGAGAAATGTTCCATTTTTCCTGTTGTTCTGCATGATCAGCAATACAGCTCAAGTCCACTCCCCCACACTTTAAAAGTATCTGGCTTGCCCTTGGGGGAACAAAAACAAACCAATCAGAGCCCTTTTCCCAGAAAGGTTCTGCTAGGGAAAAGCCAGAATATTTAAAAGGAGATTTTTTCACTTAAGTAACATGCAATTGAAAGAATGTTGCGCCCTTCTGGGGGAAACCCATTAGTTTAACATCAGACACAAGTTAGGAGTAACTCTCCAGTGATTTGGATCTCAAAAATCCCCAGGAGGGCATATACCTGCAAAAGGTAGCTTTTCTCCACCAAAGCATAAAGGCCTCCACAGGTAGACAAACAATTGATTATGGGCCATTACATGCCAGGCACTGGGCAGGTGCTTCAGATGCGAGAAGAAGGGTTCCCAACCTTTTTCTAATCAGAATTTCTTAGAATCATAATGTGGATTCTCTCTCCAATCCACAATGCTTTGGGGGTTTCTTGTTTTGATTTGGTTTGAGGTTTTGGTTTTTTTCTGCTAAGGAACATTTCACCAAAATACAAATACTGACTAGGACATATGATTTCACTGATATTGGGACTTCCCAAAGTAGGAAAACACCTACCAGTGCAAAAGGATATCTTCTCCATAATTTACAGAACTTGGACCCTTCTCTGGTTTACCAAAGCTGAGCTTAACTTTACTTGCCGACAGTCGCACAGCCAGTTCTTCCTGGCCCTAAGACCAGCTCTCTCAACCATCATCTCCCAGCTGCCTCTTTCACTAGGATGATGTAGTAATTTAAATGGCTTATATCAATCTTTGAAGTAAAGTCCTGAAAGATCTGGAACCAGAGCAGATGCAGAAGAAAATGGCCAGGGCTGTCAACTACTGTTTGTTAAGATGTATAACTGGAAAAAATATTGGGAGCAAATCAAATGCTCCTTTAGTTAAGGAGTGTGTGAAAATGGGCATCTTTGGTGGGTTTCATTTAAAGTTATCATCTCAAACACTGCAGTTCGGTACCTCAGTAGTGAGAAAAATCTGAGTTCTAATTCTGCCTCAAATACTTAACAGAATCACCATCCTTAAGTCACTTAAAGTCTCTGCCTCAGTTTCCTCATCTGTAAAATGGTGGCCACAATATCCTTTGCCCCAAGTTTATTTCTTTTTTTTACATAAAATGGGGACAATAATAAATGCTGTGAAGGTCAAATGACACCACACAAAAGTACTTTGAAACCTTAGAGGGCTATAATCAAAGGGTGCTAAGGTGGGATCCTTTAACCCATTTTTGTTTAGCCTTCTGCTTGCTGAACTTCACTATCATTAGGTTGCTTTGGAATCCTCTATGTTTTATTTTATATAGCCCTGTATATTTTATTTTAAAACATTTTTCTGAAGACACCATAGTGATATGATTTAGGAGAGCAACTGCTGGTTCCAAATGTTGAAATTGTAGACACCAAATGCTGGGGTTCAGCCATATGAAGAATTCTCAATGGCATTTCTCTTTGTCAAAAGGTAGGTTTATTTAGGAGAAAAGGTTACAGGCAAAATAAAGATACACAAGACACCACGAGTGGTATATGTGAAACAGAGCTGGGAGAGCACATAGTTAGCAAGGAAAGAGGCTTTAACCATTAAGTACGGAGAAGACAAGCAATTAACCAGGAGAAGGGGGGCCCCATACTCCAAGGAGTAAGCCCTTAGCAGGCAGGCTAAATCTAGGGAGGACTTTAGCCCCCTTAAAGAGTGAGTTATAAAAAGGAGAAAGATTAAAGGCGTGATGGGGCCCGAGAGGCCCAAGAGCCCTGGGGGGAGGGGAAGATACCATCCAGTACAGAGCTGGGGATGGATCCAAAGAGGCTCAGCAAAGATGGCATGAGCAATGGACAGATTTGTGGGGGAAATGTAACCTCGAGGGCTTGATATAACTCAGATTTCTGACGGCAAGTGGAGCCTCTGGAGACTTCCACAGAGGATGGGACCAAGCTAAAATGATCCGCATCAGTGCCCATACTCACCTGCGCCATCACTTCAGTCTTTCTCTGTCATCCGCACCCAGTTATTTGAGACCTCCTCGTTAGGCTTCAAAGCCTACCTAAAGGGTCCAGAAATACTAAGAACTCTTGGGTACATAAATGCAAGCTATAAATATTAGGGCAAATATTCCAAACTCCTGAGCCTTTATGCAAATGTTCTCTGGCTGTTGTTGTCCATATTAAAAAAAAAAAAAAAAAAAAAAAAAAAGCTGGGTGGTGAAGGTTAGGGTTTTTTTTCAAACCACCCCAAATCATGGTGAAGGGTTTCTAACCTCAGTTTCCTCATTTGGAAAATGGGGGTGAAAATGACCTTTGTGTAGGTGTGTCTCCTTTCTCTTTCTAAATTCCCAAGTATGTATGAATGTATGTAGTGTTTTAACAATAATATATATGTAAAGATATACATGTATACCCATGCCCATGTCCATCAATGCTTAATTATTCATATTTCATACACAGTTATAACTGTATGCATAAATATGGGCACATATATAATTGTGGGTACATGTATAAATATGGGTGTAGGTATATGCATGCAGGTATATGCATATATGCAATTATAGATGCATGCAAAAATATGGGCATTTGCATATATGCAATTATGGATGCATGCATGAATATGCGTATATGCACACATATGGGCATCTAGATTCCTGTATATGAGTGACTGTCTACAGCATGGCAAGCTCTCATTATTATTATTATTAATTAGTCCTGCTCACTGTCCACACCCTCTCCACCCTCCCCTCCCCCAGGCTAGGAACCCGTGACCTCATACCCGCCCTTGAATTTCATAGGTTCGTGCCAATCCTCGGGGGCGTGGCCAGAAGGGGCGTGGCCCGTTCCCCCTGTCCTGGGCACGCCCCCGAACCCGGACCGGCGCTCTCCCGATCCTCCTCTCGCAGGTGGGGGTCGGGCCCTCCCTCGTCCCGCCATGGCCGAGGAGGCGCCGTCACCATCGTCCTCGTCCGCGCCGTCGGGGCCGCGCTGTCCCTTCCTCTTCAGGAGGTCGGGCCGCCCTCGAGCTTCCGCGGGCCGCCGCCGGAGGCGCGGGGCCGGGGAAGGGCGGCCCGACGGTGGTGGCAGTGGAGACGGCAGCGGCAGCAGCAGCGACGAGGGCCCGGCCGTCGTCCGGCCCGACCGGAAGCGGGCCGTCGCCAACCCCATGATCCAGAAGAGCCGCGGGGCCAGCGGAGGCCGCGACGGCGACGAGGACCGCGCCCTGGGCCTAGCCGTGCTCTACCCGTCCAGTCGCTCGGCCAAGCCGGCCGGGCCCGAGGACATGGGCGCCACGGCCGGCTCGGAGCTGGACGCGGCCCGGGAGCCGGGGGCCAAGGCGTGTGGGCGCCAGGGGCCCATGCGCGCGCCCGGGCACCTGCGCGCCACAGTGCGGTGGGACTATCAGCCCGACGTGTGCAAGGACTACAAGGAGACCGGCTTCTGCGGCTTCGGCGACAGCTGCAAGTTCCTGCACGACCGCTCGGACTACAAGCACGGCTGGCAGTTAGAACGCGAGGCCCAGCCCGACACCGCCGAGGCCGAGGCCGAGGCCTACGAGCTGGCCGCCGACGAGGACGTCGAGCACGGGCGCCTGCCCTTCCGGTGCTTCATCTGCCGTCAACCCTTCCGCAGTCCCGTGGTCACCCAGTGCCAGCACTACTTCTGCCAGGCCTGCGCCCTGCGCCACTTCCGCACGTCCCCGCGCTGCTACGTTTGCGAGCGCCACACACACGGCGTCTTCAATCCCGCTCGGGGCCTCGTGGCGCAGCTGCGGCGGCTGCGCGACGCCCCCGACGGGTCGCCCGACGGCGCCAGCCCCACCCCCTAGACCAAGAACGGGCGGGCCAATGAGAGAGCTCCCTGTTAGCGAGCGGGCCAACAGATTATCACCCTGCGAGAGAGCGGGCCAAAAAATTACCTCCCTGCGAGCGAGCGGGCCAATAAAAGAGCTCCCTGCCTCTGATGTCGGAGTCTGGCCTTGAGTGGGGCGGGGTGGGGGAGGGGAGGGGCGGAGCCGGAGGGGCGCCCCTTTTACCACAGCGACATATTCAGAGGGAAGGAAAAGTGAATGGATGGATGGATAGATTAATGGATAGATAGACGGTGGATGAATGCGTAGGTAGCTGTAGGTAGACGGAAGGATACAGACATCAGTGAACAGAAACATACACATTTACCGTACCTGTGCTACGGTTATTGTCGCCAGTCTGTGAAACGGGTTAATGAGCTAGAATGAAGCACGATTCTGCTTCTCCCCTCCCGGGCCCTGGCCTTGCCATTTCTGAAGTCCCTTCTCTCTTAGGGACCGGTCATAAAAGGCTGATACGGGATTCCCTCAAAACACCGGATCCAGTGAGAGGAGGTCTTGTGGCCTAGGGTCTCTTCAAAATCGTGGTCCCCATTCACTTTCACTGAGCCCCCCACACGTGTATACTTCGGATAAATTGTACACGGTACCGATAGGTAGATAAATGATAAAATAGCCGCCAAAATAGACATGTGAAAAAGATAAAAACACAATATTTGATACTAGAGACCCCAAGATTGCTTGACCGGGGGGCTGAAGGGCCCTTCAGAAAGAAGGACGTGACAGAGGACGATGTGGAGGGGGACAGACGCAGAGAGACCCGTTAGCCGACTATTAAAGGGGGCATTGAAAAGATTTGGTAAAGTCCTGTGCGGGGCGAGAAATGTGGGATACATGGAGACGGAGGAGATCGGATAACTGAGTGTGGGCAGAAAAAACTTGGGGTTGTCAGGATTTGGATGACCAGAAGAATGATGACGTCACAGTAGCGATAAAGAACCTTGAAAAGAGGATGGGTTTTGAAGGAAAGATGACATCTTTTGTACAGATCATAATACAATTGCTCCATTCATGTCCTGTACAAAATGGGACAGGGGGAGGGGAAATCTGGCCAGTCAGTGCCCCAGAATTTTGAACCTTGGCCACTGAAGCCATTAGTGTTGGGGGGAGTGGAAGATGACTTTGCTGCTGCTGCTGGGTTTGGGGAGCCCAAAGAAGCCAATGACAGCCTTGTTTTTTATCTACTTCAATACACATTGTTCTATGAATTATGTTGGGAAAGAAAAAGCAGAGCTAAAAGGAAAAACCATGGGAGAGATTTTAAAAACAACAGAAAAAAAGAGGGAACACAGCATGTGTTGATATACATTATTTCCTTAGTTCCTCTTCTGGATACAGATGGCATTTTCTGTCCAAAGTCTATTGGGAGAAGAACCAAGCCTTTCATAACTGAATCACACGCTCTTGCTGTTATATAATATAGTCCTGGTTCTGCTTGTTTCATCCGCATCAGTTCATATAAATCTTTCTGGGCCTTTCCATGATCAGCTTGTTCATTTTTTTAGAACAATAATGTCCATTGCCTTCATGTACCACAACTTATTCAGCCATTCCCCAACTGATGGGCATCCAGCTCTTTTCCAGTTCTTTGCTACCATCAGAAAAAAAAGGGCTGCTACAAATATTTTTGCACATGCGGGTCCTTTCCCTCCTTTATGATTTCCTTGGAATACAGACAGTCAGTAGAAGACACAACTGAGTCAAAAGATGTGCAGCTTTATAGTCCCTTGTTCCAGATTGTTCTCCAGAATGGTTGGATTCGTTCACAACTCCACCAACAATGCATCAGTTTCCCACAGCGCCTCCAACATTCATCTTTTCTTGTCATCTTAGCCATTCTGAGAGGTGTGAGGTGGTATCTCAGAGTTGTTTTAATTTGCGTTTCTCTGATCAGAAGTGATTTACCAATGACAGCCTTATCAATGGGGAAGTTTGGGGAGTTTGTACCAACAAGGGAGGGAGGGAGGTGGAGAGGAAGAATTTGGCAAGAGTAAATGTGGCATGAGAAGCAGTCCCAGTGTACGATCCATCTTCCCAGCTACTAATTGGTTGATCAACCTCTCTCTGAGAGCTCGCTGGAGTAAGCCTGTGTCCCCCTCCGAGGACTTTGAAAACCACCAACCTAGAGAACAGGAATTTAATTATACGAGCCCTGCGTGAAGAACAGTATTGGACATTTTATCAGTTTCTTAAGAAAATACCTATATTTAAAGTCACCTTTTAAGAAAAATGGGGCTCTAATGAGGGGAAATATTTGCAAGAATAATGCAGAATATATTGACTGATCCACTCAGGGCTTTTGATCTCACTTCAACAGCATTTAGACCCAAAGATAGGGTTTAACACATGAAGTGAGACAAAGAAATGAAAGGCACTCTCCGCAAAGATCCCAGAAGATAATGGATAAAAATTCAGACACGTTTTCACCCAATCTGGCCTCTTTAATGTCTGCCCTTCAAATGGCTACTGTTCCATTCCTTATCTGACATCATCCAGCAACAAGGAGATTGCTAAAATGGCAAACTCAATCTTCATATCTAGTAAAGCAAAAATGTTTGTGTGCAGAAGAGAGGAGAGGGCTGGCCAAGCTAAATGTTGAGTATTTAAGCACAGAGATCATCAGTTTTGTTCTCACCTGTCACGTCTGGTTACTCACATGAATCTTGGCCACCTGTTCTGTTTACTGATAATTAAGTGTTGCCAGAGGGAGGGGCATGGGCTCTTCCCTGTGATACACTATTTAACCAATGGTTCAGTCTCATGTTTTTTATGGTTTTTGAAGTGCTTGCCAAAACAATACCATTTTAAAGCACTTTCAGTGCTTTAATATAAAATAAGAAACATTCTGCATTATCCTTGCAAACATTTCCCTTCATCAAACCCCCATTTTTCTTAAAAGGTGACTTTAAATAGAGCTATTTCCTTAAGAAACTGATAAAATGTCCAATACTGTTCTTCATGCAGGGCTCGTATAATTTAATTCCTAACCTCTAGGTTGGTGGTTTTCAAAGTTCTCAAAGGGGACACAGGCTTATTCCAGTGGCTTTCAAAGAGACTGTGATAACCAATTAGAAGCTGGAAATCTTATTTTTTTTTTTTTGTCTTTGTAACCCCAATGTCTACCACCTTGCCTCTTCCATAGTAAGTAAGTCCTTTAAAAAGTGCTTGTTGACTGAATCTTAGGAAAGCTTGCCTATTATGGACAGAAATAACCAAGGGTAGGGAGGAAATGAAGCAGAAGTAGTAGCTGGAATTAGTAGAATATATGGAATCACAAATTCCACAAATTAAAAATAAATTGGAGGAGGGGTCAAACATAGGCTCCACTGATCAAATTCCTTTTTGGAACTAATTCAAAGACTGAATAAAAGCTCTTGGTGCTTCATTGAGTGTAGTAAGGGGCATTTAGGTGGTGTGGTGGACAGAATGTGGAGCCTGAAGTCAGGTCTGGCTGACAAACTGATCCTAGGCAAGTCACTTAACTGCCTCACTTTATCTGTAGAATGGGCAGGAGAAACAAATGGTAAATCACTCCAGTATATCTGCCATGAAAAACCCAGATTGGATTACAATGAGTCAAACATGAAAAACAACTGAACAAAGGCAGAATATAGTGAGACTTTGAGATGGAGACTTGTTCTTGTGGTACTCTGTTTTAAGGCTACATCCACCTATTTGGTACACAGACCTCCAGCAAATATTTGTCTCCAAGACCTCCAATTAGGTTATAGGAACAAAGCATTAATACCTCTGGCTCTGGTTTTAACCCATCAGTCAAAAAGTATATGCAAGAGTTTAAACTTGAGTATCTTAGAAAAACACACAAGAAGATGCTATTCAGAAAGTATCTGCAGTCATTGAAATTGAGCGTGATTGCCCTTCTACCTCCTTCCTCATTGAGTCAAATGTGCCCCTAAGCCCTGAACAATCAGAACGATTGCTACTTCATGTGACAGGATGTCTGGGAAAGTCTTATGGGATGGGCATCCCTTTCTAAGCATGATCCCTTCAGAGGAACATTTCCATTCATTAAGCTCCCACTTACCTAGTTTACCTGGAGAGAGAAATTATAAACAGCTCCAGTATCTTTGCCAGGAAAACCCCATGGATAGTATTGCCATGCTTTGGTCCATGGAGTCCCCAAGAATCAGACCCAGCTTGACAGAAAATCTAGCTTTAGTCCAAGTATGAACTAAAGATCCCAGGTCTTGTTTTCCCCACCACCCCATCCTATTCCACATTAGCCCCCCTCAAAAGAAAGATGAAGGTTGGAAATTTCCACAGGGTCCCCATTTTAAAGATGAGGAAATGAAGACTTAGAGGCTTAAAGTGACCCAGTTAGAAATCATCAGAGTGGGAACTTTTAACCTAAGACTCCTAGCATTTTCTTTCTCCTACTAAACTGAAATAATCAGTTCTGTTTTCCCTAAGGGCCATAAGCTGAACTGGCTTTCAAATAGAGACGAAAGGAAAAAAAAATCCGGAGTGAGTTTGGCATTAAGTGCCCATTCCTTCAAAGAAACACTAGCAATAGCTGGATATTAAAAAGGGAAGGGAAAAAAAAGGACAATTATTGTTTAGGGGGAAATTGCCACTTATGTCACTGTAAGGAATGAATAGACTTTGAGCTTGCCTCAGATTTCCTCTCCCAGGAACAAAGAAAGGGTAAATAATCATGGCAAATATAAGGTTTAATTTGGAAGAGTGAAATTATAGAATGATTTCGTTACTCCTCTTGCCTTTTCTGTGGCAATTGGGACAGCTCTTGACAGTGCTGGGAAGCTCTTGGCACCCAGCCAGATCGTTCTCAGACAAAAAAGACACCGGAAAAATGAACTGCCAGGACCTGTTTTATTATTTTTACAAGGAGCAAATAACCTCATGATGAGGAGCAGCCTAATTGGCCGCCTTGAGATCTTTAATAGAAGGATCAGATGTGTTCCTGCCAGTAAAATTGTTGAAAGTTTTTTCATAGAAAGTGTATCTTCCCAGCAGCCTGGCTCAGGATTGTGCTATCTGAGCTTACTAGCAGAGGCTAACCAGTGCAGAAAAGGTGAATTTAGGTCTGTATCCCTTCGTTCACACACATAACTTAGTAAGGAGAGTTTTATGCTCACCTTGAATGGGGCCCAAGCCCTTAGCATAGGAGACTGTTTTGTCCTGGGACAGAATGCATCTTATCTAAACACTCAGTCACTTAATCTTGCAACTCAAGAATAAAAGAATCAACTCAAGTGATTTCAGGGGGTGGAAGAAAAAAAAAAGACGGGGAGAGAGGTGGGTTGGGGCCAGTGGGAGAGAGAAACCCAGGTTTGCAGGGAACCAGTAATCAAAGACATCCAGTCCCCCGGGAGGTTCCACCCCTCTCCGCTGAGGGAAGCCATGGAAAGTGTTACTGGCACAATAAAACTCTTAGCTTTGTTCTGGGGGACATTATGCAGGAGAGACCACAGCATGCAAATAACCAGCCCAGGGCAATTATATAAAGTGGGTGAAGTTTGCTTGGTCCCAAGACTTTTAGAAAGTCATCCCTCCCCTAACCTCCAAGGGCTTTACTCTAAGTACCCCTCTATCTGGTCTCCTTTTTCCCCATGGCCTTTTTTTTCTGAGCTGGTGGGCAACTAAAGTACAAGAAGGATGGAAGGGTAAAAACCAGAGGGCATCTGTTTGAATGCCAGCTCTGCAAGAAAATCTCTTCCCTAAATCTGAGTTTCTTCATCTAGGGGACAGAAGAGCATTGATGGACACTTTTTTTGTCATCTTGGGGGACCTGGGGATTTAGGGGCAAACAGAAGCACCTGACAATGATACTATGATCTCTGCTGTCCCCCATTTTATAGGTAAAATGAGGGAATTGGGCTAGGTGATCTCTCCAAAATGAATAAATAATAAGTTAGCATTAACAGAGGACTTAATGTTTCCAAAGAATGTGACAGGTGATCTGAGAAGACCTGGGCTCAAATCTCTAGTCCTCAATATTTAAATGATTCAGAGTAAGTCAACCAACTCAAAGAGGGCCTGGCAACCTGTAAAACTAGTAAATTATTGTAGATTTTGCAGATCTGCCTCTTTAGAGTGGCCGCTTTTTAGTACATACTGGTATTTAACTTAGAAGATCGAGGCTGTCAGAGAAATTCACTCTAGAATGGAAACAAGTTGGTTGGGGTAAGATTTTTTTGTTTTGTTTTGTTTGTTTTCCTATTAACTAGTTGAGTAAAAAGGTATTTGACTTCAGACACTTATTAGCTGTGTGGCCCTGGGCAAATCATTTAACCCTGTCTCCCTCAGTTTTCTCATTTATAAATGAACTGGAGAAGGAAATGGCAAATTTTTCCAGTACCTTGGCCAAGAAAACTCCCAAAGAGTCGGTCATAATTAAAAAACGACTTAACAACAAAAAAGTTGTTAAATATTCCAACCAGTGTTAAGGAAAGATAAAATGGCAACTAGTTGATTAAATAATAGATCTGGAACACAGTGCTAAAAAAAAAAAAAAAAAAAAAAAAGGTCCAGAGCTATTATTTAGTCAAATAGTTGCCATATATATACATATACATATATGTATATGTGTGTGTATATATATATATACATACACATACATAATATATATGTATGTGTATGTATGTATTATTTCATTGAAGATATTCAAACTTGTCAGAGTTCTCTTAGAACAAAAATTCCTTTTGGACATGAATTGTACAATACAGTGACTTCACACTCTTTATTCTGTGAAGCTGTGATCCTCACAACACTGTGAAGTCGGCACAGAAGGTATCTCCGTTTTACTGATGAAGAAAAAAAGGCAGTTAAGTAATTTGCTTATAGTCCCATCGTAAAAATACCCGGGGCAGGATTTGAACTTAGATCTTCCTGTTTTCAAGTCTAAAGCTCTGTTCCCATGTTGCCTTTTGGTTAATAAAAATCAGTCCTCTTCTGATGAGAAGTGTAATACCAGCAGCTTTATGAATAATAGACCCTATATAGGGTCTATTAATGTGCAGTAGGAATAGCATGTCAGGTAATCTATGCAACAAGCTAATGGTGATGTTGGGGAGATAACTGGCAAACTATCCTACGTAGTCTAAAACCAGCCCCGTGTGCAAACAATACCATTTGAGGTGGGAGAATGGGAGGGGGAGGAGACAAGCCTGGGAACCTTTTCTCAAAATCCCCAGGCTTTAGCACGGTGTCCTTCATGTAACAGGTAGAGAATTAAGTTTGTCTGTTGAATTAGGTGACAGATCATTCACTGTAGAATTAGATGATAAATCATTCACTGATGGCACTGATGGAGCTCTACCCATTTCAAAATGCCAGGTTCATGTGACAGTTCAGAAATCCCTATTAATAATTTACAGTCTCTCAGACACCCACTGATATTCAGCTCTTCACTCTTACCTCCCCCATGTCCAATCATTGGTCAAATCCTACAGCTTCCATCTTTAGAATATCTCCCTTCTCTCCTCTGATGCTTCCACCAACCAGGTGCAGATCCTTATCACTCCAGACTTATACTATCGTACTGACTGCTCCCTGCCTCCTCTCTACCTGCTCCAGTACATCTTCCTGGACTCAGCTATCAAATTAATCTTCCTAAAGGGCAAATCTGACTACATCACCCCCACAATAAACTGCTCTAGCTCCCTGTCACTTTTAGGATCAAATATAAAAATCTCCTGTTTGTTATTGAAAAAAATCTTTCACCCCTTGTCCCTTTCCTACCTACAATTTTCTTTCACTTCCCCCAGACCACCATAAAGTCTGCAATTGCTATTGCTTTCAAAAGGCATTTCATTTCCATAGTCCAGGAAATTTCACTGGCTAGTCCCTAGGCTTGGAATATTCTCTTTCCTCAACTTCATCTTCTGGCCTCTCTGGCTTCCTTTGTCTCATCTAAAATCCCATCTCCGAGAAACCTTTTCTGATCCTCCTTAATGCTAGTCTTCCCTCTGTTAATTACTTCCTATTTGGCCTATATATTATACATAGTTATTTGCATGCTATCTCTACCACTGGATTATGGACTTCTTGAAAGCAGAAACTCTTTCTTTATATCACCAGTGCTTAGCATAGTGCTTGGTGCTTAATAAATTGACTACCCGATTGATCTGCCCTTCTCTACCTGTGTGGAAACCACAAGTGAAAGCTTTTATACAAATCAGCCTCTTATACCTTTATTATCCCTAATCTGAATCAAATATAATAGTTTTCAATTAACATTTGAATCCTCTGGATCCCTAGGTTGAACGACAAATCATTTGGATTCAGAACTACAAGAGCCTTTTAATATTTTACTCATCTGAGGAAAGCAAAGGAGGCAGATCTAGCTGAATTTTCAGTAGATGCAAGCTGCTGTCAACTGTCTATTAAAGGTCTCTTCAAATCAATCTCTGGATAGCAAGAGATGTCTTCCATATATAGGAAGTGATTCCAAGTAAAGATCATCGGGAATGTTAGAGTGGGAATCCACACTCTCCACACTCACCACTTAAATTACTTCATTGGTAGATATAGTGTTGTCAAAGCTAAATCTGGAAGGGTGGATGACTTGCCCATGATCATACAGGGGCTACTTACCAGAAGTGGGATTTGAATCCAGAACATCTGACTCTGGAATCTACTATACCAGGCTGCTTCCCCCAAATCAGCTAACAGTTATTATTAAGCCTCTAATATGTGACCTCACAGAATTGTGAGAGCTCAAATGGGAAAATACTAAATAATTCTATCTCACTATACAAATATAGGACCTAGGACTCTTACAATCAAAGTTGCTCAAAAGATTCCAAATAGATTATGGGGAGACATGGAGCGGGCTCAGAGCATCAAAAATCTCAGGAACAATAGCCTTTTCTTGTAAAATTTGTCATCTACATGGCAAAATATTTAAGCTTCTTTATGAATGGAAGGCAGAAGAGTATGTGGAAAGGGTACTGGATTGGAAGGACTTTGGTTCAGTCACAGTCTTTGTCTTGTTACCTTTTTTACTTATTTATTTTTTGGGGCTTCATATGATTTTAAATTGGAAGGCAGAGCTGGAGAGGGAGATGACATTCCACTGGCTTGGCTTCTGAGAGTTCCACGCCACAATGGGCCATCAGAGGAAAACATTAGATTTCTAATTTCCAGGTCTTTTAGATTCCTGTCATTTCTGTGATATCTACAGGACAAAGGGATATTCCAGTGTGAGGAACCCTCTCTTCTCCTTCTCCTCCCCACACTAAAAGAAGTCCCCAGGTGTGACAATCTCAGTGAATTCTGGAAAGACAAAAGAAGAGCCAGGAGGGACTTTGAAGATGGAAGTGGGTACACTAACTTTGTAATGAAATTTGTTATATTACTTCGAAAAATTCTGTGTGATTGAGCACTAGATTAATGTTATAATGAATTAATTATTGTGCTTTTTGAAAGAAAGCTAAGCCCAAGGGAGAAGTATGAATGAAGGGAAGAAGTAATATTGATCATATGGTATCAAAGATACCTTTTTCTTCATACCTCCCACCCCATAGTTCTTCACTGGAAGCACCTGCTTGGATAGATTCCAGCTTCATTGCTTAGAGATAATCTCCTTGAATCTACCTGAGGAGGTTTACTCTTTAAGGAATAACAAGCTACATTGCCATTTTCTGAGGGGTTTTTGAGCCTGCCTTACTCAAGAAACCAAAGGGAAGGATTTGGAAAAAGTTGCGAATATGGAAAACATGCTCAGGGGGTGCATGAGCACACATTCTATTTAGGGATCATGAAAGCATTGCCAGTCAGGGAACATAAGAAAGTCAGAGGGTATTGACAAGGGTATAGGGGGAGTCTAAGGCAGGAGTAGGGAAGGAAAGGAGAGGAAATGACTAAAAACATTTGCTTTAAAGTTAAAATGAAAAAATAAAAGCATAAGCATAATATGAAACACTGAATAATCACCTATTTTCTGTAGTGAATAAAGTCCATTTTTATTTATAAGTTAGTTCCCTCATCAAATAAATGGACCAGGGTTGAAATCTTGTTACAGTGTCAATAACAAAGAGACTGGTCGGTGCAGATCTTGGTACAGCAAACAGGGCATCATTTCCACAATGGGCAGGAATCCTTTGAGAGAAATTTCCTTCCTGAGTCTAGCTTTTTACAAGCCAGCCAGGGTAGTACTATGAACCACACAGTACATGGGGGTGAGCGGGCATTGAGACTTTATCTGGGGGTCTTTGAGGTGTTGCTTATTACCTTCAATGACTCCAAGAGCATTCTGATATGATTCATGCTGAATAAAAAAATGGATGATTTTCCAGAAACTGCAAAGTTCTGGCAATTCCACCAGAATTGTCCAACAGGTGGACTCAAGGGGCAGCAGCTCTGTTTAACAGATGGAAAAAGCCAGGCCCAAAGAAATAGCCTTGAACCTAAGCTAAAAATGCATAGACTCTATTAGTCCCCCAGTTAAAACTCTTTACATGTAAGAACTTCTACTCCGTTTGCCACCCCCCTCTCTAAGAAAGTATTGAAAGCAGCCTCTATGACTGGCTTGTTGGAAATCATCATCTTAGTGTTCTGATGCATGGAGTCCAGAATGGAATCAACAAGAGAATAATCTCAAACCCTTGATCTTTAGGAATTAAAGGCATTAGCCTGATATTGTGTGTGATTATAGGCCAAGTGGAAGACAATACAAATGAAATATCCTTCTAAATCCCCTATGAATTTGTTTATATTTGAACTAGTAATCATTTGGAGATGGGGTGGAAGGACACAGGAGATAGACATTTGAATTCAAATCCTTCAGTACTTGAGAGCAATGTGGCAACAGGCAAGTAAATTAACCTCTCTCAGACTATTTCCTCATCTGTAAAAATCCATAAAATCACACTTGCAGCATGTCTCGGTTGTAATGAGAATCACATCAGATAATGTGAGTTTAAAAACTTTAAGTTCTATACAATGGCCAGTTATAATCATGATCCAATAATGATGACGTCTTTCCAGTCCCATATGGGAATTAATAATAATAATAAATAGACTATAAATAGTATTATAAAGTTTCTAAAATACTTTTTTTTGGGGGGGGGGCTGAGGCAATTGGGGTTAAGTGACTTGCCCAGGGTCACACAGTCAGGAAGGGTTAAGTGTCTGAGGTTATATTTGAACTCAGGTTCTCGTGACTTCAGGGCTAGTGCTCTATCCATTGCTCCACCTAGCTGCCCCTCTAAAGTACTTTTTACATAGAGTATCTTAATTGAGTCTCACAACAGCTGTTTTTTGGCAGCTATTGTATTACTATTATTCCTATTTTATAAATGAGGAAAATAAGGCTAAGTGATTTGGTCAGGCCCACACAATTGGTTTGTGCTCAAATAGAATTTGAACTTGGATCTACATTTCCAAGTCCAACACGTTATAACCACTCTTCCATATTATAAATCCAATAGAGCTCAGGGTAGCCTTTAGCTGCCATTTTGATCTAAATGACTGTTGGGATGCCCCAACATATCCTAAGGCAAAGGATGAAACACCGAATCTAGTTGGATGGAGGAGAAATGAGAATTCTCTTAGCCCCTAAGTGGAACCAGTAGCTTCAAAATGGTCCAATACTATTTCTTCAGAATCTTAACAATTGGATGAAGATAACCTGTGGACATCCCACCTGGAGACAGGGTAACATACTGTGGAAACCATCTCAGATTAGTTTTAGAATTGTGGACCTACCAAAAGGCCATCAAACTTGCATGCTCTTTGAGCCAATGATATTTCTCACTGGGCCTGTATCCCAAAGAAATCATAAAGGAGAGAAAGGGACCCACACGTGCAGAAATGTCTGTGGCAGCCCTATTTGTAGTGGCCAGAAACTGGAAACTGAATGGATGCCCATCTGTTGGGGAATGGCTGAATAAATTGTGGTATATGAAGGTTATGGGATATTATTGTTCTGTAAGAAATGACCAGCAGGATGATTTCAGAGAGGCTGGAGAGACTCACATGAACTGATGCTGAGTGAAATGAGCAGGACCAAGAGATCATTGTACACGGCAACAAGATTATGAAATGATTAATTTTGATGTATGTGGCTCTTCTCAATGAGATGATTCAGGCCAGTTCCAATGATCTTATGATGAAGAGAGCCATTTGCACCCAGAAAATGACTTTGGGGACTGAATGTAGACCACAACATAACATTTTCATTTTTTTGTTGTTGTTTGCTTGTATTTTGTTTTCTTATTTTTTTTCTTTTTTAATCTATATTTCTTGTGCAGCTTATGGAAATATGTATAGAAGAATTGCAAGTTTAATATATATTGGATTACTTGCCTTAGGGGAGGGGGTGGAGAAGGGAGGGAAAAAAATTAGAACACAAGGTTTGCAAGGGTGAATGTTGAAAATTAATCATGCATATGTTTTGAAAATAAAAAAAAGTGTGGGCCTAGACTGAAGTCAAACAGATAGCAAAGAACCCCAAAGCAAGACCTAAATCCATTGCTGACAGTTTCTTCACTTCTGCAGTATTTTACCTATTGGATGAATTAAGATTTTCAGAAAACAAATGGATTAGTGGTCTTGAAAGCAATATTTCCATGGAAATTATCTGATGGATATAAATACAGACTTACTAAACCTTTTATTTTTTTCAGATTCATTCATTTAGTGAGCATTTTTTTTTTGTAAAGCCATTCTGTGAGCAAGGCACTATGCCAGACAACTGAGAAGAGACAAAGATAAATAGGATAAGGCATGGTCCCTGCCCTGAGGGAGCTCAAAAGTCAGGAGGGGAAGATAAAACAAACAATAAGCGGAAGGACGGCACAACTCCAAAGCAGCGTTCTGAAAGGGGGGAGTGGTCACTATAAAGTAGAGGAGGTGTCCCTCAAGGATGGGGTCATTTTCATTTTGTCTTAGTAACTTAAAACACCAAGCATATACATGTTTAATAAATGCTTGCTGGGTTGGAGTGGAGAGGATCAGGTAGGGCTTCTATAGGCAAAATTAGGGTGAGAGGAAGGAGGAAAAAGCCAAACTGGAAACCACCAAAGATATGTTCAGTTTCCCAAATTGCGATTTTTTTTTTCTCCCATTGTGGCAAGAGCACTTTGTCACCAGGATGTAGTTTTAAAATATTAACTTAAATAAAAGTGACCTTAAAAAGTATAATATTCAAGAAAACTTAGGAAACTTCAGCAATCCTCCATAATTAAAGTAATAAAGCCATAGAAAAGAGGTTAGTTCTGGCTCCAGAACTGAAACATTTCCCTATGAAATGTAATCTTGTCTTGTCAATGATGACTTTTTAGAAATGCCATCTAAGAGACCTGCTTCAATCCCTAGAGAGCTCTATAGTCTTCTGGGCTTATAGTATTTCCCTTGGTGGACACACACACACACACACACATACACATAGGAAAAGAGGGAGCTGGCAGTGTTCTTCTTCATTGCTCACCATCCCTCCTCTGGTAAAGGTCTCACCACTTTTCTAAGTGTTGCAGTTTAAGGTTCTCTATGCCCTCTCTGTGATGAACTTTGGTGCAAGAAAAGCTTCTCAATCTCTTTCTACATGACTATCATTTGTTCTTTTTTTCCATTTTATTATAGCTTTTTATATACAAAACATATGCATGGGTAATTTTTCAACATTGACCCTTGCAAAGCCTTCTATTCCAACTTTTCCCCTCCTTCCCTCCACCCCCTCCCCTAGATGGCACGTAGTCCCATACATGTTAAATATGTTAAAGTATATGTTAAATACAATATATGTTTATATATTTATACAGTTATCTTGCTGCACCAAGAAAGATCAGATTTAGAAAGAAGGTAAAAATCACCTGATAAGAAAAACAAAAATGTAAGCAAACAATAAGAGAAAGAGTGGAAATGTTATGTTGTGGTTCACACTCATTTCCCAGAGTTCTTTCACTGGTTATAGCTGGTTCTGTTCATTACTGATCAATTGGAACTGATTTGAATCCTCTCATTGTTGAAGAGAGCCACGTCCATCAGATTTGTGTTGAAATGTATAGCTATCATGCATTCTTAATCCAATATTCCTCCTGCACCACCTTGCTCTGCACTGTCATAAACCTGCTTTATGCTTTAGATCTATACATTTGCACACCCACCTCTTTAAATTTTTCAAAGCCACTTTTATATTATAACAGAAAAAAATAGTGTCATTACAGTTTTATGATTTTCCTCAGAAAAGAAAAATGTAAGATAAGTTATACAGATGTTAGTTTAATTTTACAAAGGAGGAGACAGAAGCCAGAGGAGTGAAGGGACTTGCCCCTAGTTTCTCAGCCAGCAAGCATTAGAGATGGCACAAATAGACATACGTCCATTCTCTTTATTCAAAAGCTGAGTTGTGGGAGCAATTTGTTAATCTGACCCAAGATGTGAATTCATACAACTTGCCCTGTAAAAGCTTGGGTTTCTGCAGTGTTAGCATCTAGGGACTGAGACCCATCTGTCTCTTCATCAAATAAGACAGAAAAACTTGGCAGAAATAGTTCCATCAAAGAGACAGCAGCAGCAGGTCTGTAAAATATTGCTTTGAGTTTTAGGACTGGAGCCTGGGAAATGAATATTTACCACAAATTACCTCACTTAGCATATACACTGTGAACTATGCCCAAGTCCAGCAGTTTAATTACTATGTTTGCATGTACTAGGTTTATTATTAATTTCATGTTGAATAAATGTGTGAACAAGTGAATGGATAAAAGGATGAGCAGATGAATGGATAGATGGATGATTCTCACTATATTTTCCATCAGCTCCTTTTCTTAAATAACAAGAAAGGGAATGAAGTGATGACATGGGTGAGAGAGAAGACTCCCAACAAATAGACATTTCAAGGGATTTATAGGATATTCAAAGTTGAGAATGACCTAAGAGATCACTCCTCCCTTTCCAAACTCTTAGCTTTACAGGACAGGAAACTGAGGTCTAGACAAGTGAGAAGGCTTACCCAAAGTTCCATTGGGATCTCACTAATGACATAGGCAGAAGTAGAACCCAGACATCCTGCCTATTGTCTGTTGTTCTTTCTGTCATAATATGAGATTCAACTTCAGGCTTCCATTTTAGAGCTGGATAGGATTTTTGACTGTAAGTCATATAGAAAACTGTCCCAAAGGGAGGCATTCTGCTCACTTGTACTGTCCTTGTTTTTGGACAAGCAGAATTTGGAATGTCAATCTGTTGTCTTTCATAAAAACACAGAAGTTGGACTCTGGACAGCATTTCTGCCTCTATTTCTACCTCCCAAGCCAGGCTGAATTGTACCCTCTTTCAAATCTAGTGGAAAAAGTCACTGATATTTTTCCTGACCCCATCTTTAATTTTATTCCTGTGATATATTTCCCAAGCTGAGAAATAAAAGAAAAAGATACAGTAAAGTTACAAGAAGGCACCCTAATTAGCCATTTCCCTTCCCTTACTAAAGATGTAATTGAATCTAATGAGAAAAACATTTATATTACAAGTCTGTAGTTTTATTTCTAGGTCAAAAGCACTTTTTTTTCAATTTTGGCAGAAATCCTTAAAGAGCCCACTATTTTCTATTGTCCCCAGTTCAGTTCATATTTAATTCGGCAAATATTTATCTTCTACTCTGTGCCAGGGACTATGCCTGGTGCTGCTTTGTGGTGGTTGTTCAGTTTTTTCATTCACATTTGACTCTTTATGACCCTATTTAGGGTTTTGTGGCAAAGATATAGGAGCAGTTTGCTGTTTCCTTCTTCATCTCATTTTACAGATGAAAAAACTGAGACAAATAGAGTTAAGTGACTTACCCAGGTTCACACAGCTAGAAATAAATGTCTAAAGCCAAATTTGAACTCAGATCTTCCTGACTCTAAGCCTGGAGTTCTGCCCACTGAACTATCTAGCTACTTTTGGTTCTGGAGCTACAAAAATAAAAATAAAACCATCCCTACATTAAATAAGCTTACATTCTACTGGAAGGAATATAACATAGACACACACAAGTAAGTGAATAAAAAATCACACATAAAAACTACTGCAAAGTAATAGCAAGGAAGGAATATTAATAATTTACAAGATTAATAATGGTATCATATATGATGAGTCATCTGAGTTATGCTTTGAAGTATTCCTCAAGGCATATGTGAAGAGAGAGTATACTCCAGAAATGGAGACCACTTTTTCAAAAGCAAAGAAGAAATGAAATAGAATATCCTACATGGAAAAGCTAGCAGGATAATTTGACTAAAACAGAGAGAATGGAAAGGGGAGTGATCTGAAATAAAACCGAAAAAATCAATGGGAGACCCATTAGAGAGAATGTGAAATGTCAGGCTGAGGCATTCACATTTTTACCTAGAAGTAATAGGGAGTTACTGAGGATTTTTCAAAGAAGCGGGATATGCTTTAGCAATATCAGTTTGATAACTATGTGGAAGATAGATGTCATGGAAGTAAGATTAATAAAACTTGGCATTTAACTGGAAATGGGGCATGAGGGAGAGAAGGAACTGAAGGATAACTGTCAACTGGACCAGAATCAGCCTCTAATCTGGGCAGGCTAGAGACAGGACAATCAGGACACAAACAAAAGTTTAATTTCAAAGTGAGGGAAATGGCTTGTAAGCAAAGATATGTACCAGAGCCTGCCTCTAATGGAAGGAATCTGAGACAATATGGGGGGATTTTTAATACTTATACCTATGGTTACCTAGTGAGTTCTAGCCCTGACAACAGGAGTAACAGCAGAAGTGTCTCAAGTTTGATTCAGAGCAAGCCTTCGTGACCAGAAACAATTCTGGGATTACCAGAAACAATTCTGGGATTTTGCTGTGGCTGAGATCATCCAGAGAAGGAGAGCAAAAGATTGTTGTTATACCAAACTCAGAGCACAGCCTGCTTGCCACCTTAGCTCTGGAAAACAGAGTGTCTCCTAATATCTTGACATTTCCCCGACTTTTGGCCAAAGTCAAGGAGTCTGAAAGAACCCTTACCTTTATGACCGAGAAGGGAGAAGCAAGCAAAGATGTTATGAAAAGCCAGTTGGACCAGGACAAGATATTGTACAGGGAGTTATTTTCTTAAGGGAAATTACAGGGGAAATGTGTCTCAAGTAGCCATTGTTTGCTAGTAGGAAGAAAAGTGAGAGGGGCAGCAAAATTGTAGAGGAAGAAAATGACAACATACACTTGAATCAGCCTTGGTGGTGTTATATTCAGCCCTCATCCAAAATCTTGGGACAGCTATCTCATCTGGATGTCAGCTGCTTCTGGATCCATACTAGACAAACCTTGAGGTCCCTGGAGGATTTCACTGTCTATTATGATATATGACATTATTGTAATGTGTCTCTCTTCCATTTATAGCAAATTTCTATAATCAAGAAGTTTTGTAAGGATAACAAGGGGCAGGGAATTTCTTCAGTTGATCCACAAGTTTGGCAACTGTGAGAAGAGTCAGAAGGACAAAAGGGGGTCTCAGAGAAAATTCCCTGCCCCTATCTTTGAACATGAGTTTCTGGTCAGCAAACATAGGTCTTTAGTTAAGAGTCTGTAAACAACATATAGAAATGGTCCAGCTTCCTAACTATACAGGGCTAAGTTCTAACAATGCAATACAATTTTCTCACAATCCCCATAACAGCATAATTACATTTAATCAGGTATAGATTACTCCTTTTGAGAAAGAAGATTTACACGGCAGCAAGATAACCAAAAAACATACACATCCTGAAATAAAGGAAAAAATCAATACAATAGTTATTACCAAAATTAACTAAAATCAAATCTCCTTGTATTCTAGTGATTTATTCTTAATATCCATTTAGTGAACACATTTGGAGTCCCAGATATCTCATGTAGCTATCTAATCCCTGGATATCTTTTCTTAAACAATATACTTTACTCTCAGGTTAGCTCTAAAAGGGGATCTGATTCTTTGGTTCCAAAACTAAATGTTTCTAGATAATTTTACCAGTAATATCATTTAAATTTGGGTCTCCGATTTTGACACTTCAGAGAATTTCAGTTCATATACCATTTGCTATGTCTATCCTTACCTAAATCCTATATCTGATATGACAATCTTTTAAAAATTTATAAAGGTCCATCTGCAAAATGAGCTCTTCCACCTTTCAAAATTATCAGGTACCTTTAAAATAGGAAAATAATTTCACTTTCTTTACCATTATCCATACAATTTATGTGTAACTTCCTTAATACTTAATAAAGCCTTAATCCAATTTTGAGAATTTATTAAAACATACTCAAGGCTGAATTTCCGTGATAAACAAATTTGAAGCAATCATATATATATAAACTCTTAGAGAAAACAGTCTAATCCTAATCCTTTCTCAAAATTTATATTCCACTTATTGAGAAAACTTTTACATTGCAACTTTTTCTTATTACCTTGTCTAATCATTTCTCACTCAAAAGAATATCATTCTTATATCATAATTTGAGCACAAATTAAAGTTAAAGTTGTAATATGTACATCATTCTATTATAGTAACTCAGATATTCCAGTATTGACCCATTATTTAATAGATTATTGTTATCCTTACAAAACTTCTTGATTATAGAAATTTGCTGTAAATGGAAGAGAGACACATTACAATAATGTCATATATCATAATAGGAAAAAAATTGCCTTGCCTCTGTTTGATTTCAGGCATGAGTCATATCTGAGAGTCAGTCATGTAGTCACTGTGTGTCAAAAGCAAGGCTCAGGATTAACCAGATGGGAATTTTCCTTTTCATTGAGGAAATAGTACAATGGGGAAATAGAGTCAGGAGGCCCCTACCTAGGCTGTGCCCATATTGCCCCTAAAACTTTCCTAGGCACTGCAGAACATGCCATTTTCTATTGGCTTCATGACAATTCAAATTCCCATACTCAAAGGTCAAACAACAGTAAATTAGAGTCCCAAGTATTTTTATCTCAAATAGCAAAATTTCACTAATTACAAAGGGCTTGAATATCTTTCCTGATGTTTCCCTAACAGTTCACATTTCATTAATCCTTTATTTATAAATTAAAACTATCCACATTCTGGAGCTTCAGACAGACAGCAAATACCTAACAGTTCATATGTTGAAACTACATCTCTAAACCATCACATACACCTTCATATTAGCCAAAAATTTCAAATGAAATTTTGCTATTATATTAAATTTATTATTATTTGCTTTATCAGAAAATATACCTCATTAAATTTTCAAATATTTTGTCACATCTTTTAAAAGCCCAATTCATGGATAACAACATCCAGATTAAAAACTTGTTTTACCTAACAGCATTTCTGTTATAATAGTCTTTCAAATTTCAAAGAGGAGAATTTAGAAATACAGTAACAACATGAACAATAAACCTCAAATGACTTTCCAAATTATCACATATAAAAAACATTGATCTTATTACCTCTGGCATTTTAAAACTACTTTAAAGTTATCAGGCATGGAACAATTACATTCAATTAAAGAAATAATGTAGTATTTAGCATATGCTAGCCAATATATTAAACACTTTGAAATGATTATTTTTATCTCACACCAACCCTGGGAGGTGGCATTTTTCTCTTTACAGATCAGGAAATTGGGTCAAAGATAAGGTAACTTTCTTAAGATTACACAGTCAATAAATTTAAACAAGGGCAGAAGTTGGGTGTCCTTTCTACCTACTGTACTGGAGATACCAACTGGACTTGGGGAGGGGGGTGACAAAGGGCAATGATTGCAGAACAAAATATTAACTACCATTAATGATGGTTCCTGGTGGAAGGGCAAAACAGATGCTGGTTCTGGGGCCTGACACCCTGACAGCTACAGTATGGGGGCTAGGTGCTGCTGGGGCAGAGTGGACAGGATGTACTGCACTTCAGTATGCCCTCAGGCTTGCCTAGAGGGAAGAAATGAGAAAAAGGCCCAGGGGCTTGGGGTATTTGGGCCACTGCCCGTGGGGGGCCTCCACTACAGCTATTGACCCCCCCCCTCCACCAGGTGAACTCTGGTCAATTAATGAATCCTGGGGGGATTAGAGGGGCAGAATGTAATTCAAGTTTCTCTATATTTTCCCAGTATTTTTTCCAACAATGTATTTGAGAGTCTGATTTGGGATAAGAGGGGTTAAAAGGGAGAAGATCTCTGACCTGTAGGAGTTTCTGTTTTCATGGTTAGAATATCAAGAAAAGATTAACAAAAGTTTGCTATAAGGTGCAAATTGTTTACCTATTTTTTTTTTCTTCATTCTGAATTTACTTTCAAACTAGCTGGCTTGTTTCCTTTCCCTAAAACAATGAGGCCATTTATTTTGTCATTTACTTTTAAAACATTCAGAGTTTCATTCTTATTTTTCCTTAAAACAATTCTACAGAATGGAACCCCAAAATTTACTAAGATATTTCAGAAGAGAGTGAGTTCCTGGAATTACCCATAAAATCTCAGGAATTCTCCCTTGCAATCTTGAAATGATTAATCATCAAACTCCTTAATCTGCTAAAAATGTTTTTAATAGTTCCACAAACTTTGGTTATCTAACTTTATTTCTGTAATTCCAAAGCTGAAATGACAGGAAAATAAGCAATTTACAGGGTTTTTCTTTTCCTTTTTTTAAATAACTTAATCTCACTTAGGAAGCCTAACGTGGGAATTAGTTCTGTTTATTGGGACAATTGCTTCAACTATGAAAGTTCATTAATTTTCCCCCCTGTTCTAAACCCTCTGGCTACAGCCCTTAGAAGTTTTTATGGATGGTTACATTTTATTTCTCCCAAGGTAATAGAATATAGTTCACAATACAAAGATCACACAAATGTCTTATATTTTTAAAAGACACAAACACAGACAAAAAGACAAGACAGACACAGACAGATACAAAGAATTCTAACAAAGCACACAGTTACAATTCTAATGTTTAACTGGTTGGGTTGAGGCACACAAATTACCCAGGTGTCCAATTAGAAAGCATGAAGTTGAGATTTGTTCAGAGAGGTGTGCAGAGAAGCCAAATACAGAGGTGTAGAGTTCAGGTATTTTTTCTTATTTTTATTTATTTGTTTAAAGATGGCAGGACTTGGGCAGATTTCTAGGGATAACTGAGCGTTGAGGGCAATGAAAAGTAAGATGGTACAACTTTTCCACCTCCTGGACCATCCTTTAAGGGTATATGAAAGAATGAGTAGGTAGTACTGGGCTAGTACCCAGGTATCTTTATCCACTCCTTATCCAATCTTCTTCAGGAACTGTCCTTCCATTAGCTACGTGACTATCTAGACATTGTCATCAGCCAACTTCACATCTTTCCATCTGATCTACACAAAGATATGACCAAAAAACTGTCAAATAATTGACTAAAATCCCCAACTATGGCACTTTCCTAAGCCCACTAGTCTATTGATCTTCCCCCCCCCAAAAAAAAAGGAAGAGAAATCAGTTTAGTCCTACTCATTTCTGCTCATGCTAGTGCTTGTTGTTGATTGTTTCTCTGAGTACTGACAAATCATCTAACAATGGTCTAGAATTTTGACAAGGATCAACTTCAAAGTTTTTCTCTGTTTGGGGGAATTTTTTAATGGCCTTTTCTGATATATGATATAAGACTTGCCTACCTCTGGTCTTCTATCATTGCTCCTATTTTTCACGATTTCTCAGATTTCCAACAATGGTTTGACACACATATATACAAGTTCTTTCAGTCCTCTGGAATGTAATTCATATGTGTGAATAGATTTGAACTCATTTACATTAACTAGAAGCTCTCTTATTCTCCCCTCATCTGTTCCAGGTTTCAGTTCCCTCTTAGTTATAGTTTCAGTTTGAAAATCCTACTTCTTTAGGGATGCAAACAGGATTTGAATAATTTTGTTTTCTTTCCAATTATAATATTTTACCAGTTGATTCAAGTAGTGCATTTATCCTTTCTTTGTTAATCTTGATCCACATATATTCTGGTGCATGACTATATATATGATCACAGGTAAATCATCTCTAGCCACCTCAGTTTGTTTAGTTGTAAAATGGAGATAATAATACTTTGTACTTTCTAGCTTCCCATTATTGTCATGAGCAACACATCAGATGAAGAAACACTTTGTAAGATGCTATAAAAATTCAAGCCACTATTACTTTATCTCCTTATACTGTCATCCTCCAAAAACCATCTATTTTTATAAATTTCTCTGAGCATTTTTCTTCTTTCTCAAGCTTCAATTAAAAGTTCTCATGATTGGTTCAACAAACTTCCTGCCAAACACATCCTTCCCAGGCCTCATGAGGCGAACTCCTTCCCTTACTAGAAGTCCATCAATCTAGTGTCTTAAGCCGCAGTCCAAAACAAAACTTCACCAGTGCCATCTGTACAGCCAGCTGTGCACTTCCCACATCTTCCTTTCTCTTCCAGAGGTACAATCTTTAAGTAGCAATAAAAAATGAGAAAAATTCACTTGTGCTCCCGGGTCCTTCTCCTTATCTAGGACCTCAAAATTACCAGAGATTTCTTCTACCTGAATCAACATTCTTGGTAAGTTTTCACAAATTCTTCATCACCAAGAAAACTGTGTCTCCTCCCAGTTATCCATGCAGGTCTGCATAAGGTCCTTATCAGTGTCTCTACTCAAGGAACGGGTACCCCCAAAATCTGCTCATTTTTCTATAGAACCTGGAAGCTTCTATTTCTTCAGAAATCTAGGTTTACCCTTTATCAGAATCAGTTCTAGAGCTTCAACAGCTCTGAGCTTTTCTTTTTTATGACACTTCTTTGACTTATCAGTCTCCATATTGGATTTGGTTTTCCCAGAACATATTTTACTCCCCTTGGCTTCCTTCTTGGATTATTTCCTGGATCTTATCTAGAAACTCTTCACTCTCTCTAAGTTAGAGTGTACAAAAGCATTCCTCAAGCCTTCCTCCTCCTAAAACAGGAAGATCAACTTACAGGTAGAGCTGTGTCTTAGGCAGGAAAACAAAGCATAAACCTTCCAAGTCACTCAATTTCTATACTCCCTAGATCTCAAGTGGAATGCAGACTTCTGTTCCCTCTCACCAATCCCTTAAAAAACAAACAGAACAAAAAAATAAAAAATCCTATCATTAAAAATGCTATCAAATCTCCTAGTCCTATGGAAAAATTTAGGTTCAAATCTCACTTCTGAGATATTACTGGCTAAATATGACCTACAGACAAGTCAGTGAATCTCCCAGTGCTCCAGGCAATGCTCTAAGACTATGGGATACAGAGAAGGTGCCTACCTGTATTACTAGAGAAAGTTTTCTCATCCCTAGACCTATAGGGAATGCAATTTTTTTTCAACCTAGTCGCTAAATTTTTTTTTAGCTTTTTGTTTTCCAAAATATACGTAAAGATAGTTTTCAACATTCACTCCTGCAACATCTTGTGTTTCAAATTTTTCTCCCTCTCTCCCTCCCTCTTCCCTGCCCTAGACAGTAAGTAATCTAATATGACTAAAAATGTGCGATTCTTCTATCCATATTTCCACAGTTATCATGCTGCACATGGACGTGGCTCTCTTGAACAATGAGATGGTTCAAACCAATTCCAATTGTTCAGTGATGAAGAGAGCCATCTACACCCAGAGAGAGAACTATGGGAAATGAGTGTGGTTCATAATATGGCATTTTCACTCTTTTTGTTGTTGTTTGCTTGCATTTTATTTTGCTTTTCTTTTTTTCTTGTGTGGCACGATAATTATATAAATATGGATGTACATATTGGATTTAACATATATCTCTACCATGTTTAATGTATATTAGAGCCATCTGGGGAGGGTGTGGGGGAAGGAGGGGAGAATTGGAACACAGGGTTGCAAGGGATAATTGAAGAATTGTTCACACATATATTTTGAAAAACAAAAAGCTTTATTTTAAAAAATCAGATTAGAGGACAGCTAGGTGGTGCAGTGAGTAGAGTACCAGCCCTGAAGTCAGGGGGACCTGAGTTCAAATCTGACCTCAATCATTTAACCCTTCCTAGCTGTGTGACTCTGGGCAAGTCACTTAAGCTCACTTGCCTCAGCAAATAAATAAATAAATAATCTGATCAAAAGGAAAAAAAAGCTGAATCTTCCTGACTTCCTATCCACTGCACCACCTTGCTGTACCATTTTGCTATTAAGCATCTCAGTTGTCAGCAATCAACACTGGTTTGTTCAGTTGAGTGTCAGGCAGTCTCCTTAAGCAATCACCAAGCATATAAAGAACTCTTGACCAAAAACTCTTTCAATCACTCCTTCCCCTCCCTGTGATTTTTCAATGGTTTTATTTATTCAAAAACCCACCTTCATCACTCACTGCTTTCCTGAATCTGAAACTTCATCATAGGCCTAGACTATTTGCCTCCCATTCCCTTCACTCTGAGCCATGAATGCCATCTTTCTTCTTTCATTTAAATGGCTCTCAAAAACCCCAGTGCTTAAAAATCTACAGAAAAGGTTATTCAGAGAAAAATCAATTTCTTCCATTTAAATGAAACTCTCATGACTGGTCTCCTTGACCTCCTTCCAATCATGCATTTACCTCTCCCATCCTAAAGGAGTAGTCTTTTAAAATGCATTTAACCTGGGTATTTTTACATCAATATTTTCATTATTCCTTCTGCCAGTGTAGATTAGGAGTCTTTAATACATGGTCTGTGTGAGTTAGTGACTGAGAAAATTCGTCACTCAGTAGCCTCTCCTAAAATTGCAAACGGGTTCTTGGGTATGTATAGTCCATCACTAGACCTGCATCCTAGAACTATGAATAATGTAAATACCTCTAAAGTTTATTCAGTTGTTAATGCAACATTCTCCTTCATCTGTCAATAGCTCCTGATGTTTATATCTATCTTCAATGACAAGCTAAAGAATACCAGGCTGGCTTGGGTTCGATTCTTGGCCATTTCTTTGTTTATAAAATGAACATGTTGGATTACATAATCCCAGAGATACCTTCCAGGTCTAAAATAGATGAAATTACAATCCTAAGTGACAGGAAATTGATTCTCTGTAGTTCTCTTTATGTAACACCCAGTGTGCCATCTTGTACAATCAAATCTTGAAATTATTTTTGATGATGATGATGATGATGGGGCCTAAGGGAACCTCTAGATTATTTTCAGTCACTACATCTCTGGGTCTAAGTTTCTTCATTCATAAATTGAAGCTAATCAAATTCTATAATGAAAATTAATGGAGTTTAAAATCCTTTATGACCCTTAGAGTCTTCTGACTTGGTTCTAATTTCCAATCAATCCAACAAACACTTATTAAATTCCTACTTTGTGCAAGATGATGTTTTAAGTGTTGGGAATATAAAGACTTTTTAAAAATCATTTATTGAGGCAATATGGTGTGTAAAAAGAACACTAAATGAAGAGACCAGGGTTTCAGTCCCACCTTTCTCCCTAACTCCATGACCTTAAACAAGTAAGCTCCATTCTCTGGGCCTCAGTTTATTCAGAAAATGAGGAGGTTAGATTGGTTGATTCTTTAGATCCCTTCTCACCCTAACATTCTAGGCTTCTCTTCCTCTTAAAAATATGAATGTTTGCTTTTTTAAGGATCGTCTTAATTTGTAGAATTAGATCCCCGTACCTAGTACTGTGCCTTGCACAGAGTTGGAGCTTAAATCAATGTTTGTTGATTCAGATTGAAATGTGGTTCTTGAGGATTAATTGGTCATTTTCTTTCTCCCTTCTCTCTCAGGCACAGGTTTGTGTTTCATAGATTTATCTACGGGAAAATGATATTCAGCCACAGTGAAATCCCGGATACTTCTGGGCTACAGATGAAACTCATCTGTGTCCATTTCTAGGAAGTCACCTACCACTATTGCTCCTCCTTTAAAAGAGAGTTCCAGACCAGTCGGAATACTAGGAATGAGAATTTGGCATTGTCCAGCAACATGGCAGGCAGGGTAAGGTAGGGGGTAGGTATCTAAAAATCAGCCCATCCATGGGAAAGCTAATGTAGATGGAAGAGTAAGAGAAGCCACCAAAAAGTGATTTCTTTCTCCCTTTCTTCATTTATCAGACCTTGTCAAGAAGCCGAGGAGCAGAGCAAACAGCATAAAGTTTAAAACCTAGTTCTCTTTTATCTAATTTTTTTATTCCATTTTAAATTCTGTACAGTTTCCCTCCCTCTTCATGCAAGTCATTCCATGTTTTTCTAATTGTGAAATACTTTCATTACTTTGCTCTCAGCAAAGGGTAAGTCAGCCACAGTGTCTCCAGTGCATTATTATTGATAGATCAGAGTAAAACATAATATCTCTCCATGAGCAGGTTTTTCTTTGAACTTAATAAACCACCCTGGAACATAAAGACAGGACCGACAGGTGTTAGACAATAGGATAAGTCTGTTACCAGGTTATTTGCATAATTTTAAATAGAGATGCATTGAGGTATGAAGTATATGAAGTATAAAGTAAATGTGTCAAATAATAAAAACAAAGTATTTTGGAGAAACAACTTATGTTCACTCCCCAGCTATGAAATTATTCAATATTTTATGAAATATTTTTGCTTTTGCATGAAAAGACTATAGAGGAAGGCCTTGTGTCCAATTAAAAAAAAAACAGTTATTGTTTAAGGTAGCTCTTTCAAGCAGATAATGTAATCTCTTATTTTTTAAATTTATGGAATAAAACAAACACAACAACAAAAAAAATGACTTCATATAAAATTCCAAATCTACCATACACAACTTGCTATTCCTTTCAAACATAAAACAAAATTATCATGTAATTCTTAAGAAATTCCTTGGATACAAAAATCTAATTATCCTCATTCTACAGATGATTCCTTCATCTGAGACTCCCGAGAGCTCAGTGGACCCACAGACAGTAAGTTGTGGAGCTATAAGGAAAACTTTGGTCTTTTGACTTCATAATCCGTGTTCTCTTTACTAAGACATTTTTCAGTTTCTCTTTGAATATAGTATCCAAAGTAATTCACTTTTCCCCCCTCAAGATTATGAAATACTACCAGGAAGAAACATTAAATAAGGAGATTTAACCTCAATTCTTTTTCAATTGCAAGGGAAAGGGGTCAATGAAAATGAGCTTTCTGATGGCAGAATGAGTGAGCTAGTGGGTCTGGATGTCTGTATAATGCTTGTTTCTTTCACTGAAATCTGAGACTGATTTTTGCCTTTCTTTGTATCTCCCAAACCTTAGCATAGTTCCTGGTACCCAATAGGTGCTTAATAATTGCTCATTGATTTGACTTGAATGATTTTTTTTTCATTATTGTAAATTGAACTAGGGAAATTCCATTGCTGTTATTTTGGAAAATATTCCTTAACAGATTGTGCAGATATCTGAAACCAATTTTGACTCATTCTGGCCCGCCACTCACAACTACTTTACCAGAATGGTGTAACCCAATTTCCAAATTGCTGACCAGTCCAAAAGCATATGGGGTGAGTAAGTGGTCAAATGTGACAAACTTTGTGAATATCTGGAGAGACCAAGATGAACATGGGAGGTGGAGATCCATTGGTTAGGCAAGAGGAAGAGGACTGTTTTTAAGTGGATTGCATGGAGCAGCATTTCTAGTCTCTTTTAACTTATGAGGATTGACTGAATTTTAATTTTTCATAATAATACCAATAGAATTTTACCGGCTTTTTAGACATAAAATAACTTGGACAATGTGTGAACAAAAAATTATGCCTCCGTAAATTGCCACATTTGGAAATTTTTAGTTCAAGGAAATGGATGAATTTGCCAAGAACCAATTAGTACAATTAGAAGTAAATCAGATGGTCAGGGAATTTAACCTCAGTCATTTCATCGGACTTTTCCAGAATCCATGGCAGAGGAATTCCCAACCTTACATCTGGGAAAACTCACAATTTTCCCGTACTATCTTGGCTAGGTTAAATTCATTCCATTTTCCACTATAGTAATTCCCAATCTTTTTAAGAGTTTCAGACTCATTGAATATTGGTTTTATAGCCACCAAGTCACTACTGTATGACATATGTCTTTTTTTTTTTTTTTTTTTTTTTTTTACATTTTCACTTTTTTCTTTTTTTATTGAAGTTTTTTATTTTCAAAACATATGCAAGGATAATTTTTCAACACTGACCCTTGAAAAACCTTGTGTTCCAATTTCCCCCCTTTCCCTCCACTTCCTCCCCTAGATGGCATGTAATCCAATAGACATATATATCTTTTAAAATGAAAGCAAACAGACATTTGTTTGTATACACGGATAGATAGAAATGTAGAATCTATGGGAAATCCACGTCAAGATTCCGTCCTACCCTCACTTTCAGCTTTCTAGTCCATTGTAAAGAGTCCCTAGGAATACTTTCAGATCTTATGGTCCACTCAGTTGACAGAAATGTCCAATGGACTCAATTTTAACCACCTTCCAAATAGCTTTACACATATGTTATACTAATGACATTACTGAAGATAAGCCCCTTGGAAATAGTTATTATTTTTTACTTCCAGCATTTACCACAAATCTGGATCCAGGGCTATTTAATAAATACCTGTTAAATTCAATTATAGATTCCGGAGGTGGACAGCCAGTCCTATAAATTGGGGCTACACTTCCTAGAATGGTCATTTTTTGGGGGGAAGGGTAAATTGGGTTTTAAACATCCATTTTAATGGGGATTCTAAAGCCATCTGTTCTTATCCAGGAAGACAGAAATGGTAAGGATTACTCATGAAAGAGAAATAGGGATCTTTCCCAAAGGAGGAAAGTTTGCTGACCTCAAAGCAAACATTTTAGTCGTATAGGGATGAAACATCCCCTTGAGTTTCCCTGGGAGGGTAAAGGGGTTGGTTGGGATATGTTTTCCCTTCACTGTGAGCCTTTACTTTCCAACCCTCTAGGACCATCTGAAGGAGGATGATACAGACTGCATTGTGACTCATGACGAACTGGCCATGAACTTCCAAGAGCAAGCCCCCTTGCCACGCAGCCCCTCTGCAGAGTTGAACATGGACCCCAAAGCCTCTCCGAAGACTCCAAGCAAAGAAAACATCTACGAGGGGGACCTCGGATTAGGTGGCTATGGACTCAAGCTTGAACACACTCCCGGGCAATCCCAGCCGAATTCACTGGCATGAATCTTGTGCCCATGATTGCCAGTAATGCTGGTGGAGGATCACGGAGGATTATGAGCCCAGCTGATTAGACAGAGCTGGGAAGATGCTGGGAAATGTATTAAAAGCATAAATTGAAGAGAATCGAAATCTTGTCACATGAATCCCTCTGGTGCCTGAAGAAATGAGAATTTATGATCATCCCTCCATATTATACAACTGAATTTAATTTTTGACAGCAGCAATTTTTATTAATGAATTGGGGGTAGGGGAGGGTCACTAATCTAACATCTCCAAGGGTGACACTGATACATCCACGCCTGCCAATGTGTCCTCTCAGTCCGATTCTCCCCAAGCTCTTGACTCATATTGGGGATTTGAGACTTCTAATTAGAGAGGGAAAGAGGGAGGGGAGGAGGAGGAAGTAGATGAAGAAGAGGAAAAGGAGGAGAAGGAGGAGGACGACAGTGGTTGGGTATGGGGGGCAGGTTTTTGTTTTGTTTTGTTTTTTAAAGGAATATACACATTTGCACATATTACAATCCTCAATATTCAGTACAGGGCCTGAGCTGAGTGCTTAGTAAGACTTAGCACTTTATCTCCTTTTGCCCAGGCTGCCCCCAACCCTTCAATCTGGGCCCCATGCCTGGAATTTCCTCACCAACCCCTAACTTCCTTCAAAGTACTCTAGAGGACCACCTTCTAAGTAAAGCATTTCCTGAGCATCCACCCCATCCCCCTCAAAAAAATTGTTAGTATTCTCTCACTCCTCCAATTAGCTGGTGTTTCTGTGTGCATGTGATATTCCCCTTTCCCCGGGAAACCTTAAGCCCCTTGAGCTAGGGACTTTTCCTTTTTTTTAATCTTTGTATTCCCCCAGCATCTGCACGCAGAGGTGCTTAATTAATGCTTGCTCATAAATCGTAACCAACTAATAGAAGCCAAATTGTTCTCTGAAGAAGCAGGCCCAATCTCTCCAAAGGCTATCAGTGCTACTTGATTTGACAACCCCACCGGATTCCTTGGCCAGATTAGGAATTTGTTTGTATTATTCTGGTCCTGTTCAGTGAGCTGCCAGCTAAGTGCAGGCTCTTACTAAAGCCCTCTCTAAGACTTCCAAGGAAAAGATGGATCTCTCGCCCCCCCTCCCTGTTTGCCTGATGAATGAGCTTCCCTGCCAGTGTTTACATTTTAATCCGTTCTTGGCTCCAAAGGGGATGTTTTCTGTATTTTCTCTAATAAGATTCAGGAAAGCACAGGTTGCCATCCCCGTGGTAGGAGGATATGCCCAGGCCCCTGTCCAGCCACCTGTCCATCCAATCCTTACATGAATCCATGATTAAAAACAGCAGACGTGTGAGGGAGGGGTGGGGAAATAGACTTTAGTGCCTTTCCAAAAGCAAGGAGTAAAAAGGGCTTGGGGAGAAGAGGGAAAAGAGAGAGAAAATTTCAGCTTTTGCTTACAAGGGACAGTTCACAGCACATTGTTGGGACGTGAGAATCAGGTGGCTATTTGATTCAATCACCTGATCTGAGCCTTTGCAAGCATGAAGGTACCTCAAGCCTGGCTGCTATTAAAATGAAAAGATTCACATGAGACTTCAAGATGCAAGCTTTGGCTTTAGATGATCTGATTATAATGAGTCTTCAAGGAATTAGCTCAGTGGTTTTTTGAAGTCCAGTAAAGGAAGACGTTCTCATGTCCAAGAAATCTGGAAATAATATGGACTTTGTTAACCAAATGTTCATTCAGTCTTAAGCATTAGCTGGAAAGATGGCAGATGCTCCAAAGTGAGCCTCACTTACTTTGTTGTTTCAATGGTGGTATACGGAGGCTCAAAGGACATAGAGAGGGAGAAATGTGGAAACTGCTTTGGGGCATTCCAAGAAAATGCAAACAAAAAAAAAAAAAATGGTGGAGCATGGGGCTTTCTGGTTTGACTTGATCTAATAAAATATTACTTTAAAAACGAGACAAGCGTGTTAGCATTTTTTTCAAGACTGAGAAAAACTCATTAGCAGTACCTAATTCCGATCCAAAGAAGAAATCAGCATCACTGAAATATCATATAGATGGTAGGCACTGGGGTTTTTGGATTAGGGCAAGGGAGAGTGAGAGACAAAAAGAATAAAAAGCAATCTAGGTGGGTGAGGTGGGTGAGAGACTTTCTAGGAATGGGGGGGGGGGGGGCGTACATTGGGAGTTTTGGTAAGGGCAAAAAAAATTTCCTGTATGGAAACTCCCCCTACTGATCCTGACTGGGAAGTCAACTTGCCTATAACATCATCTCTAAAAAGTGCCAGAAACGCTAAAAAAAAATTAAATGGCTTGCCTATAGGTAGGTATTGCAATTGTATGTGTGTGTGAAGCAAATTTTCAATCCTGATTTTTTCTGTTTGCAAAGCAGACCTTCTAGCCTCTATACCAGACTTCTCAAGTACTTTTGAGCTTCTTAGAGGACTCCGAAGAAGGAAACTACTGGCAGAGCCCAATAGAAGAGCATCCTTCCTCTTGGAATCTAAACACCAGAAGGAATCTGACAAATCTGATAGAAAATTGAGAGGGAAGAAAAGACTTTAACAAAGACAGAGAGGCAAAAATCAAGTATGTGTTTTTCTTCTCTGTTAATTGAAAGGAAAAGATTAAAACCTGGGATTCTCTTTCTTACCTCTAGAGTGAAAGAGGCAAAAACAAGGGAAAGAAAAGAACAACAACAAGCTGACATTTCAATATAGGGGAAAAAAGAGAAAATTTTGGGAGGAACATGATGAGTTTGAAAAATGACTAGGAACACAATTCAAAAGTCATCCCGAGGATGAGGAAATAGGTAGCTATAACATGCATTTCTTGCTTTTAAAAAATGTGTTTTACATGTAAAATGTATGGGATTGCCTGTCATCTAGGGAAGGGAGTAGAGGGAGGAAGGGGATAATTTGGAAAAATGAATACAAGGGATAATGTTATTTTAAAAATTGCTCATGTATATATACTGTCAAAAAAATTTATAATTATAAAATAAAAAATAAATTAAATTAAATTAAAAATGTGAGATATATATATATATTTTAACATGTATAACATATATTTGATTACTTGCCATCTAGGGGAGGGGGTGAAGGGAAGGAGGGGAAATTTTGGAGCACAAGGTTTTGCAAGGGTCAGTGTAGGAAAATTAAAATTTTAAAAGAAAAAAAAATTTAAATTAAAAAAATATGTTAAACAGATGCAAAATCTTAAACTGGACTTGAACCAAGTCTTTGTAGTTCTGAGGTCACCTCTTTATGTCCTGCTCTCCTTAAGACTATTCTTCTTTTAAAGATGAACCTTAGAGAGACGAAAAGACTCAAAGTGACTAGAGTGAGGGCTTCTGACTCCCTCCTAGTCCAACACCTTTCCCACTAGACCATATGATGTAAACTAAAACTATAATGAATGATCTTTGTTACTGCTTTTCCTCATTCTCCACTAGCTCTGTTTTTTAAATATGCCTTTCTAACTAATAATTTCTCTCATTTTCCCCTTGATTAGAAGGAAGAAATAGCATACACCATATAATTGAGTTAGTATGCAATGTAGCCCACTGGTTACCCTGGAATTTTTGAAAATTTTCATCCTATTCATTTCCCAGATCTTGGGTAACTCCAGTCACATCATTCTGGGCCTCATTTTGTTCATCTATATAATGAGAAATTTGGACAAATGATGCTGAAGGTGATTCCAGCTGCAGAATATCTTCATCACTAAAGACCTAAGCAGGAACTAGCATCCCCCAAGTAAAGAACAATTAGCAATTCATAAGATGGAATTCTGTTTATCCTTCTGTTACAGAAGGGTAATTATTTGTTAAATTAAGTGATAGCCTGTGTTTTGATTGCTAGTGTCAGTGTGTGAAGGATATTTATTGAGCCAAGCTGAACTTCACAACTGTGAAAGTCAAACATATTTTTTTATTTAACTCTCGACACTAATGACTAATGAGGGCAGAAAAGATTAAATCATACAAACAAGTGATTAGACTTGATAAACAGCTCTAACCACAACTCTCAGTAGTGAACTAGCTAACCATTCTTTCCCAAGGCAAGAAGTCTCAAAAGTTCTGAAGGATGAATCATAGACCATCAGAGCCCAAAGGGATGCAATTAGTCTAACTTCCTTATTTTCAGGTAAGGAAACTCTAATCCAGAGAGGTAATGTGATTTTTCCAAAGATAATCACAGGATCATAACATCTTGAAGCCCAATAGGAATATTAGAGATTATCACTTTTTTATAGGTATATGTGTACATTTTGCAGGTAAGGAAACTGAGGACAAGGGAGATGAAGTGACTTACTGAGGATCCATGTAACTAATTATTACAGAGATAGAATTGGAACCTAGTGCTTCTTCCAAAGAGAGAGGAAAGGAAAAAAACATCTACTCTTAGTACTTAGTCTATGATAGAAGGCTATGATACAAGTACTAAATGCTACTGAAATCTGCACTGTGCCTCCTAAGTTCATTGAGTTACTTAATCGGTTTTTAAGAAGAAACCTGGTAAGACCTTCCTGAATCATTTGCTAACTCTTTGGTAAGTTATGGATTCACCTGACTCTGGGTTCTCCCCTTTCTCCCATTAAAAAAAAAAAAAAATCTATCAATAAGCATTTAAATAAGTGATAGAATGTTTTTGAAAACCTTGAAGTCTATATAAACATTAGCTATCGTTATTGTCAGGAATAATAATACTAGATTCTGGGAGGAGAAACACAAAAGTGAAATGATAGCTGCCTCCTAGGAGCTTACATTCTACTTAATTAAGGATAATTAATTGTTTGCTTCATATATCTGAAAAATCATGTATCTGATTAAGGAGATAATTTTGACTGGAGTCAGAAGATCTGATTATCTATCTGATTACCTATCAAATCATTCTATCTGATGTTTGCTAACTGTGTGACCTTATATAAATCATTTAATTTTCCTGAGCCTTCTGATGGCTGCTAACTGTTTGACCTTACATAATCATTTAACCTCACTGAGCCTCAGTTTTCTGTTCTCCTAAATGTAAGGATTGAACTAGAGTGCCTCAGTGATTCTCTCCATCTCTAGACCAATAAAGCTTCATAATGCATGGACTTGGCACATCAAATAGCAAAGAAAATCAGATGAAGAGAATATAGATGAATTGGACAGAGAAAAAAAAAAACTAGTTGGACATACATAGATTCTATTTCCTCATAACATTATGATGACAAGGATTTACAAATGCTATGTTCACTTTTTTTCTTTTTCTTCTGTTTTTTTTTCTCTTGTGGTTTTTCTCTCCTGATTTTTCTCTCCCAACATGATTCGTAAACAAATATGTCGGGGGCTTTTTAATGAATGTACACATATAGCCAGAAAAATAAAAGTGCTGATTAAAAAAAAAAAAAAGAAAGTTTATGATGTTATATAACTCTTTGACCCTCCAGGTCACCATCTAGGATTGTTACGAGGATCAAATGAAATAATATTTGTAAAGTCTGGAGCATATAACAAGTGCCTAATAAATGTTTATTTCTTCCTTCTTTCCTCTGAGGTCTCTTCTCATGCTAAATCCATATTGTTATGATGTTATGAGGCGGTCAAATTCCAGTTTTATTATATGATAATAAAAATAATTAATAATGATAACAATTAATAAAATGATTAAATTGCCCCCAAACTATGTCTCAGACCTAATTCACACTAGTGAGTTGCTTCCCTCTTCCCTTTTTCTACCTCTCATTATTGTTCCAATGACATCAATGTTTGAATTGGAAATCAGTGAGATATAGAATCATCAAGTCAAGATGATTGGCCATGGTCTGTCTGCTGGAAGGTAGCTATGCCCCATGAACATCATAAAACCCACTGTTCCACAGTTTTACTTGTAAGATTTTCTCAGATCTATTCATGATGAAGAAATAATCATTAAAAGGCAATTCAAAATGAATAAAATTAACTTCCACATTAAAATTAATAATGATGATGATTATGATAACAATAACAACTAGCATTTATATAGCATTTTGGTTTGCAAAAGCACATATGTGCTGACTGTGTGATTTTGAGCAAGTCACTTCTGCCTCTCTCATCTATAAAATGAGGGGGTCCCCAACATCTCTGTGTCCCATGATTCCCATTGCTGCTATTGTTTAGTCAAATCCAACTCTTCATGACCCCTGTGGATTTTATTGCCCAGGCAGTTTTCTTGGCAAAGATACTGGTTTGCCATTTACTTCTCATTTTACAGAGGGGGAAACTGAGGCAAACAGAGGTGGGGAAGCTTTGTTTGGGGTTTTTTAAGTGACTTACCCAGAGTCACACAGCTACTAAGTGTCTTGAGGCTAGATTTAAACTCAAGTTTTCCTGACTCTAGGCCCAGAACCCTGAGCCAACTAGCTGCCTCAGATTCCCATACATGCACTCCATTTTAAATCAACTTTTCCTATTCTGTTCCTGACTTTGGTGGGGTGAAGGAAAATGACCTGTGAAGAAAAGGTCAAACAATTGAAGAAGGCTTTCTAAGCCTTCTTGTTAAAGTTTGGTTCTCAAATCTGTATTCATGTGAACATTATATTCAGAGCCCAAAATAATCATTGAACCAATTAATAAGCATTTTTAAAAACTTAACAAATGCTAACATACTATGCTGGATACTGAGGATACCAAAAGAAAAAGTAAATAGTCCCTTTTCTGTCAGGGGAAACAATAATTATACATACAGGTAAATAGAAAATATAGGCAAAGTCAATAGTAAATTAAGGAGTTGGCATCTGGGTATATCAGTAGCTGAGGGAATCCTCATGGAGGAGGAGGTAAGTAAGCTGAACTTTGAAGACAAAGACAACAGCCAGTTGAGCCCTCTGCTAGTGTAGTCAGTGTCACCCTTCAATATTTCTTTGAAGGTTAAACAACCTGGATTTCCTTGGGTTGAGAGTTGTTGGCTGACGTGTGTGTGTGTGTGTGTGTGTGTGTGCCTTTTCTATACATTGCACATTGTATTTTTATTTATTTTTACTGGGGCAATTTAGGGTTAAGTGACTTGCCCTGGGTCACACAGCTGGGACATGTTAAGTGTCTAAGACCATATTCGAACTCAAAAACTCCTGACTTCAGGGCTAATATGTATTTTTTCTTTTTAGAAAATCTGTAACTCCACGTGAAACATGAGTAACTTGAGTTTTATTTGGCAACATGAAGATGCTAGGTGTAAAAAATGATGCAACTTTAGTTTGCTCAGAGCAATGCAACCTCTGCAGACTAATGATTGTCAAATTACAAATACCACTCAGAAATATAGAGAATTCTGCTTAAGCAGAATCCCTTGCAAAAATAAACAGTGGAAATTCCCATTTATCCAGAATTCCAAAAAATAGAGGAAATTCTAACTTATCTGGTCAAGTGGACCAGAAAAGCTTACTTTTAAGAAAAGGGATAAAGGGGCATAAGAACAAAAAGTATCAAGGATGTCATTGGTCATCTTCAATAATAAAGGACCACCACCAACAACATCCAAAACAAAACCCAACTCCCATGGTATTTATTGCCACATATTTTCCCACACCTCCGGGGTCTACAGTGCTATACAATGGGAATTCATGCTCACTAAGAGACTGAAGTACCTTATGATCCAATGAAGAAAGATTAAACTATCATCATCATCATTATCACTTCCTTTATGTTAAATAATGTAGGAGTAGACCCCGCTACCCAAATAGCATGAAAGGCTTTCATTCCCTCACAAATATCGTGTATTGAAAAAAATCTTCGAAGGTTAAAACTAGAAGGGATTTGGGGATCGTGTCACCTAACGTCCTCATTTTATAAGTGAGGAAATTTAGATCCAGTCAGGTGCAGTGATTTGTCCAAAATCACATAAGTAATCAATATGTGGCCAGGTAGTGATTCAAACTGGCATCCTGCGACTTCAAGTTCCCTAACTCAAACCCATGAGCCTATGAAGACCGGGTGTTCAAATTGGTATCATTGGTAACATAATGACTGTGGATACAGATGCATTTACAAACAGACAAAGATGGAGTGGGGTAGTAGCTAACATTGAGAGCAACAAGAAGCAGAGAGGGGCACAAACAATTCCCCTTCTGGCTAAAGGCAACTTTTCTCTCCACAAGGTCACTACTGAAGTGGGGAAAGGAAAGTATCAATATTTTCATCAATGAAAGAAGTGACAGTAATGTTAACAGGGACAATAGAGAATGATCCAGTAGAAGGGGTACAGTATAATATCATATGATGAATAATGAACTCTGCCAGTAATTCCTCTAAGTCTCAATACATTGATTTAATCATTTTGCTTGTAAAAATATCTTTTAAAAGTTTTTGTATAGTTATTTTTATATCAGAGTTACTTCTGAAGTTATTCTTTTCTTTCCTGTATCTTGCATCCAGACTTTTCTTATAAGAAAAGGAGCAAATTGGGCTTATATCCAAAAGAAATACTAAAGAGCGGAAAGGGACCTGTATGTGCCAAAATGTTTGTGGCAGCTCTTTTCATAGTGGCTAGAAACTGGAAAATGAATGGATGTCCATCAGTTGGAGAATGGTTGGGTAAATTATGGTATATGAAGGTTATGGAATATTATTGCTCTGTAAGAAATGACCAGCAGGAGGAATACAGAGAGGCCTGGAGAGACTTACATCAACTGATGCTGAGTGAAATGAGCAGAACCAGAAGATCACTGTACACTTCAACAACAATACTGTATGAGGATGTATTCTGATGGAAGTGGATATCTTCAACATAAAGAAGATCCAACTCACTTCCAGTTGATCAATGATGGACAGAAACAACTACACCCAGAGAAGGAACACTGGGAAGTGAATGTAAATTGTTAGCACTACTGTCTATGTACCCAGGTTACTTATACCTTCAGAGTCTAATACTTAATGTGTAACAAGAAAATGGTATTTACACACATATATTGTATCTAGGTTATATTGTAACACATGTAAAATGTATGGGATTGCCTGTCATAGGGGGAAGGGAATGGAGGGGGGGGGGATTATTTGGAAAAATGAATACAAGGGATAATGTTATTAAAAAAAAATTCTAAATAAAAAAAAGAAGAAAAAAAAAAGAAAAAGAAAAAGAAAGGGAGCAAAAAAACTGAAGTAAAACCAATAGACACAGTGACCATATTGCATATTCAACATTCTACTCCCATAGTCCCCACTTCTTCAATAACAGAAGAGGGGTGCAGTCTACACAGTAATCTGAATATTATCATGATGATGATAATGATGATGGAGGTGGTGATGATGATGACAAGAAAATGATTATTATAATTACTCATATTCTGTTATACTTTATTAGATTTTTTAGTTTATATTGTCTTCATAATTGTACATATTTTTCCTCATAATTCTTACTTCATTTCTGCATCCATTTATACCTGCCTTCCCAAGTTCCTTTATACTCTTATATTCATCATTTCTTATGGCAAAATTATATTTCATTTCATTCACATACTACAATTTGCTTAGTTATTCTCCAGTAAAGAAGAACCCACTTTGTTTTCAGCTGCAATTAGAGGAAAAGCTCCAAAATCTGTACGTGAATCTAGGTAAGTTAGCTCCTAGAGATTCAAAGTGTTCTGCTGATATTTTAAGTGGAATTTATCTTCTTATTTCTTCCTCCTGGATTTTGTTAATAATAAGCAAAAAAATAATGATTTCCATGGATTTATTTTGTATCTTACTACCTTACTGAGGCTATTAAGTATCAAGACAATGTCTTGATTAATTTTCTGTTGATAGTCTAATGTTCCCTGAGCTAACCACCATATCATCTGTAAAAGGAAATAGTTTTTCCTCTTCTTTGCCTTTGCTATTCCTTTAATTTATTTTCTTGTCATTTTGCTAAAGCTAGCATTTATAGCACTATGTCAACTAGCAACAGAAACAGTAGGAATACTTGCTTCACAGCTGATCTTATTGGGTGAACTGAAAGTGTTTCTGTATTATAAATAATAGTTGTTCTTGATTTTAGATAAATTATTCTGATCATATTAAAGAAAATTTATTTTATTACTTTATTTTTTTGTCATTTTAGCATAGATTAGTGTTGTATTTTTCAAAATATTTTTCTGTATTTATTCTTATAATCATGTAACTTCTGTTTTGTTATCAAAATGATTAATCATCCCAAAAAGTATTGTTAATGCTGAACTACCCTTGAATTCCTAGTATAAATCAAATTAGTATAATGAATATTTTTTAAAAAATAATGCTATGGCCTCCTTGGTAATATTTTTATTTTATAGTTTCAAAATCAGTATTTGTAAGGTTTTTTTCTCCTACATTTTATCTTTTTCCAGTTTGCGTCAGCATTGTATGTGTTTTATTAAAGGATTTTGGCGATGTGCCTTCCTTCTCTTTTTTTTCCCCTGAGGCAATTGGAGTTAAGTGATTTGCCCAAGGTCACACAGCTAGAAAGTGTTGTGTCGGAGACCAGATTTGAACTCATGTCCTCATGACTTCAGTTCTATAACTTTAAATAGTACATAGGTACTGAGCATAAAAAGTGGAAGCCATTCCCACCAGTGATGTTCAGAACTCTCATGGAGGACAACATACACAAATCCAAATGAAGCATTCCCTAGAAATGTTATGGTCAGTGTTCCAGTTGGGGGACAGTGTCTCGCTAATTATGTTGAATACTATCTCTATGAGAACTACAGTCATGCAAAAGAACTTAATCATCCACATGCAGAATGCAATGTAGATGAGGAACCCATATTGTCCTGTATGTGATAAAAACTAGATGGGCAACCTACTTAGTTAATGCACCAGCTCGTTTACCTTGAATATACAATGCAAAAGTAGTCAGTGAGATGGACCCAGACCCAGACTTGAATAAGAGGATGATATTGGACTGAATCAGATTTGGGAAATGATACAATGCATTCAATCATCTATAACTGTTCCCTGCTGCCAAAGCACATTTTTGAAAGCAACAATATTATGCTAGTGGTGCTATATGGTTTTGAAACATTGAACATCATATTGTCAAAAGAAACAAAATTGTTGCCCAAAGGGCAAAAGAAAAATGAATAATATGGGTATCAGAATGTGATAATATGTGGCCAATAATGACTCCAACCCAAGAAGAGTTGCAACGGGCCAGAGTTAATAGCTAGACAGCGTATGTGTTGTACTGGAAGTCCTGAAATATTTTTAAGATCCAGAGAAAGGCCTTCAGTTCATTGAGTAGTTTCTCTATGAATGATTTGTGAGAGGACATAACAAAGAATAATAGATGGGTTGCTATCTGTATGGGTAAAGATACACCCACATCAATGAAATCAATCAAAGCATTGAAGCACCAGATTGTAGAGACTCCATCATATAGCATAGTATCTACCTAAACACTTCACTCAGAATTTTGCACATAGTTAGCATTTAACATCTTTCTATGTGATTTAGTCATATAAAATCGTTTTAAAGTAGGGTAAAATAGACTTGTGATGGAGAGAGCCATTTGCATCCAGAAAGAGGACTGAATGTAGATCACAGAATAGTTTTTTCACCTTTTTTTGTTATTATTTGCTTCTTTTATTTTCTCTTTCATTTTCGTTTGATCTGACTTTTCTTGTGCAGTATAACAGATTTGGAAATATGCTTAGAAGAATTGCACATATTTAACCTATATTGGATTAATTGCTTTCAAGGGGAGGAGAGAAGGAGAAAGTAAGGAGAAAAATTTGGAGCACAGCATCTTGCATGGTGAATCTTGAAAACTATCTTTGCATGTATTTTTATTATTATTTGTATTTATTTATTTACATTGATATTTTATTATAATGTTATATATACATATATTTATTTACAAGGCATTTATTTTTTTAAAAAAGACAAAACAATGAATCAATGATAACCTAATAATTGAGACTTGCCTTACAAGTGGAAGAATCAAGTGTCTGTGTAGTGTGATTTAAACAGTTATCCTATCCCCAACTCACTAGAATTCCCACATTACACACTCATTGGGGTTAAACAGGGAAGGACGCTTTTCAAATTCCTTTATTATCTAGAAAGAAAAACATAGCCAGCAATTATCAATCACCAACAAATTACTGGAAGATGGTCCTTTAGATCAACTAGCCCATACCTAAAAGAATTCCATACAGATGAAAATCAGGGTAGATAAATTGGAGGTGTGAGGGAGAATAGGGCATAAAGACACAGATCACCCTGTTGTTCTAGTTGTTTCAGTCCTTCCTGTCCCCATTTAGGGTTGGGACACTAAAATGGTTTACCATTTCCTTTTCTAGCTCATTTTACAGATGAGGAAACTGAGGAAAACCAGATTAAGCGACTTGTCCAGGGTCACACAGCTAGTAAGTCTCTAAGGTCATATTTGAATTCAGGAAGATGAATTTTCCTCATGCTGTCTGCATTAGAGTGCTCTGTGACTGACTTCATGAGTTGGTAGAGTGCAGGAGCCTTTGCATTATGAGTGCTTGGGGTGGCTATGGGTGATGATAAGTGGAGGAGGGAAGAAGAAGGGTTGAGGCTAAGAAGAAGTGTCAAAGGGGATAATAAAAGAATAGGCGAATACCGAATCTAGATTTCACAGCTTTGCAATTTTGACAGAGCCAGTTCTGCAAGCTAAGAGAATGAATGAGATGATTGGGAAGCTTCCCATAATCAATATAATTCTGAGCCTTCAAACTCTTAACTGCTCATTTCAGTAAAACCTTGATTTCCTGTGCTCCTATAAAACACAGACTTAAAAAAACCAAACAACAAAAACCCTTAGTGAGCAATGAAGTCCCCGGTCAACTGTACTCTTCTGCAGAGAACTTTATCCTTTAACAGGCACAATGGCCAGGTTTTGTTCATCTCTGTAGCCCCCAAAGTACCTAATCCGGTGAGATACAGAATGTATGTATAAAGATACTGGCAGATAAAGGTACTGGATTTCAGACTGGAAGAACTGAGTTCAAATCCTGACTTAGCCACTTACTGGCTATGTGACCACTGGCAAGTGATTTGTCCTTTCTTGGCCTCAGTTTCCCTCAGGACCAGAATGGCCTGCACTTCCTATAGCTATTGTAAGGCTCAAGGAAGAGAACAAACAAAAAATTCTTTAAAAAAACAAAAAACAAAACACTTTAAAGAGTTGTGTTATATAGATGCTAGCTAATGTTGTTGTTGTTATTACATGTGTCTGTAGAATTCAATTGAATTTTTAAAAGAAAACAATTGCTTCCCTCAAGTGCCCCGTGTGCCATATGCCAAGTCTTTTTCATAGTTATAAACAATTCAGCTGAATAAGAATCAGGCTTGAGAACCACAGGCCCTTGGACAATCAAGCTAATTTTTTTGATCCCCAGCCTCCTCCCTTTCATTGAAAAACTTCAGCCACGGGACCCAAGTTCAGAACTCTCAGAATAGAAATGAATGCGGACAGCAATTGCCAATTAAGTTGGGTTTTCTTTGTGATCTTTATCTTAACTTTGCAGCATCTTGACATTCTTTATTAAGACAGCAAGATAAACTCTTCTCTAGTCCAAAGTAAACAAAGCCAGTTGCCTTGGAGCCCCAAACTAAGCCATTCCTTTCAGACCCCAATCTCCAACTCAGCTAAATCGTGGTGGATGCTTAGGGGATCCCCTGGGGAGCCTTGTTTTTAGGGTTTGAATTTTGTCAACCTCTAGGGAGGTGTTGCCATGAAATGCAAGTGAATGGGAGAGCAGTACAAAGTCACGAGTTTCACTTTTTGACTCCTGCATCAACCGGGAGAAACTGAGCAAGGTAGAGATTAGAGAATTCAATACAGAATTTATTAAATGGAGAGATTTATTGGGACCAATGGATCCATGATTGGGCCCAGGGATGAAGGAGATTCTTCTCAAAGAATCCACCACTGAAAATCGTATACAAGATTCTTTTATAGGGTTACAAGAATGATGACATAATGGGGAGGTACCTGGATGGGGATGACCTAATGGGAGGAGGCACCTAGGATAGCATAATGGAGGGAGGTCTGGGAGAGGCTCCTGATATTCTAATGAAGTCTAAAATGGATAAAGACCTTTATCACACATTTAGAGGGAAAGTATAGTCTAAGATATAAGACCTTTATCCTAACAAAGGGAGCGATCATAACCTGAGGCAGAGCAACTGAATAGGACAATTAGGGAAACTGGGTCAGGACATTAAAAGAGAATTGTTGCATAACAGATATAGAAGAGGATGTCTGGAGATCACCTTTAGCCTTTTTCAAGAAAGATCATTCTTTAGCTTGATCTCACCTAGAGAGAAAAAACTTATTCTTTGCTAGTTTCATCAGTTAATAAGATTATAAGAACCTAGAACTGGAAGGGACCTCAAATATCATCTAATTCACCTATTTCATCTTTCAGATGTAGAAACTGAGGCCCAGGGAAGTTAAGGAAGCTGCCCAGGTAGTAATCTTCCATCTTGAAGCAGTCCTAAATGAAGCCATATTTAAAAGGCAAAATGTGGTGCTACTCCAAAAATAAGGTTATAGTTGAATGAGCATAATGTTATGGAAAGCCCTAAGAGCTTGAGTTTGGACCTTGCTGTAAGATCTCTGACAAATCATCCACAAAAAATAGTTATTATAATAATATTTTCACTACTTGTCTCACAGGAGAGTTGGGAGGAACGCTCTTCATAACCTTAGATCTCCTTAACAATATGGGCTGGGAGACCGGGCACTAAGTTCTGACACTTTCTAGTTTTCTGATCTTTGATAAGTTATTTCATCTCTATGATGAAGAAATCATCAGTTTTTTCCTCTGTAAAATGGAAATATATGATTTCCTGGGTAATTTCCTAGTTTTGTATAACTAAAAGTGCTATGCAAATGTGAGCCATTCATTGAAAATGAGCTCTGATAATCACATTCGTTAAAATAACAATTCTTTCTAAATCCCAGATGACTTGGCTTCCTGCAATGGTATTTGATCTCTCCCTTCAGGCATAAGTGTTTCATTTAAACTTTTGTTAACCTCTAAGGCAAATGAATATGGAATAAACTTTCTTTAATCAGATACAATTATCCCATTAATGAAGAGGAATAAAAAGAAAGTTTAACTAAGAAGCAGAAGGTTTGGGTTCTAGACTTGGGTCTGCCACTAACTAGTCACATGAACTTGATCTTATCATCCTTTGGGTCTCAGTTTTCCCATCTGTTAAAATGAGGAGATTTGACTAAACCATCTGCAATATTCCCAGTTCTGTATTCTACTATCTGTAAGATCCTGCCTGGCCTAAAATTTCCACTGGAAAAGTAGATACTGCCTTGTGTTGAAAAATCAAAGTGAGAGGGAAGATTATATCCAGAAAGCAACTACAGAAATGCACAAACTCAGATACTCTCCATCTCTCCTGTCAGTACACTGGCATGAATTATTTTTTTCATTGTTACTTTATAAGCCCCAAAAGTCTTCCCTTTACACGAATGCTATGGGAGAGGTCAGCTTTATGGAGTAGGGCCAAGGCAATGATGAAAGGGGTTGACAGAACCCTGCAAGGTTCCCAACTCAGCAGGTCCAGGAACTAGGAAAACGCCAAACCAAAGATCTGGGCTTTAAATGATGGGGAGATTTGGAGAGGGGGTCCAAGATTACCTTTCCTCCTTCATTGCTCACCCTAGAGTGCCTTCCGAGGTCCCTATTGGAGATTATTATCATATTGTCTAAAGTCCCTCAATTGGTTATGATTCTAATTATCCTAATGATTCAGAGGATTTTACTGTCTTCGACTATAGCATAAGGTCTGAGCTGACAACTTAGAATCATTAAGAGAATGAATCTCTTTTTCATGTTAAAAAAAAATTTAATGAAATCTTTGATGGAGAAGATGCATGATGACAAAAAGCTACTGTAAATTCAGTAATGCTTTTAAATGAAGTTTTATTTATAAATCACAACCACATATGTATAAATATGTACATATACATATCATTTTGAAAAATAGTAATGCATTATGGGTGTGATGATATTTATTCAGTATCCAGAAGATCTATTTGTTTTTCTGTAAATTTGCTTATGAATTTTTAAACTACTTTAAATCACTCCATGATCCCACCCTCACCTCCCAAGAGTGTGCAAGTTAGGAAAAAGGGATCTAACTCATCCCATCCTTTTTATACATAAGGAAACTAAGTGAAGGGGAGTGACTGGTTCGAGGTCATAGAGTTAATAAAAGGCCAGATGCCATAATCTCAAAAGAGGAAGCTGACTTAAGGTTCTATATTCTTCAAAATAGTTTTTGCAAGCGGATAGTTAGAAAAGAGAAACAGAGAGTGGGAGGGATCTTTATTGTACCCCAAATCACAAAACTCAGAAATCACGGGCTTTTGTGGGCCCCGACAAAGCCATGCTGAAAAAACCTATTTCCAACTCAAGCTTTCCATCTCCTAATCAGTTTTTAATCCTTGACAGCACTACAGTTCACTCCATGGTTACCAAGTTTCCTTCTTATGAAGGACTTTATCAAAAGCCTCAGGAAAGTCTAAATAAATTATAGCCACTGGTCCCTTTTATCCACTGTTTCCTTTCAAGGACTTCTGACAGGTTCAAGAGCATGCTTTTTACCCTTCCTGAATCCATGCTGGTCCATTGCAATCATCTGTTACCCAGCTAGATGCTTTGTAACGTGCTTTAATGACCCAGCCTTTGCCTCTGTTAAAGAAGAAGTACCACTAGTCAGTCGGTAATTCCTAGGGTTCTTTATTCCCACAAACTATAACATAGCACATGAATTCAGTTTAAAGATTAAGTGATATTTTTGCTTCATTGGCCCCTGCTCGTAAAAGCTTACCTTGCAGGAAAAGGGGGAATTGGATCAAATTGGTATAATCATGTGGAAGTGACTACATCTTTTTGAATAGTGGAAAGGCTTTACTGTCGGGGTTTCATTAATAATGACTGACATTCTACAACATCTTAAAGTTGGCAAAGTGCCTTAAACACTTTATCCCATTGAAACTATTACCAAGTACTAGAGAGGAAGCTGCACAGACACTAATATCCTTGTCGTACAGATAGAGAAACTGAGGTTCAGCAAAAATTAAATGATTTTCCCATGATCTCACTGTTAGTAATCATCAGAGATGGGATTTGAACTCAAGCCTCTCCTTGATTTATATACATACATATATATATATATATATATAATACCATGCTGCTCCTCAAAAAAATCCACTCACCAATAAAAGGCAGGGAGGATGTCAAGGGAAGATGAAGATACTCGTCCAGAGAATTTGTGGGTCTCATTACTATTTTTTCAGTACTTCAATTTGACATACTTATGAATTAAGGGTCCCCAGGTCAACTTGAAAGGGGACTGAAGTGACTGAACTTCCAATCAAACTTCTATGTACTCAAAAAGGAGTGAAGTAACTGCTGAAAGGGTGTTGTCATTTAAGGCATGAAAAGTATCCTGTTTCCCAAAAGAAGCAGGCACATCAAGAACACAGGAGTTCAATCTGGCTGTGACAATGTGTTAGGACCCCCTTGTTCTTTGACCAATTCTGTTATTCATTTGCTGTGTATCCCTTTGAGAAGTCAATTAACCTATCTGGCCCAGTTTACCCACTTGAAGAATGGGCATGACTTTTCTGGTACTTTAAAAATATACCAGATCCTTTTTTTTTAAGAACAAAAAGAGAGAGAAAGAAAGATTAACTATAGTGTTAAATTCCCCCTTTGACCTGCTAGAAGCTTAAAGTAAAAACATGAAGTTGGTGAAATTGAAACCGTTAAAACTGGAATGAGGGGACAATATCCATTCATTCTCTAATGAATCTCCTATCTATAGCCTTCTTTTGCTTCAATTCTCTTTTGAAAGGAGCAGGATCAGAAAAGGACTAGAAATGCACCAAAGGAGGAAGAGAATAATAGAAACTCTCTGGGTCTGCTGAAGACAAATGCTTTGAAAAAAAAAAAAAAAAAGCAGCTGATCAGAGCCAGCCAAGTTTGAAATTTGTTCAGGGTAAATGGGTGATTCATAAATTCCAGTGATTTCAGAACAGAAAAATAAAGAACCCACAGGCTTTCAAAAAGCACCTCAGATCTACAGATAGGTTGTAAAAAACTTATTTTTCATTTCTGAGCAACAGGAAATATTGATATTAAGTTAAAGAAACAGAAGAAATAGTATTAAGCATTGTATAACTCTGAAAGCATGACATAAAACCTGAACAATAATAAAAATAAAAAAATAAATGTGATCCAGAGAAAAAGACTAAAGAATGAGCTGACACTCCATTAAGTATTGATACATATTCTTCAGAAATAGGCTTTGCTGCTAAATTCGAATAGCTCGACTCTAAAAAAGGATTCGACCTTGCACAGCACTACGACTAAATTGGGTTAAATTGACTTGTCAATGAGTTCTCCATGGACACTCCAATAAACTTTTGGCCATAGTAATGCATGAGAGAGTTTTAAAACAAAACATCCCTTGCTTCTGCTATGACAATAAATGAATAGAGGAAAGATGGGCAGAAGATTTTAAGGATTGCTTGGTTCTTAGACCAACTACAAATAACTATTGAATCACTTGAAGTATATAATCTTTATCCAATAGCTAATATTTAATACATGTTAGAGGATCTGAACCACATCCATATTATCATTGGAAAATGAAGTCATAAAAGGTAAAGAGATTACAATCAATGGAGACAGTAGAAGGAATAGGCTCACAGGTTAGGTTCTCCTCAAGGTATTGAATGACAGAGCTGGCAAAATTGGTTTAATAATGTATCAAGCATAAATGGTCAAAGGATATGAACAGTTAATTTTCAGATGAAGAAACTAAAATCATTTCTAGTTATGAAAAAATGATCTAAATCACTATTGATCAGGGAAATGCAAATTAAGACAAATCTGAGGTATCACTATGGATTGTATCTATCAGATTGAATAAGATGACAGGAAAAGATGATAAATGTTGGAGAGGATGTGGGAAAACCAAGACGTTAATACATTGTTGGTAGGGTTGTGAACTGATCCAATCATTCTGGAGAACAATTTGAAATTATGACCAAAGGGCTATCAAACTGTGCAAACTCTTTGATCCAGCAGTGCCTCTACTGGGTCTGTATCCTAAAGAGATCATAAAAAAAGGGGAAAGGACCCACATGTGCAAAAATGTAATTCGTCTTTTTGCAATGGCAAAGAACTGAAAACTCAGTTGGAGAATGGCTGAATAAATTATGGTATATGGATGTTATGGAATATTATCATTTTTTTTCTGCTGACCTTTAAGTCTCTATCCTCTTTTTTTTTTTTTAATGCTGCTCTTGATCATGTTTATTTTGTAATATTTATAACTTTCCCCTCCAACAAAAACAACAATCATTATATGGAGAGGTCAGATTTTATGCGGAATATTTAAGGAATTATTCAAGTTTTTTTTTTTAATTTTTACTTTTATTTATTTTTTTATTATACCTTTTTATTTACAAGATATATGCATGGATAATTTTACAGCATTGACAATTGCAAAACCTTTTGTTCTGATTTTTTTCCCCTCCTTCCTCCCCGCCCAGATAGCAGGTTGACCAATACATGTTAAATATGTTAGAGTATAAGTTAAATACAATATACGTATACATGTCCAAACAGTTGTTTTGCTAAACAAAAAGAATCGGACTTTGAAACAGTGTACAATTAGCCTGTGAAGGAAATCCAAAATACAGGCGGACAAAGGAAGAGGGATTGGGAATTCTATGTAATGGTTCATAGTCATCTCCCATAGTTCTTTTCCTGGGTGTGGCTGGTTCAGTTCATTACTGTTCTAATGGAACTGATTTGGTTCATCTCATTGTTGAAGAGGGCCACGTCATCAGAATTGATCATCATATAATATTGTTGTTGAGGTATATAATTATCTCCTGATCCTGTTCATTTCACTCAGCATCAGTTCGTGTCAGTCTCTCCAAGGTTTTGTGAAATCATCCTGCTGGTCATTTCTTACAGAACAGGAATATTATTGAATAGATATGATCAGCAGGCTTTTTTCAGAAATGTCTGGAGAGACTTACATAAACTGATGCTAAGGGAAGTGAGTGGAACCAAGAGAACATTATTCATAGCAACAAGATTATGTGATGATCAATTCTGATAGACTTGGCTCTTTTCAACATTGAGGTGATTCAAGACAATTCCAATAGACTTCATCTGCATTCAATGAGAGAGAACTATGGGGACTGAATGTGATTCACAACATACTATTTTCACCTTTTTTGTGTTTGCTTATGTTTTTTTTCTTTCTCATTTTTTTCCCTTTTTGATCTTATTTTTCTTGTGCAGCATGATAAATGTGAAAATACGTATAGAAGAATTTCATGTGTTTAACATATATTGAATTACTTACTATCTAAGGGAAGGGGGTGGCAGGAAGAGAGAGTGAAAAATTTGGAACACAAAGTTTTGCAAGGGTGAATGTTGAAAACTGTCTTCGCATGTATTTTGAAACTAAAAAGCTATTATTTAAAAGGTAATAATAATGTGTCAAGCAGCAACAACAGCAACAAAAACATATAAATTGGGATACCTGAATATTCCACCCTGGAGTATCCACTATAAATATAATCAAATCTTGAGCATAGAGTCTAAAGAACTCTATGGTCTTATTCCCCCCCCCCCTGCCCCTGAGGCTGGGGTTAAGTGACTTGCCCAGGGTCACACAGCTAGGAAGTGTTTAGTGTCTGAGACCACATTTGAACTCGGGTCCTCCTAAATTCAAGGCTGTTGCTCTATCCACTTCACCACCTAGCTGCCCCTATAAATATAATCAAAAAGAAAACTACCAAATAATTTTTATTTTAATATTTTGCTTTGTTTTCATCACATTTCAAGTAATACTTTTTTCTTTTTAATAATAATATTTAACATTTGTTTTTAATTTATTAATTTAGGGATAAAACAAGCATTTCTATAACATAGTACAATTAAAAATGATTGCACATGAAATAGCAAATCTATTATATTCAACTTGCTATTCCATTTAAATATATAATAAAGTTATCATGTAAATTTCTTTTATTTTTCTTCCCTCCGCCACTCTTTTATACTCTATAAAGTATATTTGCAAATGTATTTATATGCACATTAAATTATATGCATGTATACATTAGGAGTATGTATACATATACATATATAAAAATATATGTATGATGAATGCCAGAGGTGGGCAAAGAGCTAAGCTCAAAATTGAACAGGAATTGTAGATCAGGCCAAATCACATTTGGGAGATCGTGCAACACTTTCAACAATCTCAAGCTGCTTGTTGCCACAAAAGTTCATCTTTTCAATGCGAATATTCTCCTGGTGATGCTATTCAGCTGCAAATCATGAAACAGCATGATTGCAGAAGAATCAAAAAATTGCCAGCGACCCAAAGGGCAATGGAAAGATGCATGGTGGGTATAAATAGACTTCCATATTACCATGAAGAAATTCACATGAGAAGAGAAAGAAACAGCATCAGTCAGCACCAGTATGACTAGAACATAAGATCAATCAAATAAGCATTTATTAATCACTTACTGTGTGCTTGGCACAATGCTATTCATTGAGATACAATATGAGAAATCATAGATGACTGGCTTGGAAGACCAACTGAAAATGAAAACAATGGGCTTAGAAACCAAATTCAAAATGTTAGGCTCCTAAGAATCAGCTCCACTATGTGTCACAAATATGTAGCAAATATTACATTTGGAAGATGCCAGGGGATTGATAAAACCTAACTAGAAAAATCTTTAGAAAATTCAAATAAAATAATGGGTATTTTAATTCAAAGACATATGAAACAACACTAATAATAACAATAGCTAACATTTCTATAGCACTATGTATCAGGCACGTTATAATTATTTAGTCATTTTATCCTCATAACAATCCTGGGAGAAAGGTGCTGTTATAATTTTGCAGAGGCAAAAACTGAGGTGAAGTGACTTGGCCAGCATCACACATTAAGTGTTTGAACTCAAGTGAGTTTCTTCCCCACAACTCTTTCTATTTTGCCACTATGCTACTCCAAATACTACAAAGAAACTCAGATATGAGTAGATTATTTGCTTTGGAAACATCCCAGACAACAGAAATACTAAAAAAAAAAAAAAAAGGTAAACAAACACATTAAACAAAGAAGATACAAATAACAAAATAAATCCAGGCTGAGACAAAAGGAAAAAGAGCAGACATTCATATTTGATAAATATTTCATTTGATTCTCATGACCCTATGCGGTAAGTGCTATAATTATCTCCATTTTACAGTTGAGGAAACTGAGGGAGACAGTGATCAAGTGATTTATTTAGGGGCACACAGTAAAGATCTGAGGCTGAATTTGAACTCAGTTCTTTTTGTCTCCAGGTCCAGTGTTCTAGCCTCTATATCACCTACCTAATTATGAAGTTAATAACAATGACAATCAAACAGCCAAAAGACCAACAAAGTTAACAGGGGTGAAAATATAATTTAAATGAAAGAAACACTTATGGAGGAACATGCCCAAAATACCATGAACTAAATTTCCCAGTGTTGCACCGATGGATGAATTATTTATGGGACTAAACCCCAGAATAGAAGGCCACATAAAAGAGAAGAGCCAAGGAAGAAAGTAGAGGGCAACATCTAATCTAGTTAAGGATGCAAAATAGCCTCTCAGAAGAGTATATAAGGATGACTGAGGCAACAGGGGGAGGGATTAAAACAGGGAGAGTTTCCGGGACAGCTAACATCTAGAAGGAACTAATAGTTGGGCAAGGACTCAGAGAGAAGTTTGCATGACGAATGGGGGAGGAAATCATGGGAGATGGAATAATGAACTGTGCTATCAGAGAAATAGAAAAATCTCTGCCATGGAGCAATATTTCCATCTATCTAACGCAGGTGTTGATATCTCTATAAGTGAAGCATGATGGAAGAGAGAGACAGAAGCAAAATGTTCAAGACAATAACACAGGAAAAAAAACAGAACTCAAAACAAGTATCTTGGAAGTTTTAATTCCTTGAGGAATATGGAAAATAAAAAAGGAACAAATAAATGCATAAAAATAAGTGAAAAAATAAATCTATAATAGAATTAAAGGGAAAAGACTCAAGAAAATGAGGGAAAGAAAACTTTTTTAGAAAAATGTACAGAAAATGAAAAAAAAAGACTAAATAATAAAAAGTGAAAGGACAGGAAAGAAAACTCAAATTTACTGGTCTACTTGTCTGAGGGGGGAAAAGAGAGAAGAATTAGATAACCAGATAAAAAGAAAGTAAAAGAAATTAATAAGTTAAACAAAACTCATTAGGGGAAAGAATGATGACCGGAGCATGAGGAAAGGGGGAACAAATTTGAGGTGAAGGGAATAAAATCTTTGGGACTACAATTATCTTAAAGGATATTAAGCAAAAGTGCTGACTAGACAAAGTCCTGTATTAAGAAAGGAAGAGAAAACAAAGCTCTAATTTAGGAGAAAAAACTCATTAGAGACAAATAAAGGAAAAATTAAATCTAACTAATAATTTCAATTGTCAATTGCCTAAATTATCCAATGAAATAAAAAAGTGACAGATTAGATAAGAAAACAAAGCCTCTGATCTGTTATTTATTAGTAAAATACCTAGAAGTAAATTTTAAGAATTGAAGCAGAAAGTAGAAAACTTTGGAGGTACAAAATACAGCCCAGCCAGAGGATTTTGCACAAATTAATCAGAGAATCAAAGATTTAGAGCCTGGAGGGATCTTAGAGCTCATCCAGTCCAATTGTATTATTTTACAGATAAGAAAACAAGTAAGGCTCATGGAGGTGAAGTGGACAACAGCAAGAATGGGAGGTAGAATTTGAGCCCAGAACCCAGAGCCAGTATTCTGTCCATCTAGTTATGATCCAGATCTTTACACTCTCTGCCTTTCTCACACACATGGACACACAGGGGTTAATAATGGATGTGCAACTTCCGCCATATGTGGCGGAATCACTCAGGGCAGAAGGTGGGTGGGCCAGCCCGGGCCTGAGAATTTAAAGAGCAGCAGACATCAAGAAAATGGCATCCTGCCAACAGATGTCTTTTCTTCAGCAAATCTTCCTCCCTTGGAGAAACTGCTTCTCAACTTCCTGGAAATCTGAGACATCTGCAAGACGGTTCTCACACATTTCACTTTTTATCAAAATCTATAAAGTTAGAGGGTGGTCTTCGGTCTTGTTTTTGTTTCCCACAGGTTAAAATGTTAAGACTGAGATCCCTCAAGTGACTGACTTCATCTGACTATGGGAATCAGGAGAGGTGAGGAGGGAAAGTGATAATTGTCTCCTCTGATGATGAACCAGGATGGAGAGATGAAAGGATCCTTCTCTAGTCTAACCCTCTCATCTTACAGATGAGGAAACTGAGGCTCAGAGCACACCAGCAAAGAAAGTAAGCCTCGGAGGCAGGATTTAAAGCTGTGTCTTCTGAGTGAGTTGTATGATATCCTTTCTTTGAATACCAAGAGCTAACTCATTCCAGTGACCCCTCTCATGAATTCTGCGGACATTTTTTCCCCCACTAAATGTAGTATTGTCTAATCATAAAGGCATATGACAGTACACAAGCCCTGATCAGACGCACTGGCATGCTCATAGAGCCCAATTATATACATGCACAGACACACATACATTGGTTGTTGTACTTCCTTCTCAAAGAAGACCAAAATGACATTATTATGTTAAAGTTAAGTTAGTGTGTCCAACTGTGGCTGATCGGCCCAATACAAGCTCGGAAAACAGTCCCTATGAACATTTGGAACGGATTGTCTAACTTTCTTCTGAGCTAATCCAATTCTGCTTTGCTCATGGAGCACATCACCTTCTCTGAGGAGAGCCCACCATGCTGGGTGGTCCTGTGCCAGTTTCTTCTGTAGCAAACAATCAATTCTAAAGTTCTTAGAGAGACCTTGAGAGCGTCCTTGTATCGCTTTTTCTGACCACCTTGTGAATACTTACCCTGTGTGAGTTCTCCATAAAATAGTCTTTTTGGCAAGAAAACATTTGGCAATCAATGTGGCCAGCCCAACAGAGCTGTGCTCTCAGCAGGACTGTTTAAATGCTTGGCAGTTTAGTTCCAAAAAGGACCTCAGAGTCTGGTCTTACATTCACGCAGTTAATGCCCTCACTACATCACAACGTTCTATTCTCAGCTCCATTCTAACAGCCTTAATGCCTCAGTGAAAAGTGTCAAGGACCGAAAAATAAACACAGGAATCACCCGGTCTAGGGTTCCATGAAGAAGCTAGGTGTTTGGCTAACAAGGAAGTTATAGAGTCATGGAAACATTTAGGGGCTTAGAACCAAGAATACCTGAGTTTGAATCCTCCTTCAATCACTAGTTATATGACCAGGGCAATCACCTATTCAGTCTCAGTTTCCTCATCTTTGAAATGCACCTATGTCATCAAGTTGTGAGCATTAAATGGAATTATAAAAGCAATTTGCAAGTCTTAAAATGTGTGTGTATGTGTAAAAGCTAAGCTATTTTTAAAATTGTTACCAGTGAAATTATAAGTGGTGGTAACAACTACTACAACTATTCCTGTTGAGCTATGAATTTAACAGAAAATCATGGCTCCGGGTTTTCCCAATCCAATTCCATTTCCTAGTTCCTGTTAGTGGCTTGCTTGGTTGAGCATCAATTACCCTTGCTATCTCAGCAAATGACAGAAACCAGAGTTGATAGAAGGCGGCATCAGTTTTTCCAGTGTATGGTCCAATAATTTTTCTGTCCTTACTGAGCTCTTTCAAGTACTTGGAAAGGTAAAATTTCCCTTAAATAATTATGTAGAAGGTCAGCATGTACTCAACGTAATCCAAAGACACCTTCAGGTCTCTTCTCCACTCACACGGACTCAGGAGGGTTCCATGTCTCTCTTACCTGATCTAAAATTCCAAGCCTTCTCTCTGACCCAATTCCCTGTGAAGTCATGAGTGAGATAATAAAGGCAGGACTTTTTTTTACAGAAGGCCACAGCTGATCCTCCCATCTTTCCCAAAAGGGGAGAAGGGTCTTTTTGTTCTCTTCCATTCTGAATTATCACTTGATTTTTGTGGCCGATCCCCAGCACCCAGCACTGTATTTGGCTCATGGGATGCGCTTAATAAATGGAATTCATTCCACAAACATAAAACATGCATTCACAGTGAGCTCCAAAGAGCAGCAGAGGATTCAAAAGTGAGGAAAACTGGGTCCTTCTGCTCCAGGGGGTCCAGGGGAGGAGGGAGAGGAGTTTAGCCTGTTGATACAGATTGATTTATTTGGTTAGCTAGCTGTGACACTGGAAAAGACCTAAGGGGAGGAGATAGGAGAGAAGATTCAGCAAGGAGGAAGAAAGGGCAATGATGATTACCACTTGGAAGATAAGGAGTGATACCAGCTAAGCAAAGGAGACCAAGGCTACTGGGATGTTCATCCAAGGGCAGAGAGAAGGGTTCCTTAGAAAGTAGAAAACCTAGAATAAGGAGAAGCAGATTTGAAAGGGAACCGTGAGTAGATCCAGATGAACTTCATTTGGTTCCCAATTTCATCAAAGTCCAGACCTAAATAAACATAAATTATTCATGTCCATTACTGACAGATAACAACAGCTGATATTTATATCCTATTTTAAGACTTTCCAACCACTTAGGATAATAGGAGGACAGATAAATTTAGGGCTGGAAGAAACATTAGAGACTATATTTTAAAGATTAGGAAACTGAGGTCCAGATTTGCCCAACAAGAAATTGGGAATAGAGGATTTAAATTCTGGGCTTTCAAGACTCAAAATTCCTTGTGTTACACTAGCTTCTTAAAGGCAGGAATTATTTCCATTTTTGTCTCAATGTCTGACACATTTTAGGCCATAATATTAACATTTTAAAAATTAATGATTTTAGTAATAATGAATAATATTTTTTAAAAAGCTTATTGATTGATGGATTGCCACTTTGTTTCTATTATCTTGAATGGGACTGATCGGATGAAGTATTTCTCAGTATTGAGTCACATGTCCCCTGTTCCCAGAGCTAGGAGATTGGGCTTTGGATTCTAAGTTTGGTTCAGGATCCTGGTGGGTAGGGGGAGTGGGGGGGTTACATGATCTCTGGAGGAATGAACCTTGAACCCTGGAATGTAGGAAATTAGTGAAGTTACAGGAAGTAATGTGATCCACAGGAAGCAGACAACATTGGTGACCATTGGTCAGGGATGGTTACGTCTTTTCCTCTTTAATGGGCTGTGCTATTTTCGGCTGGCCAGATTCCAGGGGCATGTGGTGGAGTTGGGATGGCTCCCAGGTGTGTCAGGGCCTCTCCTTGCAGGGATTAAATAAATGCTTTCTCTATGTAACTGAAGATGTCTCTGATTAATTAATTTAAGAAAGGAGTCTAGCACCCGTCCCACATAATCTCATTTAAATTTCACTGGTAAGCACTACAGGTGTTATTATTCCCATTTTACAAATGGATAAATAGAGGTTCAGAGAGTTTAAGTGATTTGTAAATGCTTATGTTCCTAATAAATGTCAGAGGTATCATTTGAACCCAAGTTTCTCCTGACTCCAAGTTTAACATTCTTTCCATTATGCAGCAGGCTGCCTCAAAACAAAGAAGTAGTGAAAAAACATTAGTCCCTTCCCTTTATGAGTCGATGAAGTTTCTTTCTTTCTTTCTCTCTTTCTCTCTTCCTTCCTTCCTTCCTTCCTTTTATTCCTTCTTTTCTTTCTTTCACTCTGTCTCTGCCTCTTTTTCCTTCCTTTCTTACTTCATTCCTCCCTCCTGCTTCTCTTCCTTTCTTCTCTATTTCTATCTCTCTCTCTGTGTCTCACACTCTCTCATGCTCTCTCTCTCTCTCTCATGTTCTCTCTCTCTCTCTCTGTCTCTCTCTCTGTCTCTCTCTGTCTCTCTGTCTATCTCTCTGTCTCTCTCTCTCTTCTCTCTCTCTCTGTCTCTCTGTCTGTCTCTCTCTCTCTCTCTCTCTCTCTCTCTCTCTCTCTCTCTCTCTCTCTCTGTCTCTCTCTCTCTCTCCCATGTTCTCTCTCTCTCTCTCTTCTTGTGAGTTTTTTGATCTGTAAATGAAAGGCTGGGCTGGGCCACCTTTAAGATCCTTTCTAATTATAAATTCTACATTCCTAAGGGAAGTTTTTTTTTGATAACTATAGTATTCTTCTCTAAAGTGTAATGTTTCCTGGGTGCAGGTTTCTTGGGGGGCTTTCAGTTCAGTGTAATAATCACCTCAAATTTAGCCAGGAGTTAAAGCCCAAATCCTTTATTGTTTCCTTCAAATTCTTGTCTCTTTTCTGGAGCCTGGTTAGCTTTCTTAGAGGCCTATCTCTCTCCTTGGTTCTGAGAACTCCTGCCGCTAGTCCTTTGTCTCTGCCAGCTTCAGCCTCTTGTCCTCCCAATGTCTCCAGCCAGCACAAAGATGGAAGATGGAATGAATCTGATTCTGCCTCTGAGAATGGGCTTGTGGGTTACAATGGGCTTGTAGGAACTCCTTGCTTATATGCTGTACACTGAGCATACACCAATCATTTCATCACTAGGAAACCATTATTTGTTGTAGGATTAAATCAATGCTAATATAGCTTTAACCATTTTCTCCTCAATTCCACTCAGCACCTTGTTTCAAGTTCTGGCTCATAACATCTTCTTGTAGGATCAGATCAATCATACTGAACCATGCCAAATTAGATAATTATTGTCTCTATCAATTCCACTGTCTTAGTACCTTGTAAGAATCATAACAAATAACCATCAGTAAAATCATTCAGACCCAATAACCTTTTATGATAAGAACAGTGGCACTGACAGTAATCCAATGGATCTATGATCTCATCTGTTTTGGCATTCTTTCCAGCTCTAATTTAGGGTTATAATTAGGGAGCTATTCAGGTCAGCCAAAATAACTTAACTGTTCAGAAAGAAAAACATCACAGGTATCTTTTCTATTTCAAGTGGATTGGAGACAGAACCTTATCTAAAGACTCACCCACCTTTTTGTAGTTTTTCAGTGGGGTCCAACAACCCTTTAAGGCCCCCTTTGGAGTTTTCTTTGCAAAGATGCTGGAGTGCTTTGCCATTTCCTTCTCCTGTTCATTTTACAGATGAGGAAACTGAAATAAAAACAAAGTTAAATTATATACCCAGGGTTCTACACTTAGTGTCAGAGGCTGGATTTGAACTGAGGAAAGTGAATCTCCTGACTGCCAACCAGCTGCTCTGCCTAGCTCACCCAACCTAGCTCTTATGGAAAAAGCTCTCTCAAGCAGGAGACAAGCCTTTTCACTTCAAGGAAGAAGGAAACAGCAGAGTGAGGGGTAGAAACCCCTTCTTTGTCAATAATCTCTACTAATGTGGAGAAATAATGATTTTATTCTGCATAGAACCATAGTACTAGAACCAGAAGGATGTATAATCCAACTCCAATTTTCAGATGATGAAATTGATGGATGAGTCACTTGGCTAAATACTATTTTTATACAAGGAAAAAATACTGGATTTGGAGACATTAAAAACACCTGGTTCTGTCACCGGTATGACCTTGAACATGTCACCTCACCTTGAAGGACTTTGGATTCTTTATAAAATGGGGTGAGGGGGAGGGCAGATTGGACTAGGCAATCTTCAAAGTGTCTTCCAACTTCCAAGTCAACGAGCTTTGACCCAGGATAATAGGCAAGTGTCAAACAAAAAGTACTGGATCTGGAATCAAAGGACCTGGGTGTTCTTTGGCGTGTCACCCAGCTCTGCCACTTACAACCTGTGTGATTTTAGACAAAGCACTTCATTCGTTTTCTCATCTGCAAAATGAAAGGCTTGGACTTAGGGGGTTGCTAAGGTTTCTTCCAGCTTTAACTCTTAGGATCCCAGCCTCTCCTTAATCTGGCTGGCGATTTTCTCTTTAGAGAACAAAGTCATTATTTTTCCATGTTAGCAGAGATTCCTAAAGGAGAAGAACCTGCTTTCTGTCACTCTACTCATTCCTCCTCTCATTAAGATAAACATGCACTCAGCCCTTGGAGCTGTGGTAAGCAGAGGCCTCTAGAGCCCCCATCACTGCTAATTCCCGCCTGCCACTCCAGCTGCCCTCCCCAGAGTCCCACTAGACGGGAGATTTATTTTCAGCCTTCACAACAATGCACCCCCTTTGGAAACACTCTCAGAATTTATCTTGCATTCCCTCACAGGCTTTGCAACCTCAGTGCTTGGACATTCAAGCTGATTGCTCCCTACTTCCTATTAAAACTCTCCCTTTGTGTCTATTCCTTTCATCTCAGCACAAGCCCTTGAGTCACAGAATTGCCTACTAGAAAGAAATCAGTGAGCATCCTCCAGCCCCTACCAGAGTCAAACATCTCCCGATACTTACCTGTTTAAAAATGGGGAATGGGGAGGACTCAGTACTTGTTTGTGTCAATGAGCTAATGCTGTACAATAGAATCTCAGGTGTTTTAGGGGGCAGCCTGTCCTAAATGGAACATGTCTTCTTCAAGTTCCTAAATCAAATGCTCTGAGAATCACAGTTAACTCAAGAGCAATTATCCAATGGATTTTAACTCTTCCCTTCAGAGTCCCTCCATCTAGGGAGGGATGTCTCCCCTCTGGTCAGCTGAAGAGATGATTAATGACAGCTGGTGGAGTTGGGGGCCAAAGGTCTCTTCCAATTGAGTGAAGGCGGCAGTCTGCCTTCAGCTTATTTTCCCAGCTTTCATCCCTTTTTTCAAGTAATTAAGTATGAAGAAAGAGGCAGTAGTAATTATGTTCCCTTTTTCTTTTCATAAAACAGCTGCCCTGGCCAGTCCTAATTTTTTTTCTTCTTCTATGCAGTATGTGCTGTTTTTTCTCCCTTTCCAAGACAATCTTATGCAATGACACCCATTGAAAGACAGAGAAGAATCAGGTTTCTAGACCATCGTTGGACAACAAAAGAAATTGCATCATTTTCTTCTTCCTCACCCATCTATGGCCTGGGCAGCTGACTCTGATCTACAAGTGGAAATCACTTTCTTCTCTCAGACTTTAGGATTCCTTCAGTTCTTTTATTTTTGAAGAGCTTCCTATTGGAGTTATTCACACACACACACACACACACACACACACTCCAATTATCCAGTGCCCTTCCCTTAAGGGTAGCCAATCAACTTTGCCTCCCTTCCTTTCCCTGGATCCTTTAACCTACTACTTCCTAGGATAAAACTTGGAATTAATAATCCTAAACTTCAGAAAATTAAAGCTAACATTAATATGACGTGAAATTGAGGTATTTGAAAATGCTTCTTAAACAGGAAATAAAGTCAAAGCCAACTGGTCATAGGTTGCATAAATAGCTGCATTTTCTTCTTCTCCCATTCTCTCCTAAGCTCTCCTTAATAATGGTTTGGAGAAGAACCTTCATTATAGTTGCTATTTCATTTTCCTAGAACGAGAGCAACCAGAGAAAGCTTGTTTCCCCAATTTACCCACACTGGTTGACTGCTTTGGGCTGTGCCCTAATTAGGCAAAAGAAGGTTTCAGCTCATTGACTTCTAAAATCTGGTTGCCCAAAGAATCCACTCGTGCTTTGAAACCAAGCACTATTATATTTAATTCCTAGAATTGACTTCCTACCTCACCCTTTTCAGTTCTAACTGAAATTAAAGGAACCGTCTCAGCAAAATTCAATGGTTCACTCCTTATGAATTTGCATTTTATGAGCTGACACTCTTGATGCTTCCTTGGTCATTTGTGGGTCTGAATAATAGACCTGGATTCTTGGCTTGGCTCGAGACCTCTCATATTCCTCCTGTTTGTTTGAATCTTATTAAATCCACTACCAGTAAAGAAACATTCCTTTGTCTATTCCACAAGAGAGTACATTTGGATGTCCATGTTTATTCTATTTATTCAGGCATTGGGATGCTGTATGACCATTTCTTTTAAAATGTATTTCTTGGTAATCTCAGTTGATCATGTTTTAGGGGCTGCCACAAGGGATAGCAATGTTTCAAAGCCTAGAGTCCTCCCCCAACCTCTCCACCCCAAAATCTGAAGGAAATTTCTAATTAGAATTTTAAGTCACTTCAGTAAAATTTAAGTATCTGGAGCAGGGAGACAAACACAGAAAAAGAAGACAGGAGGGCACTAATAATAAGACATACACACATTTCTTTAGCATTTTACAAAGCCTTTTTCTCCTAGCAACCCTATAAGTTTGGTGGCAGAAGCCTATGATCAGAGATTTTTCCCAAGATCTTACAGCTACTTAAGGATCAGAGCAGGGATTTAAACCATGTCCCCCCCACCAAAGACCCCAGGGAATTTTCCATTCAATTATCTTGTTTTTCAGCAAACTGAATCTGGTGAATCTGATTCTGCCTATTTCACAATTGAGGCTTAAGGTCCAGCCTGGGTCAAAAGAATCACTTTATGCTATTAGTGAATCCATTTCTCTGTGCCAAGTTCATGTTATTGTTCCCACTTCTGTTTATTTTCAAAGGAAGGTCAAGTTAGTCAATAAGCTCTGTGCTAAGTGCTATGGAAAGAAAGAAAAACAAAACTATGTTCCCTGTCCTCAAGAAGTTCACATTCTAATGTAGGAGACAGCGTGCAAACAACTAGATATATACAAGAGAAAGAAAGAAAGAGGAAGGAAGGAAGGAAGGAAGGAAGGAAGGAAGGAAGGAAGGAAGGAAGGAAGGAAGGAAGGAAGGAAGGAAGGAAGGAAGGAAGGAAGGAAGGAAGGAAGGAAGGAAGGAAGGAAGGAAGGAAGGAAGGAAGGAGGGAGGGAAGGGAAGGGAAGGAGGAAGGGAGGGAAAGAGGAAGAAAAATAGGTATGTATAGATATATATATACACACACACAGCCTTTTTTTTTTTTTTTTTTTTGTATTCCTGGTACTGAAACACAGTAAGCACTTAATAAATGCTTATTGACTGGTTGAAAGATAATCTCAATGAAAATACAGAAAATTAGGAAATGGCGCATGAGGTTCAAGGAAGAGACAAAATGAGTACTAATAGATTGCAGTAGACATGGAAAAGGATAAAGTGGAAGAAGGTTGGAAAAGTAGAAAGGAGCCAGGTTGTGAAGGGCTTTAATTGTGAAAGAGAGGATTTTAGACAAAGCTTTGAGGTTGGAGTTGGGCCTTTCAAGATGTCCTCATTTGCGACATCATTTCCTGCTTCCACCTGCTACCAGGTGCTTAGAGGCTGAACCTCCTTTCCCTAGATAAAGCAGCAACTTCTATTTATACATGGCACCAATGTAAACCTTTGCCATACTTAAGTCTTGTGACATTCACTTTTTCCCTTGGAGAAATTGAACAGCACTGAGGGTTGTCGGAAGGATTTTTTTTTCTTATTGGAACAAATGCTTTGTAAAGGCTCTGGAGAGCTTTGGTTGTTGATTATTGACTTTGAAGCCTGTGATTTTCAAATTTTCATTTCTGACAGAGACCATGTGGACAAATGTATCAGCCTCACAGTGCCAGGTCCATGATGTTGGAGCACTCTTTGTGGGCAGTAAATACAGTCCTTTCTGGTTCCCCCATTCATCTACCACTCTGACAGTTGCTCAGGAGCCACTGGAGAGCAGATGTCCCACAGTGCCAGGTAACAACTTAATTATTTCCATCACTGACTTAGCCCTTTCACCTCCTGACATCAAATGAAACAGGGTGGAAAGGCTACAATAAGAAAGAACAGGTTCTAGTAGAGAATATTTGCATAAAAGTAGCCATTTTCTCCCCCCACCCCAAACCCACAAAAGAAATCAGCCATTTCCAAATGCCATTTGTAACAGGAGTCAGAGAAGGACAACTTTACACTTTTCAGGGTCCTGAGTGTCAGGCACAAGTATGGCTAATCAGTATTCCATTTCTCAAGTGACTGTGTGTTTTGGAGCTGGTGGTCAAATCAAAAGGATAAAATAGTATAAGCTATAATAAGGTGATTGTTTCAGAAGAGCAATAAAGACTTCTAAAGGAAGAAGGGAAGCAGAATGGAAAAGTAAGTGTAATACTTATGTTTGGGGTTCACTAACCCAACGCCGCCGCCATTAGCTGGTTAAATCTATATTAAATGGCTATTACTACTGATGAAGTCTTCAATGTTAGGGGGGTTTAACAGAGGAATTAATAGAAATTAGTTCCTTAGTCAAATAGGAAGAAGGCTCTGATAATGGAGATCGGTTTAGTTCCCTGGTCCCACCTTCTAAAGGTAATGCAGTCAGAAATCTAAGTTATATCAAGGTCCTGAGGCTAAATTTTCCCTATAAAACAACTTCTGGCCCATGGCTTTGCTGCTACCTTCCTTAGGTCAGCCCTCCACAACACTCTGCCCTGTGATATCTTTCCCTTTCCCCTTCCCTCATGCTGTGTGGTATCTCCCTAAATCCCACTATATTTCCTAATCCTACTTCTCCTCCATAGAGATAACTATTTTAAGTCCCTTTCAGGATTTAGCCTGCCAGTTAAGACGTGGGGTGCTCCCTCTCTACTAGGTAATTTTAAGTTCCACTCAGGAACTTGTCTTTCACATGCTCTCCCACTCTATTTCATATCTACCATTCCCAGTGTCAATGGTATCCCTCCATTTTGACTCTAAGTTATTCCCTTAAATAAATCTACCTTTTGCCAAAGAGAATGGCCATTTGGAATTCACATGACTGAACCCCAACTTTTGGTGTCCACCATCATTTGGAGACAAAACTCCACATCATAGATCACATCACTACTACCAGTACACTAGGGGCAATTCTGGGTGAGTCTCCTAAACACTATAGCAGGGGTCCCCACCAGTGTTTCTCCTTAATCAGACAGTACTCGGTTCTTTAGTGAAGATGTTTTCTAAAATGGCATTTCCAAAATCATATATATAAAGCACTTCCCCCAAACATCAGGGGCGCACTCTCCCACAAACATCCTAGGGTGCAGGAGAAGGGAAGAGCAAGCATGAATTTAAAGCACAATGGTACTTTGCATTGTACAATGTAGTACATGCATAGGAGACATGCATGACCAAGGCAACTCACAAATCCAGTATTATAGGGTATTGACGCCTTTTCCTTTTCTAATGGGATCTCACAGAGTGAACTCTGAGTTGCTCTTCTGTTCAGTTATTCTGGCACTTTGCAGGGGGCAGTGTCTCAGCGGGACCAGCAGCTCAGATGGCCCACATTCCTAAGGTATGATATATTGGCTGGAAGGGCCACTCTGCTCCGAGGCTGGCTCAAGTAGATCTCTGGCTGTGGTAACTCCTCATCCACTCCATTGCTGCTGGACTGGACTGGGCAGCTTGCTCAGACAGTGTTCTTCTCAAAGCATGTCTGGACCAACCCCTAGTCTGTTGAGCTCACTATTCAGTGGACAGCTAGAGTCTTTTTTCTATCTTTAGCCTCTAGCTGGGCTGGGAAGTATTATTCTTTCTTCAGCTGGAGTGTTACCATGTTGTTTTTTGTTGTTGTTGTTTTTTCCATCCAGAGTGCTACAAAGTTCTTGCCACAACAGCAACAATTTAGGAGTAGCAGAAGCTTCTTAACTTTGACTCCCTGAGTCTGCTCAGAGGTGGTTTGTCCTCTACAGGCAAGAGATAGAGAGAAGCCTTGCCTTCTTTTCTACAAATTCTTCCTCCTTTAAAAGTCCTTTCCCTTTTTCCGTCATTCCTTTAAGCCATTTCCCATATTCCTTTTAGAATTATACATATTTGAGGGGCAAGGACAGAGATATGAATATAGTTTATGCTTGGGAAACATTTTAAAAATATTTCCACACTTTGGACCTTTTCTAGGATGATGAATGTTTATTTTTCATCTGAAGGTTTTCCAATTTGCCATTAAAGGCCTCTCTTTTTCACCTCAGACCTTTTAAATTGGGAAAAATGACAAAAAATATCCATCACCAATGTCAGAGGGATTGTGGAAGAATAGGCACACTAATACATTGTCGGTAGAGCTATAAAATGATACATCCATATTGGAAAGCAATTTGGAATTCTGCAAATGGATTGACTAAAATGTCTATATCATCTGAATCAATGATTTATTACTGGGCTTATGCCCCAAGGAAGTCATCAATGAGAAAAAAAAAAAAAAAAAAAGATATATATGGCTGCATTTTTTGTGGATAGCTAAGAACTGGAAATAAAATAGATAAACTTCAATTGAGGAATAGCTAAACAAATTATGGCATGTAAATGTAATGGAATATTATTCTATCCTAGAATACGACTCTATAGGAAATGTGATGAACATAAAGTAGCATGGAAAGATTTATATGAACTGATGCAAAGTAAAGTAAATAGAGACAAGAAAACATTATATGCAACAACATTACAATAGTAATGACACAACAAGAAATCCAAAGTAAATTTAGCAAAGTGAAAAAAAAAGAAAAATTTTTAAAAAGAGAAGCAAAATGATGAAGGTTAAGTAGAACTCTAAGGAAGAGCCATGATAAGATGTACCCAATTTATCCCTTCTTAAAGGTAGGAAATCTGCTTGTGTAACATATTACACTTTTTCAATGCATTAATCAGCAGTATTTTCTTTTTCCTCTAACTCCCTTCTCCCATTATTTTTCATATGAGATGTCTCTCTGAGAGGGAAAGGAAGAAAGATATTTGGGACAATCCTAGCAATGTAAGAAATAGAAAATATCAGTAAAAACTTTTTTTTTTTTTAAGTCTGAAGATGTTTTCCATTTGGGGTTTGTTTGTTTGATTTTTTTCTTTGCAGACTTTTAACTTTTGCTAAAATCTTATTGAAATACCTCCTTTACATAATCATGACAGAGCCTGGTAGAAAAAAAAGATTTATAGAGCAGACTGCTTGCTGATGTCCAAGAACAAGCTGAGACCCCACTGAATGAAGAGAGAAGAGAATGAAAAATGCACTGTCTCCATTTGGGGAGCAATTGAATTTGAATAGGTGATTATTAAATGGATCAGAACCTGTCACATATTATTGAATAACAGGACTCTTTCGTTTTAAGGATCTGTGTGGAAGAATAAAAAAGATCCTATCGTGGGAATCAAAAAAACTTAAGTGTTTTCCCAGCTCGCTCTATCTCAATGACTTGGACAAAACAGTTCAATCTTCTGGGTTCTGTCTTTACATCGAAAGGTTGGACAGCTCTAAATTTCTGTGACTTCCCATGATTCTATGTCTTCCTTCATCTAACACAACATTTTTATTCCAACAGTAGATGTAAACATACAACTAAATTGAACCCATTATTAGAAGAAAATTAAATGAACCAATCACAAGATTATTTTATGATCTTAGATGTAGAAGAGATTTCAGAGTTTCTAGTCCAAACCCTCAAGTTTACAAATAAGGAACAGAGATTCAGATACTGTGAAGGACTTATTCAAAATCTTTTAGATAGTAAGCAACTTATTTTGTTTTGCTCCAGAACCAGGACTGTTTTTCTTCATTATTTGAAACTATCTTCCCTTCCAGTTGCCCCGGAGTGCTGGGCTTGGAACCAGGAAAAACCATCTTCATGAGTTCAAATTCATCCTCAGACACTTGCTATGGGCAAGTCATTTAATCTTGTTTGTCAGTTTCCTCATCTATAAATGAGCTGGAGAAGGAAATATAAATCGCTTTAATATTTATGCTAAGAAAACACCAAAAGAAGTCATAAAGGATCAGATATAACTGAAATGAATGAACAACGATCTTCCCTTAAGTTACTTTCCTGATATTTAAAAATTTTACAGAAATAATAATAATAATTAGCATTTCTATCACTTTTTAAGGGTCACAACTATAAAGTAGGCAGTATAAGCATAAGGTAGCAGAATGATTTTCCAATCTGCAAGTAAGAAATATTAGGGTTTCAAATACTCCTTTTACAGATAAAGAAATTGAGCCATGATTTCCTTAAAGTCACACAGATAGAAGATAAGCAAAACCAGGATTGGAACCCTGGCCTTTGAGTGCAAATCTCACGCTCATTCTGCTACATCACATTGCCTTTCAACTCCCTCTTGGAGCTTCTCATGGAGGGAAAAGTCATTGACAGCCATGTAAATGGAACTAGACATAAACACTTAACTAAGTGGAGCCCATTGTCAGGAGAAAATAATGACTCCTGACTTAGTTTCATCAACAATAGATTGGAAGCTTTATCAGTGCTCCTGTGCAATGGGGAGCACATTCTTCAGAGTAATTTACCCTTCTAAGCTGATCCTAGGCTATGGCACTACTTTGGGACCAGAATACAGATTCTCTTTCTGTAGCATGATTACTGAGTCTTGGAATCATAATGACTGGGAGGGGAGTTTGAGGGAGGGAAAAGGAGACATGCTTTTGTAGCACAGCATTGACACTAGAAATGTGCACATTCAAGCAATAGAATCTCTTAGTAAAGTTTAAAAGGGCAATAATTGGGTATGTGGGTCTTTGTTGGGGAGGAAGGGAATTGAATTTTTAAAAAATATTGCTCACCAGGGGTGTTCCTGGCTGAGCTTTAAAATCTGCTTGCTATGTGATCCTTAACCTCGGTTTACATTTGTTGACCTAAATCATATGTCTGGACTCCTAATCATAGGATTAGATCTCAATGATCTCCAGAGTAGAAAGCAAACTTTGATAAATCTTAAAGTCCTCCTGCAGAGGACTTGTACAATTATATATTTAGAGCTAGAAGTAACTTCATCCAACTATCTCAAGTTTGCCAGTGAGGAAGGAGAGGTCCAGAGGAGCAAAGTGACTGGAGTAACAGAAAAGTATTCATACCCAGGACCTCTGATTCCAGAACCAATATTCATTCCATTATACCAGCTTCTTCTCAGTTATAATTGTTTTACCTTGATCTCCTTAGTTTATTTTGATTCTGTCTACAGACAAAAGCTATCCAACAACTGGAAATAGAGCAAGGAGAAGAGGTTTGAGGCTCCTTCTTCCCAAGCTAACTCAACCATTAAAAAAGACCTTTTAAATTGAAACATCCAATTAACCTATAATAAAGTAAAAAGCACAGTAAAATCTACAATAAATATATAAACCATAAAGAGCAAGCAAGGAATGACAAATAACTTAGCCAACAAGCATTTATTGAACACTTACTGTGTGCCAGATGCTGTGCATAAAGCAAATCAGAATCAATCCCTGAACTCCAGGGGCTTACCTTTCCATGGATAGGCAGGCCATTTCTAAATTGTGAGATTTAGAACTAGGATGAATGCTAGAGACTATTTTATGACAGAACAGGAAAGCAAATAGTGGACTCAGAATTTGAACCTAAGAATTATGGTTCCAAATTCTGGATTCCTTCCACCACTGAGGAGGGGTGGGGTTAAAGGACCTAGATCCAACCCAGTCTGACATTTTCTGTATTCTTAAACAAATCATTTAACTATTCTGTACCTCTATTTTCTCATCTGTAAAATCAGATCAAGCAGCCGTGCACAGTGGATAATGTCAGGAATACATGACACCTGGAAGACTCATCTTAATGTGTTCAAATCTGACTTCAGACATTTACTAACTGTGTGACTTGGACAAGTCACTTAATCCTGTTTGCCTCAGTTTCCTCATCTATCAAAGAAATTAGAGAAAGAAATGGCAAACAACTCCAGACTCTCTGCCAAGAAAACCCCACACGGGGTCACAAAGAATCAGACTGAAAAACAACTGAACAATATAAAATGAAACAATAAGAGAGCCTCGAGAGTCTCTTCGATTTCTACTCCTCTACTATGTTTTCACCGAACCAGGATATGAACCAAAATTCCTTGGCTCCAGTTACAGTGAACGGCTCACTGTATCACTCTACAATAGCTCCCCATATGGCTGCCTTCAAGCAAGAGTAGGTGACCACTGGGCATAGAGATCAGTAAACTACAGCTCAAAGTTCCAACATCCAGAGGTTATTTTTTTGGTACAATCAGCCAGCTAAGAATAATTTTTACATGTTCAAGTACAATTAAACTTTACTTAAAGATGTAAAAACCATTCTTAGATCATCAGGTCATATAAAAACAGGCAGCAGGCCAGAATGGATATTTGTGATTCAGGAAGGGGGGGGGTCAGATCCTCCATCTAAAGTGCAGACTATACAAGCCTTTCATTATTTTGTTTGAAACATTATAGATTTCAAGAATATATAGTCCAAACCTTATCCCAGAGCACACTGAATAACTTTTAGATCCTTTTTTCTAATTATCTGCTATACCTGTATTATTCCCTCAAAAACACAAATAATCTGAGCAGATTGTAAAAGGAAACGTGTGTTTTAGATGTGTTGTCTCCCCTAATTAGCCCCTGAAAACAGTAACAAGCTATTTTTGTACTTTTCTTTGGGGGGAAGGGAGGCAATTAGGGTTGAGTGACTTGCCTAGAGTCACACAGCTAGGAAGTGTTAAGGGTCTGAGGTCAGATTTGAATTCAGGTCCTCCTGACTCCAAAGCCAGTGTTCTTTCCCCTGGGCTATCTAGGTACCTTCTTCTTTGTACACTTGTATCACTATTGCCTACTCAGTATTTGCCACAAAGCTAGCATTTGATAAATGCTCCTTTTATTCATACATTCAATCTGACATCCTATTGATAGACCACCTTTTCAGATGAATTATGGTTCCATTATTCAAGTGAGAAGATTGTCAGGGGATCTGTTAGACTGGACCACTTCCCATGAAGTCAGAAACCTTCATTCTGACTCCCTGGCTTGGGTCTGGCTAAGTACTAGACGATTCATGTTTTGGGATGATGCTGCAGTCCCCTCATTGGTCCCTGTCTCCGAGGGGCTGTGCCAAAAATTCCTGGCAACAGTGCCCCACGAAAAAGTCCTTCCAGTCTCTTTGCACCGGTCCAGTGAGGCGTGAGTCTGCCAGGAAAGCAGCTGGCTCAGAGTACTCCAGAATACCTGGACCTGACAGCTATGGCTGGCAATCAACTGTTTAGCCCTCTGTCTAAGTCATTACCACTGGCCAGACTGCCCTACTTCTGGGATAGAGAAAAATGATATTGGAGAATGAGAGGGAGTCTGTGTGGCACAATAAACAGAAAGAAGGGAGCAGTGACATTTTAAAAGAACCAGGCAAGGATTCAGGTTTCCAAAGTAAATCCCTTGTCCCTTGGATTTTTAAGTAGCCAGGATTTTCAAAGGGCCATAAAGCTCTGAGTGACCTTCCTGGAAGGGTTACAATAAACTCCCCAAAGTTTATTTGCTTCTTTTAAAAAAAAATCTTTCACAGACATTTACAACTTAGTTTCCGCAAGGTGAGACCTCTGTCCCTGAGCCAACAACCTTCTGGAAGTTCTTCAGCCTCATTCAATTCCAAGTTAAATGGAGAAGGAGAGGGGTGAGTTTGCTTTTGAGGGTCTGAAGCAAAGCAAAGTGGTTCATTCAAATGGACTTTAATGTGAAAAGAAATGATTCCACAAAGATTGGTCTGTGTTCATGCTCCATTTTCTGGATTTTGTTAATTGCCTCCCAAAAATAATTTTTTGTAAAATTATGAATTGTTCTTCATTTCATGTTCCCTGGCTAGCTTGTCAGCAAAAGTCAGGCTCATGTTTATGATGCTTTGGTGCAGGCAGACAAGAATCCCAGAATGCTGAGAGTAGGAATCATCCAAGCAGGGGTACCATTTTGTATCACCAACATTTATGGTCAGTCATTCTCTAGACTCTACTTGAAGACATCCATAAAAGGGCTCCATATGTAATACAAAGTGATATTATAAGGACTCTACTGGATTTATAGTCCAAGGGTTCTGAGTTCAAATCCTAAACCTGTCTCCTACCATCTATGTGAATTTGAGTTGATTACATTGTTTTTCTGAACCCCACTTTCACTTAGCTATAAAATGAAAGGATTGAACTAATTAATTGATTAATAAAGTTTCTTCCATCTTGCAATCTGTGATCTTTTAGACAACTCAGATTGTTAGGAAGAACCAAGTTTAGTCAAGACTAGAAGGAAAACAGAAAGCTGAGAGAAAATTTTGTACTTTCTCAAATAAAGATCCCATATCTCAAATATAAAAACCTTTGTCAAATTTATAAGAATACAAGTCATTCCTCAATTGATAAATGGTCAAGGGCTATGAATAGACAGTTTTCTGATGAAGCAATCAAAACTACACATGATCATGTAAAAATCTATAATCACTATTGATTAGAGAAATACAAATTAAAACAATTCTGAGAGATCGTCTTACACCTATAAGATTGGCTAAAATGATAGAAGGGGAAAGTGATAAATGTTGGAGGACATATGGAAAATTTGGGACACTGATTCACTATTGGTGGAACTATGAATTGATCATATCAGTTTTGAGAACAATTTGGAATTATGCCTAAAGAATTATAAAGCTATATATATATCCTCTGACTATTTATATACTTTGACCACTATTAAGTTTGTCTTCCAAGGTGATGGCAGAAAAGGGAAAAGAACTTATATGTTCTAAAATACTTATAGCAGCTCTCTTTGTGGTGGCCAAGAACCAGAAATTAAAAGGTCGTCCATCAACTGGGAAATAGCTGAACAAATTGTGGTATGGAAAGGAAAGAAGGAAGGAAGGAAGGAAGGAAGGAAGGAAGGAAGGAAGGAAGGAAGGAAGGAAGGAAGGAAGGAAGGAAGGGAGGGAGGGAGGGAGGGAGGGAGGGAGGGAGGGAGGGAGGGAGGGAGGGAGAAAAGAAAGGCAAGCAAAGTTTGTGAGAAGTAATTCATTTGGAATCCTACTTTATTCCAATCATTATTAATCAATATGATAGAATCACATCAAAGTTCTATATATAAATCCCTAGAACTTTAAGCTACAGATTCTAAGTTCACTTGCCTAATTATAAAATGTTAATAATTTAAAGGCCTTCTACCCTTGTTTTGCTTTGTCATGGTGGCCAAATCTATTGTGCAGAGATGACAACTACATGAAAAGTTCCCCCAAATATTTTTGTACCTCTGGACCAATCACTTGTTCAACAGGAGCAGTTGATCATCTTTTTAAAAAATTATTTTTAAAGCTTTTTATTTTCAAAATATATGCATAGTTTTTAACCTTGCAAATTTGTTTCTCCCTCTCTTCTCCCCACTCCCTCCCTTAGACAGTAAGTAATCCAATATATGTTAACATGTGCAATTCTTCTATAAATATTTCCACAATTATCATGCTGCACAAGAAAAACCAGATCAAAAAAAGGGGGGAAAGGAGAAAGAAAACAAAATGCAAGCAAACAACAACCAAAAAAATGAAATTACTACTGAGTTGAGACCCATGCTCAGTCCCCACAGTCATCTCTCTGGGTGTGATGGCTCTCTCCATCACCAGTCCATTGGAACTGGCCTCTTTTGACCATTAGGTCACTGACTATGATAGCTTGTACCATTTCCAAATGCTAACTTAAGGAGAAGCTTGTGGAGATATTCCTTTATTCACCCAACTTGTGACCCTGCTAATGTATTGCTTATTTTAGTTTATGCGTCACATATCAATCAATAGGATCATTCTGTCTTTGGTATAAATGTTCTGGAATGACAGGATATCTAACCTTTCAAAAACAGGGCCCTGGAAGGAGCTGGTATCTCAGATCCTGAGGCAGATCTGAGGTCCTCTTCATTATAAAATGCCATTGGCTCAGAGCTCTGCCTCCCTCCTATATCTTTTAATGTAGGTGGGATAATTTAAATCCCTACAGTTTATCTTTTATAACATCTTATCTCCCTCTTTGGTCCATTTCTACATCCTGGCACTCTTCCAACATCTCTCTCAACCCCTTCCACTCATTTACAAACTCATATACAATACTTTCTACAGAACCCCATTCCCAATAATCATTACCTTGACATATGTACTAAGTCAGAAAATTTACTAATGATAATTATCTAATTTATATTTATTAATGTAAGTAAAGTTTCCTTCCTTAGGGAATATTAACTTTTAAAAGGATTTGAAAGGTCAAAGCACCCAGAATAGTTTGACTGTAATGGTGCAATGATATCTCAGTGGGTGGAGTTGGTCATTTGGGTTTCTGTAGTTTTACTCAGAACCACTCAAAAGGTATTAGTAAGATACCTGCCTACTGGTCATGACCACCTTGTCCCCCTGCAGTGGAGAGAACAGGGAATCATGGGGCAGCTCACACCTGCCCCCATACTCTGTCCCCTCTCATTTCCAGCTGATGCATCTGGGGGGCCATTTGTCAAGGTTGCAGAAGGGAATGAAGTGTCAGCATTCCCCTGAGAAAAACTGCAGTCCTTTGAGCCCAGGGAAATGCTTGGGTGAGCACAGAACAGGGCAGAGAGAGCTGCGTGCCCCTTTGGAGGTAGAACTCGGGTGCATCTCTGCACAGTCGGATGCTTCTGGCCCATCACTCATGACAGCGAGCAGGGGCTGCAGGTTTCTCCATCCTGACAGAGCTGGATGAACATCCCTTCCTTGTTTATCTCATCAGCCAGTTTGACAACAGCTGTTCTGGAGGCTCCATCAAAGATTAAGGGGCTGTCAGGGTAAGCGACACTGTTTGATTTCATACCCAACAGGAAGGGAACTGCCATGTGAAAGGCCCACACACGTTCCTCCACAGCCGATCTCCCAGAACACTAGCCTTATTCAGGGACACCCAGCCTCCATCCCAAATCTTAACATTTTCATGTGCTCCCTAGGTATCTATGACTCCCTCCACCTCCACTGGTACTTCTTGCAGAGGATTTCATCTAAGGGAAGGCTGTTTAAGTTAACCAAGCAAAGGAATGCCTTTACTCTTCAGCTAACTGGCATCCAGCCACGTTGGAAGAGTTCCATTTCTTTAAATATTCTGACAAATCGAGTGGGAAGAGGAATGAGAGGTGTTTGGTCATGTAATTTCACAAATTTATATAATTAGGAAATAATTTTGAATTTGTTTTTTTTAAAGACCTTCTAATAACTAGAACTGTGTTGTTTTCTTTAAACTAGAAGAGAAAAGGCAGCATGAAGCCTTCAAGGCAGGAAGACTTGGATTCAACTCTTACCTCTAACTCATGCTGTGTGACCCTGAGCAGGTCACTGAACCTGTCTAGGCAATTCTTTAAAAACTATGAAGTACAGAGCAGGAACTCATCTGCCTTCAGAAAGTTTACTATGCCAATAAACTCACACAAAAAAAACTTAAATCAAATTAAAATTAAATTATTTTGACTTTAATATTTTAATGCTAAATTAAATACTCCCTCTGGTTAGTGAGTTTCCCATCCCTTCAGGAAGAGGGTGACCATTGCTTCTTTTTGAATCCCAGATTTTAGCACAGTTCCTGGCACATAGGAAGCACTTAAGAAATGTTTACTGAAATGTTTCTGGTTTATTTCAAGTAAGTTACCTTTCTGCCATGATGAGCCATCAGAATACGATTTCCATGGAGGTCTTAATAGTGAATATTTAATTCACAGGACCACAAGATCCAAAATATAGAACTAGAAAGCACCTTCAAGGTCATCTAGTCCAATTTATTCAATTTACAGTTGAGGGAGATGATGCCCCCTAAGTTAAGTGACATGCCTGGGATCACAAAGGGAAAAAATGACAAAACAAAACTTAGAATTAAGATTTGGGAACATCAAGTTCACCTTATGGCTATGTGACCCCAGTGAGCAAGATATTAAGTTTTCAGTGTTTCCAGACAACTCTCTCTCTCTCTCTCTCTCCTTTTTTTTTTTTTTTTAATATCCACAAGGCACTTTAATCCTATGAGCACTGTTTAATAAACACATATTTTTACATCATTTTAACAACGTCTCCTGGTACTAGCAGAAAGATGTGCATATTTTAATAAAGAAATTGTTCTCATATTTGTGCACAAATGAGGTGTGTTTTTTTAATTTTATTAAAGCTTTTTATTTACAAGACATATGCATGGGTAATTTTTCAACATTGACCCTTGCAAAGCCTTCTGTTCCAAATTATCCCCTCCTTCCCCCCACCCCCTCCCCTAGATGGCAGGTAATCCAATACATGTTACATATGTTAAAATATATGTTAAATCCAATATATGTCTACATATTTATACAATTATCTTGCTGCACAAGAATTGGATCAAGAAGGAAAAGAAAAACTGAAAAAGAAAACAAAATGCAAGCAAACAACAGCAGAAAGAATGAGAATGCTATGTTGTGGTCCACACTCAGTTCCCATAGTCCTCTCTCTGGGAGGTAGATGCCTCTCTTCATCACTGAATAATTGGAATTGGTTTGAATCATCTTATTGTTAAAGAGAGCTACGTCCATCAGAATTGATCATCATATAGTTTTGTTGTTGCCATGTACAATGATCTGGTTCTGTTCACTTTACTCAGCATCAGTTCCTGTAAGTCTCTCCAGGCTTCTCTGAAATCGTCCTGTTGGTCGTTTCTTACAAAACAATAATATTCCATAGTATTCCTATACCATAATTTATTCAGCCATTCTCCAACTGATGGGCATCCACTCAGTTTCCAGTTTCTTGCCACTACAAAAAGGACTGCCACAAACATTTTTGCACATGTGGATCCCTTTCCCTCCTTTAAGATCTCTTTGGGATATAAGCCCAGTAGAAACACTGCTGGGTCAAAGGGTATGCACAGTTTGATAACTTTTTGAGCATAATTCCAAATTGCCCTCCAAAATGATTGGATGTGAATTCTACCAAACATTTAAGGAACAATTAACTCCAATACCATATAAATTATTTGAAAAAATAGGAAATGAAGGACTCCTACCAAATTCCTTTTATGACACAGACATGGTACTGATACCTAAACCAGGTAGGAAGAAAACAGAGAAAGAAAATTATAGATCAATCTCCCTAATGAATATTAATGCAAAAATCTTAACTAAAATATTAGCAAAGAGAATACAGAAAATCATCCCCAGTTTAATACATCATGGCCAAGTAGAATTTATACCAGGAATGTAGAGCTGATTCAATATTAGGAAAACTATTAGCATAATTGACTATATCAATAACCAAATTAACAAAAACTATATGATTATCTCAATAGATGCAGAAAATGCATTTGATAAAATCCAACACTCATTCCTATTAAAAACACTAGAGAGTATAGGAATAAATGCTTTTCCTTAAAATAGTTAGTAGCATCTATTTAAAACCATCAGTAAGCATCATAAGTAATGGGGATAAACTGGAACCATTCCCAACAAGATCATGGGTGAAACAAGGTTGCCCACTATCACAATTACTATTCAATATTGCATTAGAAATGTTAGATTTGGCAATAAGAGTTGAGAAAGAAATTAAAGGAATTAGAGTTGGTAATGAGGAAACTAAATTATCACTCTTTGCAGATTATATGATGGCATACCTAGAGAACCTTATAGAATCAACTAAAAAACAATTAGAAATAATCCACAACTTTGGCAAAGTTGCAGGATAAAAAATAAATCTGCATAAATCATTAGCATTTTTATACATCTCGACAACTCTCTAAGATTATAAATTAGCAAGAAGGTGCTAATTTATTAACATTCTGTTAATGTTCTGCATTAACAGAAGGAATTGTTTTGATGGGAGTTCCCTCTTAATATAATAACATTCCCTGTCAAAAAAAAAAAAAAAAAAATGAACAGTCTATCAAATCCAGACTGTCAGCCCTATCAATTCAATTTCTCAAAATGTATCAAACACTTACATTGTGTAAACGACATTAAAATGGTTACTAGGGATAAAAAGTGATTTCCCCTCCCTGCCAAATCCCTTCATTCAACAAACAAGCTTTCTACTAGGGAGTTGCAAGGTAGAGGAATATACTCTTTCTCCTTGTCTCTGATTTCTCTGTGTATCTCTTGCTGTCTCTGTCTCTCTCTCTGTGTGTCTCTTTCTCTCTCTCTCTTTCTGTCTCTGTTTCTGTCTCTCTCTCTGTCTCTGTCTCTCTGTCTCTCCTTCCCTGTATCTCTATTGCTCTCTGTCACTCTCTCTATATATATGCATCTCTGTCTCTCTCTTTCTCTGTCTCAGTCTATCTTCCTCTCCCTCTCTCTGTTTCTGTGTCTTTCTGTATCTTTCTCTCTGCTTCTTTATCTCTGTGTCTCTTTTTCTATTCATCTCTCTATCTCTCTGTCTCTGTGTCTGTGTGTGTATCTTGTCTCTGTCTATCTGTCTGCCTGTCTTTCCCCTACCCTCCACCCACCTTCCCATAAGAAAAGTAAGGCTTTTAAAAGAATCTAAGAGTTGGTATTAAGAAAGGGCAACATTGCAGAAAGATAGACAGCAGAAGATGGAATGCTGGGTTCAGGAAACAAGCAAATGAGACTGTTTGGCAGAATGGTAGCATGTATCAAAAAGAATAATGTGAAAAGAATCTGGAAGGATAGATGCCAGACTGTGAAGAGCTTTAAATGACAGGAGTTTGAATCTTATCCTAGAAGTAATAAAGAGTCACTGAAACTTCCTGTGATCCAGAAAAGGTATTTCAGCAGCTTTTCTGAAGATACATAGCAGAGGAGGGAGCCTGGAAGCAAGGGACCTGCTTAAAATGTAGGGAAGAGAAGAGGTAATAAAGAGGTAAAGTCATGAGAGGAGAGTGAGGGAATTATATATTAAAGGTTAAATGTTAGATAAATAAAATAAAATGTTATATAGATAAAATGTTATTGATATCTTTATAACCTTTCCTAGTGTATCTGGGGCCCTATAACAAAGACTAAAAAAGAATGAGGAAAAAAAATGAACAAAGTTCAAGTCTAAAAGGTATTCCAGACTCATAGTCCTCCCCATCTCCTGCAAAGAAGTCATAAAATTATTTACTCCTGTGATTTCTTTGGGGCCAAGATTTGTCATTTTATTTTCACAACATTCATTGTCAATATTTTATTGCTTTGTTTAATCTTCATATTATTGTGGTCATTATTAGATTTATTTTCCTGGTTTTGTTCACTTTGCTCCATATCAATTCATATACATTTTCCCCAATAATTCTTTGAACTTAACAAATTCAATTCTTATATTACAGTAACATTTCATTATTTTTAAGCACCACAATTTGTTTATTCATTTGCTAATCAATAGATAACTTCCTCATTTCTAGTTTTTTGCTATCATAAAAAAGTGCTACTCAAAATCTTTTTCTCTCTTTGGATTAGTTCCCTTTGGACTATTCTCTCCAGCTATTCTAAAGCTGATTCAAAATGAGTCATTTCATTTTTTTTCTACCTTAGTTTGTCCATCTAAAAAATGGAGCTTACTTTGCTACCAGAGCCACAGGTTGTATATAGATCCTTTCTTTCCATTCATATTCCTGACAGGTGCTGGGCCCCTTGGTGTTTGCAAGGTATTAATGCAAAATGTTGTGATGCTCATTTCATTATTTTAAGAAGTAAATAGCAGGCGAATGCCTCTGTTCTCACGTTGCTAGGTTACTCAAAGGCCTCCCTGCCTGCAGATAAGGTCTCAAGGCCCCACTAAAACAGTTCAACACAACAGCCACTCTCAAGCTCAGTGGGTGGAAGGTAAACCTGAATCTCAGAGCTGCTGTTCTCCCCAGATAAATGGCATAGCCTGTCTCATGGCAAGATATACCAATATCCCCTTACCTAAAATAGTCCAGCTCTGGCAGGCTCTCTGCCAAGGACTTTTTAGCACAGGACTGGCCAGTTTTATTGGCTGAATGACCAACTTCAGCCTGCTTTTCTGATGAGCTCAGGAATTGTGTCTTGTACATTTTTTTTAAATTTCCCACGTGCCATGAACACAATAGAGGCTTCATAAATGTTAGCTAAATTGAGCATAAAGAGAGCTATCAAATATGACCCAAAGGAAATATACCAACAAAACCATGACATGGAATCACTGAATCTCACACCTCAATGGCCCCCTAGATCAACCTAGACTCAAGCAATAACTTCCTTCCCAAAAACCTCCATGGCATCTGCCATGATATATGTGCTTGGGCATTTAAAAGAGAGAAGGAAAAGGGGAAAGATTACTAGCCATTTATTTCTATTCATTAATCCCTATTAAATGCCTATTAAGTGCCATCTAGGCACTGCTCTGAGAAATGAAAGACAATAATTAAAGAGTCTGCTCTCAAAGAGTTTACATTCTCCTGGGAAGAAATAACAAGTTCATAGATAGGTAAATGCAAAATATTTCATAGGAGCAGGGGGGCAAAAGTTAAATGATAGAGGGATCAATAAAAGTCTCAAGTAGAAACTAGAGTTGAGCCTTGAATGGGAATAAGGATTCCAAGAGAGGCAGGGGAGAAAGAGAGAGCATTGCAGCCAAAGGAGCAACATATCTAAAGGCAATAAAGCAAGACATGGCATGTCGGTCTTGATAAACATTTTCTGTTCTGAAAGAAGACAAGTTCTTCCAATGACAACATTCATAATGCCAAGCAACTCCCACCCAACACTTCACACTACTTACTAAAGATATTATTCTACTCAAGAAAACATTCCAACAGCTGTATTCTGAGGTGTCTGTTCCTTTGTCTACTTGGAATGATTTAAGCGCTTATAACATCATTTCCATTTCCTTAAATTTGGGGATGTTTTCTCCCCCACCCTGTAAGTATGAAGAATAATTTTAGAAACGTCTGAAATGATCTCATCATCAGGCATGTAATATTCAGTATTCATCTGTAACCCTCCATCCATCTGTTTCCTTCCACAGCAATGAGAGAAGCAAGAAATCCTATAAAGTGGTTGATTATAAATGAACATCCAAAAGAGGGCTAGGCAAAGGGAAAGACCTAGACTGTGAGAGAGGAGCCCTAGACTTTAGTTTCCTTCCAGATCTAATATTCTATAATCTGTCTATCTATCTATCTATCTATCTATCTATCTATCTATCTATCTATCTATCTATTCAAGCCATCTATCTATCTTTCTATCTATCCTATCTATCTATGCATCTATCTATATATCTAAGCATCTATCTATCTATCTATCTATCTATCTATCTATCTATCTATCTATCTATCTATATTATATTCTATAATAGGAGGAGAAAAGATAAAGAAAAAGGAAGTAAACCCAAAATTTGGGAATTTGTTGGGGAAACTATAGAGAAAGGGGTCAGCCTGCCCTGGAAGAACCCTAGTAGCTAAAGAGAAGTTGACTTTTTCTACAACTGGAGTATTATTTGGAAGGGGTAATGGCTTAAGGAGCTCTGTTATGCCAATGGTCTCTTTTTCCCTTCTCCTTCCCATACAAACCCAGGCCCCCAGGGGAAATAAAAATTTTGTTTGAAGTGAAGTTAGGTCACAGTACACCGGCTGCCTTTATTAAGAAAGTAATAAAGTAAAAGGAGGGAGGAAGATGGCCTGCTTTGTCTTTATTTTTGTTTTTGTTTTTTAATTTCGTTTGGCTTTCCCAATCTTTGATGCATTTCATAGCTTTTTGGGTTGGTTTATCAGTTTTGCTAATATGAATGTTCCCCTGCCCTAGGTATGCAATTAAATGTTTCCCCAGGATTGTACCATAAATTAGCTTTTAGAAGGATCTAATCTATACAATAACATGGGAACGCATCTCAATCTGTTATGTCTTGGGGGAAGGGGGGGAGGAGGATTCAAGGCTTAAGAGGAAGGCACGAGGTCTTTTCATTCATTGGACCAAGGGCTAAAACAGTAGAAGCCTGCAATCAGTAATGCATCAGCCATAGATTAATTTTAAAATCCATGGGGGAGGGGGAAGGGAGGAAGAGTACAAGAGAAAGAGAAAAGGTAGAGAGAAAAGCCCAATGATGTGTTTGATTATGTGAATTCTTCTTCTTGAAGGAGCATGGCAATCTGCCACCATAAACTTTAATCTATTGAGCTGCCTGGACAGAGATGAGAGAGTAAGTTCCCTAAAATGAGTTCAGTCCATTACCCAGCTACTTTTGCAACTCAGTAATAAACATTCTATATGCAAATTACCTCCAGTGAATGTCCAGAAATTGACGAGTTCCTAGTGTTGTATCTTAACACTAAAAGAAATTGAAAACATTTTTTATGGCTTATATCCATAATGACTTTCTCCCGTGCGAGGGGTGTTTTTATCTGACAGTGTATTGTTATTCTTTTAGGGACCTTCTCCTGTGCATTGCTAATTTGCCCACTCTCCCCTCCCAAAGCAAAAGGATGACAATGAAAAATAATCTTCGAAAAAAGATTCATCCCAATAATGACCTCCACAAAACTGAGACAAAATTCCCGTTGTTCTTGAAATCTAATTGTTTCAAGAGCAGTGAGAAGAGTTGGAGAAGAATAAAAACCATCTCTTTTGCTGAAATTAAACTCCATTTTTTCTGGTGACGAAAGGACTTGGCTGGACCCCGAGCTCTGCTCTTTGCACTGTTAAACTGTCACATTGGAAACCGCTCGGCCACTTTCTTGTTCAAGAGTTTCAGTCTCAGCTTCATGATTCAATTAAACAGAACAAACAAAGATTATTATTCTTTGTGCCATTTAAAAACTGAAGGGGACAAAGACGAGGGCATTGTTTTTCTGTGGGCTCCACAGAGGCATTAAATGCTCAGTCATGCTCTTAGAATATCCTCTTTCCTCCTAATCCCGTTGCATTTAAGAACAGGTTGGCAAAAACCTTCAAAATGCTTCTCTATCTCCCTCCCTATTCTTCCTCCTCCTCCTTTTCTTCTTCTTCTTCTTCTTCTTCTTCTTCTTCTTCTTCTTCTTCTTCTTCTTCTTCTTCTTCTTCTTCTTCTTCTTCTTCTTCTTCTTCTTCTTCTTCTTCTTCTTCTTCTTCTTCTTCTTCTCCTCCTCCTCCTCCTCCTCCTCCTCCTCCTCCCCTCTTCATACTCCTCCTCCTCCCCTCTTCATCCTCCTCCTCCTCCTCCTCCTCCTCCTCCTCCTCCACCCTCACCTCCCCTCCTCATCCCCTCCTCCTCCTCCTCCTCCTCCTCCTCCCTCCTCCTCCTCCTCCTCCTCCTCCTCCTCCTCCCCTCTTCATCCTCCTCCTCCTCCTCCTCCTCTTCCTCCTCCTCCTCCTCCTCCTTTTCCTCCTCCTCCTCCTCCTCCTCCTCCTCCTCCTCCTCCTCCTCCTCCTCCTCCTCTTTCTTCTTCTTCTTCTTCTTCTTCTTCTTCTTCTTCTTCTCTTCTTCTTCTCTCTTCTTCTTCTTCTTCTTCTTCTTCTTCTTCTTCTTCTTCTTCTTCTTCTTCTTCTTCTTCTTCTTCTTCTTCTTCTTCCTTTTCTTCTGCTTTTTCTCCCTCACTCTCTCTGTCTCTCTTTGTCTGTCTCTCTCTGTCTCTGTCTCGGACTCTCTCTCTCTCTCTCATTTTCCTATTCCCTAAAGCTCTGCAAGCTAGATAACTGCACCAGTACAATCACTCTCATCCCCCCCCTGCCCCACTCCTCCATTAAGTTTCAAGTTTTGGAACTCAAACAATGAGGCCCACCTTCTTATCAATGTGCCAGGCGCCCACCAATGGAGCAAATCCAAAAATCCACAGTCCCCAAATCTGGCAGGTGAAAAGTATCCCGGAGGTCATGAAGTCCAAGGCAAAGTTGAACACTGAAGGGGAATGCACTTTTTTTTTCCCCTGAGGCTGGGGTTAAATGACTTGTCACACAGCTAGGAAGTGTTAAGAGGAATGCACTTCTTACTGAGGCAACCTATTCTACCATGGGGCATCTCAAATTTTTAGGAAATGTTTCATTAAAATTGTCTCATTGCAACTTCCACTGTTCTAGATCTGAGTCAGCATCATTAAGAGAACTGATGTTTTTGACTAAGTATGCAATAAATTGCACATGTGACTCATATCACCTCTCTCTTCTTTGGAACTACTGCCAAAGCTCAAGTCTTCATGCATCCTTGTGGTATCAAGTGACCATAGGTATGGCAACATGGAGCTCTTACCCTTCTTGACCATTAGCAAATGTAATAATTCTTCCCCATCCTGCTTCTATCCTCCTCATAATGCTACTCTGGGACTAGGATTGAGAGTGTACCAATGGCCCTGAAGACAAGAGAAGAAAGTGAAAGATTCAGAGAGAGTGGGAGTGTGGATAGGACTTAATTACCCTGGATAGGGAGTGTGAACCTTAAAAGATGAAAGGAGCAGGAATAGAATGGTAATCAAGGCACCTTAGATTCCTTCTGTTAAGCTATTATTAGACTGCAGCGACTTTGGAGCAATCTGGAGTCCACTATTCATGGGGACTAGAGTTATGAGAAAATAAATAATATAGCTAGGGAGGGGAAAAAAAGAAAGGGTGATCAGTTTTCTTAATAGAAAAGGGGCTGAAACCAAGATTTGAATGGGTAAATTCACTCATGAAAACTCTAGATTAACAGGACACATAGTGTTGCCATAAAGAGAGGGAAGTAGTCAACTCTAAGAACCAGAGACAACTTGTTGGTTAACTCATAGGAAGTGATAACACAAGATACATGTAGCAAAAGGGGATGAACATTTAATACATAACAACTTTTCCTTACAACCATGGATGTGTGGAGCCAGATCATATTGAGCTCAAAAAAGCTGATTGTCAAAATTTCAGAGTAAGCATTTGCCGACTTGGAAATAAGCTGTAGAAATAATTGTAGAACACAGGCTTGATTTATTATCTTGATGATGATCTTGATTTACAAAAGTGATGAAGAAAAAATGTAATTAATTTAGATTGAACTTAAAATGTGTCTGTCATTCATGATGTTTTTTTCTTCAGAGAGCTGATTGTTAAACATATCCCAGCAGCCTTCCTAGTAATTACTGACTAAGATCATATGTTGCCCATTGCCCCTCCCCACTGTCACTACAAGCTACACAATTTGGAGAGATTCATTCTTTGCCATGAACTTTTTAATCATAAAATCTCTCCATGACTGTGAATTGAAGAATCACAACTGGAATAAGTAGAATGAACCTCTACACAATGAAATCCTTGAAGCATTTGGACCATTTATTTATAAACAGCTATATAGTGCTCACACTCAATTATCAATTGACTCTCCCCTATCCAGTATAAGCAGACTCCAACCCACCTCTGCCCAAATTAGAAATGCAGATTAAATCTTAAAATGTGTTTTATATACTTTTTGGAGAGCCACTTGTTAAATATTTACCAGCACATCACTCGGTGATATTAGAATATATATTGTCATTTATGACATTAAAGGCTAATAATCAGTTCCCACCACCATAATCACAGCCTAGAGAATAATGACAATTTAACAGTTGATGGCTATTAAAATAATATTTGATAACACAGTCACCCAAAGATGAAACTAGTACTGGAAATTTTAGATATTGAGCCAAGTTTAATACTGAGTGGAGAGATGGGGATGGGAACTTTGCCAGTATGCCTCCAGCTATCTCCTCTCAAAGGACCATATTAACTATTCCCATAGAAGATACCAGATTCCTGCACAGTTACAACTGTACTTTGCTACTCTGCAGCTGGGAATGGTCTGGATTCCTGGGTGGGCAGGCCAAAGTCCATTGAGACACCGAGTGCCATCATCAGTACACTTCTTAGGGAGAAAATTGTTCACCCATGTGACATCGATTCCATCTTCCACGGCACTAGGCTAGTATTCTGTGCAATGAAAGTAATTTAGCAAATGGTACTCTGGTGTCCCGGACGAGTGAATTCATTTCACACAGGTCAGGAGTTTACTTCCAGAGAACAGTTTACTCCCTGTCAGATCAGGCTGGTATCTAAAAGAAAACTCAATTGTAATATGGAAGACACAGGAACAGCAGTTCCATGATACTCCCAGACCTTCAGATCTTGTCCAGGATGAGGAAAACTGGCTTGATGACTATCTGGGAAACTGGAATAATTCTGAATTTGGGACCTTTGGGGATGTCGGCTCATTCTATAAAAGGCACAGTGAGCAGACAGAGGAGATCTGCTGTGGGTGGAAGAAGTGAGCTTCCAGTTTTGCTGACAAGACTGCTGTCAAATTCTGGTCCTAACAAGTATGGCTTAGTGACACTTGGTAATGCTTCAGTCCACAGTAGGTATCCTCTTAGTCACCATAGACAGCTCCTTTTTCTTATCCTTGCCTTAATAACCTGTCCATTGAATTCAAGGCAATGCAACAATATCCAAGTATTAAATAACTGTCATTTAACAATCAATCAACAATAATTTAGTAAGCAGCTATTATTTGACAGAAATTGTGCAAAGTTTGGGATGCAAGAACAAAAATGAAAAACTCCTTGCCTTGAGGAGAATGTTTTAATGGGAAAGGCAATGTATACATATAAAAGAATATGAAAATATGTAAAAATACAAATGAAGATTTACTATATGTGTATACAAAATGAATATAAGGAAATTTGGGGGTGGAAGACCTCAAAAGTTGGGGAGGGGGATGAGAAGGAGGGAGAGTAGTATAATCTTCTTGTAGAAAAGGGCACTTGAACTGAATCTTGAAGGAAACTGGACATTCCAGGAAGAAAAGATGTGAGAATGTTAATTATAGGACTGGAGGAAACCAATGCAAAAGAATTGGGGACATGACTGTCCCTGTCCTAAGAGAGTTTACTTTCTAATAAGATGATATTGAAGATTTGGATAAATTAAAACTTTAGAACATGATCTGATTATACTGAGGAAGAAGTCCAATATATGTCCCCCAGTGACAAAATATCTCTTAGGCACTTATATGTGTGTTTTTAAAAAATCTTCTTCTCACATATGTGCGTTTGCAATGCAGATATGGAAACATTCTCCCCAGATCTGAAATTAGAATTTGTCCTTTTGGAGTATTCACAATTCATTCTCAAATGTCACCAAATACCAAGCTGAGGCCCACAAAGAGATGTTCACAGCAGATACAAAAAGAACTAGGGAGGGTCCCCTTCTGGACGTCCTGAGCTCATAGCTCAAGCGAGTGAAAGCCAGAGTCCAAAATTAGAGGCAAAAGAACGTGCTCAAAGACTTGGCTTCAAGGATCCCACTTTTGTCAGTGGGGGAGCATCATCCTTTCATCGATGCAGCCCAGAAACATTCAACGCCTTCAGAAACAGTCTTACTATGCTGCCTAAGCAAAAAAGATTCATCCCTGGGAAGCCAAACAGATGGGCACCTAGCCAGACTGGTTCTCCAATGACAAATGGCAGATCCATCACCAGGCCTACGCTTGAAGCCTTTCTAGCATTAACACATGCTACAGCCCAGACAAATGGGCTTTCTTGCTATCACACACACACACACACACCATTCCTTCTTCCATTTCTGTGGCTGTTCATGCCTGCAATGCTGTCCCCATTCTACCATCTCTCAGAATCCGTCATTTATTTCAAAACTCAGCTTGAGAACTCCTTTCTACATATAGCTTTTCCTGATTTTCCCATCTGCTAGCACTTTCAAAAAAATTATGATCACCTTGTATCTATTTTGCCTTTATTTTATACATATATATGTTTTCTCCTCCTATAGAATATAAGTTCCATGAGAAAAGAGACTTCCATTTTTGTTTTTCTCCAATTCTAAGCACAGTCCCTAGAATAAAGTAGTAATTTATAGAAGGTGTGATGGTACAATGAGAAAAGCCCTGGATTTGGCTTCAGAAAGCCTGAGGTCCAGTAATACTAACTGTAGCACCAGTCTCTGATATCTCTCCTAGCTTTGAAGCTCTGATCATCTAATACTATGTACATTAAAAAGTAATACATTGCCTTTGAGGTTTCCTAGAATACAATAATTTCAAGTTGGAAAGTGACCTATATTTTACAAGTAAGAAAAGTGACGAACCAAGGATCCTTGGCTACTGTCTAAAGAAATAGAATTCAATTTTATCTTCTATGGATCCTAATTTATTTTTATCCAGTTAAGTGAGGTCACAAGGGAATTGATCATTCCTTTTTCATTGAACTAAAGTAATACTAATATTTTTGTTGCTATTCAGTCATTTTTCAATCATGTTCCATTCTTTATGACCCCATTTGAGGTTCTCTTGGCAACGATACTGTAGTGGTTTGCCATTTCCCTCTCCAGCTCATTTACAGACAAGGAAACTGAGCCAAAGAGGGTTAAGTGATTTGTCTAGGATTACATAGCCAATAAGTGTCTAAGGCCAAGTTTGAACTCAGATCTTCCTGACTCCAGACTCTATCCACTGGACCACCTAGTTGCCCCAACACTAATGTGTCTTCCCTTAGCAAGTTTTGAGCCAACCTTCCTTTGTTAATATGTATATCAAAAACATTCCTTTTAATCTAATTTTAAGTATCTTAATTTGTTTATGATCTTTTATTTATAATGTAGCCCTTAGAAATCCATTGGCAAGTATCATTTTATATCTAAGACTTCAAGTTAAAATGTGACCATGTTTTCTCCCCCATTCAATCATCTCCATTGGTTCTCTATTTGAGCTCTAAAGTCCAATGTAAAATCTTCTGCTTGCCTTTCAATGTATTTCATGACCTGCTCCTCTTCTACCTTTCCAGTCTTCTCCTTACATTACCTCTCCCCCACTCTTGAAATTCTTTTCCTCCTCATCTGTCTCTGTCTTCTCTAACTTTCTTCAAATTTTGCCTTTTACAAGATGCCTTTCTTTCTTTCTTTTTTTAAAGCTTTTTATTTTCAAAATATATACATGGATAATTTTCAACATTCACCCTTACAAAACCTTGTATTCCAAATTTTTTCTCTCTTCTTCCCCCATCCCCTCCCCTAAACAGCTAGTAATCCAATATATGTTAAAGATGTACAATTCTTCTATACCTAGTTCCATATTTATCATGCTGTATAAGAACAATCATATTAAAAAGGAAAAAATGAGAAAGAGAACAAAATGCAAGCAAACAACAACAAAAAATGAAAATGCTATATTGTGATCCCCATTCAGTTCCTACAGTCCTCTCTTTGGGTGTATATGACTCTCTTTATCACATGATCATTGAAAATGGCCTGAATCACCTCATTGTTGAGAAGAGCCACATCCTTCAGAATTGATCATCGTATTGTCTTCTTGTGGCTATTATAATAATCTCCTGGTTCTGCCCATTTCCCTTCACATCAGTTCATGTAAGTCTCTCCAGGCCTTTCTGAAATCATCCAGCTGATAATTTCTTATGGAAGAATAATATTCTATAACATTCATATACCATAACTTATTCACCCATTCTCCAACTGATGGGCACAAGATGCCTTTTTTAATGCCCCTTAATACTAGTCTCTTCGTTCTACTGATTACCTCCAATTTATCCTGCATATGTCTTGTATGTACATATTTGTTCTCATGTTAGCTCTCTAGACTGTGTGCTTCTTGAGAGAAGATTTTTTACTTTTCTTTTTATTCCTAGTGCTTAGGTCCTGGAGTCAAGAGGACCTGAGTGCAAATCTGGCCTCAGACACTTAACACTTCCTAGCTTTGTGACCCTGAACAGGTCACTTAACCCCAATTGCCACAGTCAAAAAAAATAAATAAATAAATAAGCTATTCCTAATGATTAGCACAAGAAATGCCTTTTGACTGACATTCAATAATAAAATTCTCAGAGATAAACGAGCATTTAATGTGATTAGAGTGTAGTTATAGTTGAATTGTTTCAGTGGCATGTGACTCAGTGACCCCTTTTGGGGTTTTCTTAGCAGATAATGAAGTATTTTGTTATTTCCTTCTCCAGCCCATTTTACAGGTAAATAAGTAAGGCAAATAGGATTAAGTGACTTGCCCAGTGTCACATTGATAGTCTAAGGCCATATTTGAATTCATGAATTTGTGTTCCTAATTCCAAGCCCAGTATTCCATTTAGCTGCCCTTAAACCATTAAGATTCTTTTATAATTCTACTTCCAACTAAGATTTGTAGACCACATTCAGAAAGTGTGAAAAAGCAGCAATGATGGTGTTTTTAAAAACTGCAGCAAGAGAAATGTAGCACATTTTAAGTGTAATTCAATCAGAAGGTGTGTGAAGAAGCACCCACACATGCCCCCCCCCCCCCCCACACACACACACAGATACACACATATTTGTGTGTTTGTTCAAAGATTCCTAGATATCAGATTCCAAGCTCCTTCTCTCCTTCTCTTTTAAATTGCTTAATGGAGGCTTCTATGAAACTGGATCAATCCTCCAGGTACATCTGTGCCATGAACCCACCTGTCAAAATTTTTCTGCCAACAAAAACCTTGAGATTTCTGACAATGTTTGAGGATACTTCTTCTAGCATTAAGTAAATGCAAATTCCATTTCTATACTCAACTCTTTCCCTTTTTCTTCCTGACAAGTATTTCTTTACCTCTAACATGCTCTTCGGGATTCTGCTTTTCCCTACCTGATCCTGCTCTGTTCTCTTCAGACTATATCTTCTAGACAATACTCACCAATTCTCTTAGTCAAATTCCCTCTGCTCAAGAAATAATTTTCTGTCTTTCAGGCAACAGATGATCAAATATCTTGGTGTTCCTCTGGCCCTGTATAGAAAAGGCTACTATCCTCATGAAGAGAATTCTCTAAGGTGATCTATTAACTGTTTTTAGTTAAAAGTTGCATATTTTAGGCCAAAGATCCAGATTTTTAGAGAAAGAAGGGAGCCTTGGGATTATCTTTCTAGCAATCCCAATTTTGAGAATTTAGAGATCCAGATTTCTAAAAAGAAAGGATACAGTTTACAGGGAGTGACAGGCTATAATAAGAGACAAAAGAATTGTGCTTATTTCTCTACCTCCTAGCCTGTAAGTTGAAGGACCATAAATAAACAACAATGATATGGGGAAGCAAAAACTTGAACATTGCCTTCTTCTATTACCATGAGTTATTTAAGTTTGTTGGGAAGGTGCTTGTCTCCCTAGTAAGTCCCAATTCATTTCCTTTCTGGAGGAATTCAAGACCTCAGAGTGGTATCATAAGGCAGAGATGCCTATGTGCATCTCTGGAGTTTTAGAAAGACAGAGGAAAGTTGTATTGATTATTTATGGACTGCTATGAGTCCTTTGTGTTTTAGGTATTCTGTCTGTGGGATGATTGAAAAGTTTTTTCTATAACCTGTTAGGATTACTAGGTGAGAACTCAGGTTGTCTGGACAGTGACAAGGTGAGAATTCAGGTTGTCTGGACAATTACAAGGTGAGAACTCAGGTTGACTTGACAATTCTGTGGCTCAGACCTTTGGTTTGGGCCTTTAAAGGGAGTTTACACCTTAGGAATTCTAAGAGGAGCAAGCTCATTGGTTGAAGTGGTTCTTCCCAGAAGCCCTTGCATGATCCCACGCCCATTCTCTGGGAGGATAAAAAGAGGCAACATTGAGCTTGGAGAGCAGTCTGGACTGGGGAAGGACAAGAGCTAGAGGAGATTCAGAGCCAGGATTCAAGAAGAAGAAGAGGCTGGCTGGAGGCTCCAGAAGCCTCCCAAGAAACCTGCTCATAGAGGAAAAGATTATACAGAAAAGAAACCTCCTCCCAGAAAAGGATTACAACTGAGAGACAATCAGAACATTACAATAACCAATATTTATTATCTTGAATACTGATAGAGATTCTGGGCACCTTTTTGACCCCCATCCATGGAGACTCAGTCATGAGCTATGAGTTTCCCAGAGCGAACTACAGAAGGCAGCAAAGAGATACGATTCAGGGAACAATCTTAAGGACTGGATCAAATTGGGTAAATCCCACAGCTTGTGGTTCAGACCATGGGTTATAAACATTTCATATGTGTGCTCTTATTTTAACCTTTCAAGGACCCATGATTTCATCCAGGTTGACACTTTGCTTCAAGACACATCAAAAAACATCCATACTTTAGTAGACAGTCATAATGAATTGATGTGGACTAAAATATTAACAAATAATCACCTAGCACTCAAAATTCTGCCAATGAGCTGGGCTGTTTTGCCAGCCAATGGCCTGAGGTCCATTCCAGCTTGATTGGACCTACCATAGTTTGTGCTTTGTTGGGTCTAGCCTTTGAGAATTAAATTATCCTGTTACAACTGAAGGATGGAATTGATTCAATAAAAGATCCGCATGATTAAGAACTAGAAAAATGGAGATGTAGAATCCCAGATTTGCCATGCAATTCCTATATGATCTTGAGAGGTTACTAAAGCAAAGCATTTGACTAACCTTTATAAACCTCGGTTTTCCCATCTGTAAAATTAAGGAATTGTATAAGGTCCTTTCCAATGCTGTATCCTGCTTTCTATGATCCCATGAATTTTAAACTTCTAAATTTAGACTTGTGGTTTTTGAGGAAAAAAAATTTTTTAAGTTGAAAAATCACTTTGGAATTCCTATGGAATAAAGACAAGTGACCCAAACCCTGGCCTAGAAAAATCCTTGGTTTTAGATTAACAAGCTCTTTATTCATATAGAATATCTAAACAACATTCAATATCTTGAATCTCTTGTTCTGAGGTTGTAAATATGCTTTAATTGAAAAAAGTCATTAGAATACTCATTAGTAAGGAAAAAGATTTGAAAAATGTTTCTATTATCCTGAGGATTTTGTGTTTTTCCAGCCTTCTGCTGAGTCTCATCCCAATTTTTCTTGCTTAGAGAGCAGAAATGCTAATGAAGTGAGCTCTCTTTAAAGCCCACCTTTCAAGCCAGTTGGTTGTGAATAAAGGCCAGAGAAGAACAAAATCCGAAGACTGGTTTCTGGTGCCATGTTGTGAAAATATCACACTCCAAAATAAAGACAAACACCCACTCAAAACCAAGACAAAGCTTCTAAGATGGGAATCAATTGCTTTGCTTCAAAATAGACACTCTATCACTGAGGATTTTTTTCCCCCTTTCTGTATTATCAGCTGGTTGTTACAATTTCAGATACAAAACCAATTTGTGGATAAAAGCATAACTGCCACACTTACATTTTGTGAGATGAGAAGTATCTTGTAGGCCCCAAGTTACTGCAGAATGTTGAACTCTGGGTCACAAATAACAGGTTTCATCCCATTACAGGAATTCTCTCACGGGGTTACACAGAATGTGGATTGAAATATTATGTTATTAAGATACTTCTGGCTTGTTACTTTATAAATCTATCAAGGGTACTAATCCTCATGTGCCCCCTTCCAGGGAGGTAGTAAAAAATCAAAATATGCATATTTTTCAATTGGACAAGCCTCCCCCTCAATCCTTTCCTGCCTCTGAAGTGAAAAACATAATTCTATTAGTATTTAATCAGTTTGGTGTCAAGTCAATCAATTTACTAGCACCTAAGGATTCTTTAGCAGGCTATTGCTTGAGGCTTGGAGGAATACTGGGGAAAATTAGATCACAGAATCATGGACTTAAAGCTGAGAAGGAATTAAAATGCCATTTGAATCAAACCACTCAGGATCACAGAGATAAAACCAGAGGCAGGATTTGTAGTCAGGTCCTCTGACTCCAGAGCCATGTTTGTTTGTTTGTTTTTTCCTCTACACCAAATTACCTCCTTTAACAAACTTTTAAGTTCCTATTATAAATAGAGCATTGTGGTAAGCCCTGGGGAGAAAAAGAGAAAAAAAAAAATTACTTAAGAAACAACTCTGCCTTTATGGAGCTTACAGTCTAGTAGGAATAAACCAGTGGCAATCCAAAATGTGATTGATAATCTCATTTTCTAGAGGAAGCCTTTCCAACTCCTCTTAATTAATTCTTAAATCCATCCCTCTCTTACTTGTTTCCTATTTATCTTGTATATTATTTGTTTGTTCACATGTATTTGCTTGGCGCCTTCCCAATTAGAAGATAAACTCCTTAAAGACAAAACCTATTTTTTGCCTCTTTTTGCATCCCCAGCCTCATCAAAGTGCCTGTATATTGTATAATGTATATTGACTAACTGATTAATAAGTGCATTAGAGAAATGCAAAACAAAAAGTTATATGAGGTCAAAGGATAAAAAGGTCATTACCAATCAGCATAAGGAAGTTTTCACAGTAAGAGGAGAATCTGAGTCGTCCTTAAAAGATAAATAAGAAGGCAACAGGTGTAGAGAAGAGAGAATATTACACAGAGTTTCTCAAAGTTGGAAGGAGCCTCAAGGTCAATTCACATTTGACCAAGAATCTCTACAGAACATTGATTGACAGTCTTTGCTTAATGACCTCCAGTGAGGGGGAACCCACCACTATCTGAAGCAGTCCATTATACTTGATAAAAATAAAACTTTCAACCTTTATTCCTGGCTTTCTTCCCTGGGACAAACAGAACCAATTTAATCCTTCTTCCAGGTGACAGACTTTTCAAATACTTGAAAATGGTCCTCATGTCCTCCCTAAATTGTCTCTTCTCCAGTCTAGCCATTCCCATTTGTTTCATCTGATTCTCACATGGCATGGACTCAAGACCGTTTTCTATTTAGCTTGCTCTTTAGACAATGTGACTCCTAGAATGAAGACACTCATCTAGATGTAATTTGATTCTTTATTCTTAAAGGCATGATTCTTAAATTTAGTCCAAGATCATATCGATTGTCTTGGCTGCCATATCATATTGAGCTTGTGGTCAACTAAAACTCTCAGATCTTTTATAATCTATCTAGCCATATCTTTAGGCTGATTTTTTGAACTGAAATGTGAAACTTTACATTTATCCTTATTAAATTATATTTTCTTAGATGCAGCTCAATGTCCTAGCCAGGAGACAATAAGCAAATATGTATGGGCAAACAATGCTCAATCTCTCTGAATTGTAATTCTCGTCCAGTACAAATAAAATTGCAGAGACAAGATAGCACAGATTATGCTCTAGAGATGATATGTGGGGAGAAAGGGGTATTTTAGTTTGGAAAAAGAATAAAATGTAGGGATGGAGAGTAATATCAGATAAGACTATAAATGTAATTTATATATTTATACATTTATAGTCTAATTATCAAGGACTTAAATATTACCACATAGTTCCTACTCAAGAGAACTTGGAAGCCAATGGGGGAATTAAGTCTGACCAACAGAAAATATAAAAGATGGTGCCTAATCCAGTGTCAAATCATGTAGTAAAGACTGCTAAAGGCATGGAGAGTTGAAAATGAAAGTTTTGAGCTGAAATAACATAGCCTGATTGGGGCAATATGGAGTAATGGCAGTGGGATCACAAAGCTTCTAGCTGGAGCTAGAAGCAATCCCCAAGATCATTTCATCAAATTCCTCATTATACAAGGGAGAAAACTAAAGCCCAAAGTTCTTCTGTTCTCACAATCTGTCCTTTTAATCTTCTTGCTCCTTAATCCTTTCCATATATTCTATGATCTAGCTACATTGACCTCTTTCTTTCTCCTCCATTCCTGGCAGCCCTCCATTTCTCACTTCTGTGCCTTTGAATTAACTGGAATATTCTTCCTTATGCCTGATATGCCTTCCTTCCTCATCTCTTCCTTTAGTTTACCTTGCTTTTTTCAAAACTCAGTTCAAATCTCAACTTCTTCAGATCTTTCCTGCCACCCTCACTCCTAGCTCCTACTTCTTTTTGTGATGATTTCTTCTCCCCGTTCTTTATTTTGGTATATACATAATTATTTATACAGAACTCGGTGGTGCAGAGGATAGAACATTCAGCTTGAAACAAGAAAGATTCGTCTTCCCAAGTTCAAATCTGACTTCAGTTACTTACTAGCTACATGACCCTGGAAAAGAGAGTTATCTCTATTTGCTTCAGTTCCTCATCTGTTAAATAAGCTGGATAAGTAAATGGCAAAACACTCTAATATCTCTTCCCCCAAAAAACAAACCCAAATGGGATCACAGAAAGTCTGACATGACTGAAAGATGACTGAACAACAAAGTTATTTACATTTAGTCTTCTATTAAAATCAGAGTTCCCTGAGCACAGGGGCTCTTTTGGACTTTCTTCATGTCCCCAAGCCTTAGCGTGGTTTCTGACACATAGTAAGCCTTTAACAAATGCTATTTGGCCAATTGAGTGAAGTAACTGACCCAAGGTCAAACTAACTAATGGTGAAATTGGATTAGAATACAAGTGTTCAAACTCTCAGACAAGTGGGTTTTTTTACATAATATCTCACTGCTTCTAGATAAGGAAGAAAACAATTAAGAAAGCCAAGACTCAATGAAGGATGTAGGATTTGATTCAAGAAAGTCCTTTGCAGAAAGCTCAATATGGATGGTTGAGATGGCTCACTGTAGATCCATAGAAACCCACGTAATATGGTTAAAAAAAATAATAAAAAGAAGATGAAATTTGGAGATAGAAGACCTTGGTTCCTATTCTACCTCTGCTATTTATTAGCTGTGTCGTCCTGAACAAATCATTTCACCTCTGGACCTCAGTTTCCTTCTATGGAGAATGAGAGAGCTGTATTATCCAATTGTCTTTTGTTCATTGATCATTCTCCATTGTCCCTTTGAGCTGTATATTTAAGCTCATGTCTGTGGCAGGCCTCTCAATAATATATTTAAAATAGGTCATTTGTGGACTTTGGCATCAGGAGATTAATGAAGTCATACAGATGGGGCTGGGCATGTTTTCTTTGCCACCCTGGGAGAACACCAAGTGTAGACCCTCCCAATTCCTCTCAGGTCTCAGGACAAGTGCCAAAGTCTGCAGTTTTTCCCATATAGCAGGCTCAGTGAAGCACTTTGCTTTTCTTTGCTAGACCCAGACCCTAACCCTAACTTTCTCATAGATCTAGAGCCAAGGAAAAAGTCCTAGGTGAATATGGAATATTCCTATTCAAGATCAGCCCTTAAGGCAGCTGGGTGGTGCGGTGGATAGAGCACCAGCCCTGAACTCAGGAGGACCTGAAGTCTTTCCTCAGACACTTAACACTACCTGGTTGCCTCAGCAAAAAAAAAAAAAAAAAAAAAAAAATCAGCCCTTGGGAAAAAGTGAAACAATAAAAATTTTGTCACCCCAAAGCAAAGAGAATTAGTGCTAGAAAAGAGCTTTGTTTCATACAGAGGTAAGCTGAAGCCAGAGGAATGAAGCCCAAGGTCATGGCAAAGCCATGTGGAGTTTCCCAGGCAGGACTTTCTTAGGTCAAATTCTGCCTTCCTCATGAAGTCTTGGCTTCCCATCATTAATTTCTCCCTAATTTAGAAGCTGTGAAATATTGTGCAAAAAATACTTGTCAGAGAATCAGAACATCTGTCTTCTAATCTTAATTCCACCATTAAATAGCTTGTTTGACCTTGGACAAATTTCTTCACTCAATCCCTCAATCAAACCAGATTCTAATCCTGCTAAGTTGTTAATTCAGTGCTCTATTTCCCCACCAAGAACTAGTTTTGTGTTCCACTACCACTGCTGTCTGATCCCTATTTGTTGTCATATGTGTTCAGGGAGGGCTAGCACCTCTGTATGAGGGATTGCAGAACATTTGGTGGCTTTTGGTGTCCACCTGACACTCAACTCTCACCTGTGGCTATAAAAAGCTGTAACCTGTGCAGAAGTCCCACCTCATCTCAGCAGATGGGCTAAATAAATTTGAGAGTAACTAATGAGCTTCAAACCCACTGGAGGATTAGGGGATGTCTTACTTCCATGCACGTGAAGACTTCTTCTGCTAGAATAGGTGGTTGAAAATAAAGGCCATAAAGGCAGCTGAAGCAGGTGCTTTAGAGCACTTAGATCTTGGTCAGACATCAATGATGACAAAGTTATCCAGTGTATCTCAGGACAGTTTGTCTTGTCATTGGATTTTGATGATTCAGGAAAAGAAAGGGAGGCTGAATATTTTGTATAAATCTGCCTCATTTAAATCTAACATTCAAGATATCTTTGATCCTCTTCAAAAATGAAGGATAAAAAAAGAATGAAGCTAGGTGAAGCTGGCAGGGTCCCTATTCTTACCTTTATTATAAATAATTTCCAGAAACGATAGCTGTTTTCCAGCTAACACCAACCTCACTTATCTCCCAATTTTCTGACAAGAGTGAACACTATGCCCACTGTCAAGTTCTCAAGGAAGCATTCTAAGCTTTTCCATATCACAACCAAAATCATAACTTTTTATTTTGGTCTGTGGCCCAAATTAAAGCTCATGGTTTTCAAAACTAAATGAAATAGCTCCTAGTTTAAAGTGATATTGAAACTGCAAAGAGCTAAATCTGTTTTAATCAATTAACTGCTTACTCTTGCTTACTGTCTTTCTTCACAGTGTAACATGATTCTTTAGAAGACATAAAAATAGATAATAACAGTAATAACTAATGCAGATTGAGCATGCACAACAATGAACTGAAAATTCATGTAAATTTGACTTATGGCTTAAGAATGTCTCTCTTAGAATCATAAAAAAATCAGAATTGAAAGTGAACTGAGAAGTCAGAGTCCCTAGTATGACAAAGAAAGTTAATTACCTGTTATTATAACCAAACTATAGCCTTGGAAAACATCGGCTTCCTTCTGCCATATTGCTTTCATATCATGTATGAATTGAATCATGTTGAGCTTCTAGTTCACTGACTTTCTTAAATTTTGTCCCCATGAATTATTGTCTAGTCACATTACCCCCATCTTGGACTTATACAGCTGACTTTTTCAACTCAAGGACAAAATATTATGTATAAATTTCTTTCTATAGAAGTTGACCAATGTTTCTCAAGGATCGAGACATGACTTTGTTAGTTTAAAAATCAAGAAGGAAGATGCTAGTCTTTTTAAAAGACTTGATTTGGACAAAATAAATACATCTTTCTCTTAAAGGAAGTTTTACCTCTTAATACTCTTTTTTTTCTGGCTCAGGAGAAACAATTATCTATTTCTAGGCATTTATAATCTGAGAGAAAAGATGGCAGAATGGACAGAGCACTGATTTTAAGTCAAGAAGATCTAGGTTCAGGTACTGTCTCTGGCTGTGAGACCCCAGGCAAATCATTTAACCTTTCAGTTCTGTGGAAAAGTTTTCTAAAACTATAAGTTTGCAGGAAGGTGTGCCAACCTGCATTAGTAGAGAGAATTTCCTCACCTTGGAGTTCTCTGCTCCAATGAAAGCACACATCCAGACCAAAACACAATCTAATTCATCAATAACTACAATACAAAGCCATATAGAAGGAATGTCAAATGAGTATTGATAACAATAAAAATTAGAGGCTTACTGGAGACAATTGAGAAGAGAAAGAGAGAGAGAGACAAAGTGAGAGAGGAAGATACAGAGAAGAGAGAGAGAGAGAGAGAGAAAGAGAGAGAGAGAGAGAGAGAGAGAGAGAGAGAGAGAGAGAGAGAGAGAGAGAGAGAGAGAGAGAGAGAATGACATCTAGTCTAGATTCCTTTTTTAATAAATAGGAAAACTAAGAGCCAGAGAAGATAAGATAAGGCAAGTCAATGACTGGACCAAGAGAAAGGCAGATTTCTTGACTTTAAAACAACAATCAGTTCAAAAGCAGTTATTGAACACCTACTATATACCAGTCACCAAGGATATGAGAAAAATGAAACAATCCCTGCCCTCAAAAAGCTTATATTCTATCAGGAGAGTCAATGAAAACATATATAAATACATACAAAATAAAACCAAGGTATTTTCTGACAGATACTTAATAAAACTTGGTGGAGCTGGGGTACAGAAGGAGTAGGAAGGAATCAGGGCAAGCTTCATATAGAAAGCAGGGCTTACCTGAACTGAATTTTAAGGAAAATTAAGTATTCTAAGGTGAAGGGAGAAAAGGAAAGCATTGAGGATATGGAATGAAAAGCTCCCTCTCCCTGGAAGACAGATCATATTTCACTACAATGATTCTTCCCCCACATCCCACTTTCTGGCTGCAAATGGCAAAACCTCTAAGAGGGTAGCCACTTGTTAAGAGCATTGAAGGGGGCCAGTCGGCAGTTTATCCCCAGCCTTCCACACTGAGTGCTCAGCTTAAGGACCCTTCTCAGAAGGGTCAATGGGAGAAGGGGCTCTTAATCTGAAAAAAAAAAAAAAAATGTCTACAGACAAGAGCTTGATCACTCCAGTGAAAACCTTAAAAGGGGGTTTTAAAGCCTAAAATAACTCTGGGTAGAAGAGGAGGAAGAATGAGTGGGCCATAATCAAAGAGAAACAGCCCAGAAGAATGAAGATCTTTGCTGGGGAAGGAGTCTTCAGTAGTAACAAATTCTAGTTTCCAGGATTTAGCTGGGAAAAAGGCACCAACATCAAAACCATGAGATTAGAAAAGCTGATGTTCCATGCATGGGGACATACTGATCTATATAGGTGATGAGAACAGAGGCTCAGAATAAAAATAATTGCCTCCCTGCCGCATGGAAGGATCTGACATAAGCCCTAGAAAGAAGCACAAAATGCCTTGGGGAAGAAAATGAGGGAAACTAATGCCAAAGAAGTGTTGGGGGAGAAAGGGGCAGTTAGTAATCAATCCTTCCTGTCTTCCTCCACTAATCAAACTCACTACTAATCTAATATACATACATGATAAGCTAAAAAAGCAAGAAAAGCATGACAAAAATAGCCAGGTGAATGGGTAGATTTCAGTGAAGAGGAACTTTTGATATTGTGTGAGTCAATTTAGCATTCATTAACCACCTACTGAATACCAAGCACTGTTCTAGAGATCCAAAGAAAGGTAACAGAAAATTTTTATTCTCAAATCTTACAGTCTAATGGAAGAGAAAGCATGAAAACAACTATGTGCCAAGAAAATATGTTCTAGGATAAATTAAGGATATTCTAGAGCCCTAGCCTTGAGTTCTTATTCTGGCATTTACCACAAGTCCCTTAAACTATTCTATGTCTTAATCTCATTATATATAAAATTTTGGTGAGAAGACATAACCTTTCTCATAGGGTTATTATAAGGATAAAGAATATTGCTCCCCAAGGATGGTGAGTGAACCAGCCATGTAAGCAAAAAAAAAAAATTAATTTTTCCTGAAGACGAGACAAAAAGGCTTTTCTTCTAGACAGCCTTTGGTAGGGTTAATCCCTGAAGTACCAAGATAGAGCATCCCACCACCAAGTCCAAGGCATCAAAGAGAAATAGAGTTAGGAACATTCAAAAATATCAAGAAACTAGCTAGAAACTTGAAAACAGTCAACTGGGATACTTATAGACTGAGATAATGTATCTGTGCTGTGTCCCACTCATTTCTTCAGTCATGATCTCTCTTAATTATTGAGACAGGACCTGTGATTTCACTGGTGGGAAACTCCTTCAACCAATGGATATCAGCATATAGAGAACTCCCCGTACCAGAGAAAGTAACTGAGTTACTATAGACATATGGTGTCAGAAGCTGGACCTGAATCCAAACCCTCTTGACTTTGACGCCAAATCTCTAATGATGACATGCTATTTCTCATCAACATTTATTGGCTGTCTACAACATGTCCAGAAATGTCTAGGATATGAGAAAAGCAAACAAACATTGTCTTCATGTTTGGCAATCCTTTCACTGATCTCTATGCAACCCATTGTGGTAAAATGGTAACATAATCTTGGGCAACCTTGAGGGTTATTGCTTCTAGGACTAAGGAGGCTCCATCAACCTCTGCTCTGGTCAGGCTATGCCTAGAATGTTATGGGTTTTTCTGGGCACTAGTTTAAGAAGAGCATTGATAACTTGGAAAGACAACCAGAAGGATGAAAAGGCTTGAGTCCATGCCATGTGAAAAGTGCATGAAGGGACTAGGAATTTTTAGAGAGAAGAGAAAAATCAGGGAGGGCAGGATATTTGTATTTGAAGATCTGTCATGGGAAGAAGGGTTTAGATTTATGCTTTTTGGCCCCAGAGATTAAAAAAAAAAAAAAAAAAAAAAAAGAGGGAGAGGGAAGTTGCAAAGAAGTATAAATTTAAGTTTGATATTAAGAAAACAATCTAAAAATCAAAGCCAAGATGGTTACATTCATCAGTTGTACTAGGATGCATTTCGTACACATCTCATTTGAGTTTCATAACAATTCTAGGAAGTAAGTGCTATTGTTAATTCCATTTTACAAATAAGGAAACTGAGGGTCAAGGAGATTAAGTAATGTGATGTAAAGTGGCATTCAGGGTCATACAACTTGTAAGTAGTCTAACATGATTTTTTATTAAATGTACTCTTGGTTTCAATTCCAGAATTCTATCTTCTATGCTAAAGCTTCTAAAGCTGTGGGTCGCAACCATATATGGGATCTGGCAATTGCATGTGGGGTTGCAAAATTATGATTTATTATCAGTAAATGTTTGATTTATATCCCTATTTTTTATTTTTATTTTTTTAAAATAATAAAAGCTTTTTATTTTTCAAAATATGTGCAAAGATACTTTTAAACATTCACCCTTGCAAATTCTAGTGTTCCAAATTGTTCTCCCTCCCTCTCTCTCACCCCCTCTTCTAGACAGCATGTAACTCAATATGTTAAACTGTAAAGTTTTGTCATCTCTCAATTGTAATCCTTCTCTGGGAGGAGGTTTCTTTTCTGTATAATCTTTTCCTCTGTAAGCAGGTTTCTTGAGAGGCTTCTGGAGCCTTCCCATCCAAAAGTGTGGGATTGCTGGATTTGCGAATCCACAGGACATCTTCTCTTTGACTCAATCCAGACTGCTTCCTTGCCCTACTGCCCTCCTCTTTTATCCTTCCAGAGAATGGGCTTGTGAGAATTTCCTTCAACCAATGAACTTGCTCCTTTTAAAGGTTGTGTAAACTCCTTTTAAAGGTGTGAACTAAAGATGTGAACTAGAGAATTGTTAAGTACCGACTTAGCACTTAGTAAGAACCTAACATTAAACATATTCAATTCTTCCACATTTCCACATTATATTTCCACATTTATCATGCTGTGCAAGAAAAATCAGATCAAAAGGGGGGGAAATGAGAAAGAAAAAAAAAAAAAAAACAAGCAAAACCAACAATAGTAAAAGGGGAAAATACTATGCTTTGATCCACATTCAGTCTTTACAATCCTCTCTTTGTACATGGATGGCTCTTTCCATCACAAATCTATTGGAACTGCTTTGAAACACTTCATTGTTGAAAAGAACCAAGTCCATCACAACTGATCATCACATAATCTTGTTGTTGCTGTGTATAATCTTCTCTTTGTATTTCTATTTTTAATTTTTAATAGTTTTTATTTACCAGATATTTGCATGGGTAATTTTATAGCATTGACAATTGCCAAACCATTTGTTACAATTTTTCCCCTTCTTCCCCACCCCACCCCCCCAAGATGGCATGTTGACCAATACATGTTAAATATGTTAGAGTATAAATTAAATACAATATATGTATACATGACTAAACAGTTGTTTTGCTAAACAAAAAGAATTGGACTTTGAAATAGTGTACATTTAGCCTGTGAAGGAAATCCAAAATGCAGGCCGACAAAATTAGAGGGATTGGGAATTCTATGTAGTGGTTCATAGCCATCTCCCAGAGTTCTTTTGCTGAGTGTAGCTGGTTCAGTTCATTACTGCTCTATTGGAACTGATTTGGTTCATCTCATTGTTGGAGAGGGCCTCGTCCATCAGAATTGATCATCATATAGTATTGTTGTTGAAGTATATAATGATCTCCTGGTCCTGCTCATTTCACTCAGCATCAGTTCATGTAAGTCCCTCCAGGCCTTTCTGAAATCATCCTGTTGGTCATTTCTTACAGAATAATAATATTCCATAATATTCATATACCACAATTTATTCAGCCAATCTCCAATTGATGGGCATCTGCATAGTTTCCAGTTTCTGGCCACCACAAAGAGGGCTGCCACAAACATTCTTGCATATACAGGTCCCTTTCCCTTCTTTAAGATATCCTCTTTGGTATACAAACCCGGTAGCAACACTGCTGGGTCAAAGGGTATGCACAGTGTGATAACTTTTTGAGCATAGTTCCAAATTGCTCTCCAGAATGGCTGGATTTATTCACAGTTCCACCAACAATGTATCAGTGTCCCTGTTTTCCCACATCCCCTCCAACATTCTGTATTACCTTTCCTTGTCATTCTAGACAATCTGAAAGGTGTGTAGTGGTATCTCAGAGTTGTCTTAATTTGCATTTCTCTGATTAATAATTATTTGGAGCATCTTTTCATATGACTAGAAATAGTTTCAATTTCTTTATCCGAGAATTGTCTGTTCATATTCTTTGACCATTTATCAATTGGAAATTGGTTTGATTTCTTATATATTAGAGTCAGTTCTCTATATATTTTGGAAATGAGGCCTTTATCTGAACCTTTGACTGTAAAAATGTTTTCCCAGTTTATTGTTTCTTTTCTAATCTTATCTGCATTGATTTTGTTTGTACAAAAAGTTTTCAATTTGATATAATCAAAGCTTTCTATTTTGTGATCAATAATGATCTTTAGTTCTTCTTTGGTCATGAATTCATTCCTCTTCCACAGGTCTAAGGGGTAAACTATCCTATGTTCCTCTAATTTATTTATAATCTCATTCTTTATTCCTAGATCATTAACCCATTTTGACCTGACCTTAGTGTACAGTGTTAAGTGTGGATCAATGCCTAGTTTCTGCCATATTAATTTCCAATTTTCCCAGCAATTTTTGTCAAACATTGAGTTCTTATCCCAAAGGCTGGGATCCTTGGGTTTGTCAAACACTAGGTTGTTAGAGTTATTAATTATTTTGTCCTTTGGACCTAACCTATTCCACTGATCAATTAGTCTATTTCTTAGCCAATACCAAATAGTTTTGGTAACCACTGCTTTATAATATAATTTTAGATCTGGTACAGCTAGGCCACGTTCATTTGATTTTTTTTTCATTAATTCCCTTGAAATTCTTGACCTTTTGTTTTTCCATATAAATTTTGTTGTTATTTTTTCTAGGTCATTGTATCTCTATTTTTAAAATTGTATTTCATTTTTCCAAATACATACAAACATAGTTTTCAGCATTCACTTTTGCAAAACTTTGTGTTGCAAATTTGTCTCCTTTCCTCCCCCCAAATTCCCCTCAGACAGCAAGCAATCTGATATAGATTAAACATGATCAGTTCTTTTAATCTAAACATATTTCCATATTTGCCATTCTGTGCAAGAAAAATCAGATCAAAATGTATCCCTATTTTATATACCTGTATACCCAGAGCTGCATAAAAAAATTTTCAGAGGAAAAGAAATCAAGAGTGTTTTGAAAAAGTTAAAGAAGCCACATTCTCACTAGAAGGTGCCAGTCTTTAATTTGGGGGCTACAGAAACAAATGACACAAAATTTGATTTAATAAATGTTGATTTTTTTTTCATCTTTGTCTACTGATATTTCAACACACATAATGTATCTTGTTGTCTATGGACTTTGATTATTTCATTTGAAAAAAAATTTGAGGATAAAATTTGAGAGGGTAGTATGAAATATATCCATCAAAATGAGTACTAAAACTTGAATCCCTTGTTATAATCTCCACCAAATGACTCCCTTGAAACTGTGATAATTATCCTAACAAAATCCCCCTGACTTATTGAAGCTCTTCAAGCTATGATGACCATTATGTCAAAGAAAGCACATAAGTCCCTTCCAACTCTAAAATTGTTACCATCAGAACAAGTAGATGGCACAGTGAATAGAGCACTGGCCCTGGAGTCAGGAAGACCATCAAATTTGATCTCAGACATTTAACACTTACTACTTATATAACCCTGGGCACTTCATTTAACCTCAATTGCCTCTTAAAATAAAATAAAATTGCTAGCATTTATATAGCACTTAAAAGTTTGCAAAAGTTTTACAATTCATTATCTCCATTAATCCTCACAGCAAACCTGTGAGATAGGTTTCTGTTATTCTCCCCATTTATCCCCATAATATTATCTCCATTAGCCCCAACTAAGGCTGAAAAAGTTTAAGTGACTTATCCATAAACAGAATTTGAACTCGTATTCCTGTCTCCAAGTCTAATATTTTATTCACTGTATCACCTAAATGCCCTAAAACTCTAAAATCCTCTAAAATATTTAAAATTCTATGATGCCATTTATTAAATACCCTGCGATTTCTGTTCCAAGTCTGTTCTATGTCTTTCTTTCACCTAAATTTCTCCTCTTGCTCAGCAGATGACCCTTCCTCTTACTTTATTGAGAAAAGTAAAGGTCTGGCATTACTCCCCCAACTTTGTCTCTGGTCACCTCAAAACTTTTCAGCTTCTCCTTTCCAGCTGTCTCACAGGGATTTCTTTCTAAATCTGGATTAGTGGTGTCTTCAAATCCAGTCCTCAAAGCCATTTGCTAAATTTTTATTGAAAGCATTTATGCCTCTGTAATCTGCAAATGCTACAAGTCAAGATTTGATTTATTATTTTGTTGATTGTTTAAACATAAGAAAATGATGTAGAAAATAATAATACTGATTAAACATAAAAGTGGGTCCTATGAACAATTTTTTTTTTTCTGGAGAGCCATTTACCAGCACACACATTTACCAGTCTGAATCCTTCAATTAACGTTCTTGACTCGGTTGCCTCCTATAAAATCTTTGGTTATTTATCCCCTCATTCTATCACCTCCAATTCTAGTTGTCCACTAGCTTCTATTTCTCTGCCTACAAACATGCTCAGTCCTCTTGCTGTCTTTTTTTCAAGGTTCTTTTTATCCCACTGCTCTCCCAAGTTAACATCTTCCTTCTTCCTTTGACCATTAAAATGACCAAAGAGTAGCCTCTCTACTCACACCTTCAACTTCTTTATCAGCTACTCATCCTGTTACTTGTCAACATCCTGCAAACATATCTCTGCCTCCACTACTTCACCAAAAGTGGGAGCAAATAAGAGGCTTAATGATCTATTTATTTAATGGCATTTGCTCAAAATTATAGTAAGAAACATTTTATCATGTTTGATAGAATGAGTTAGTTACTATGGAAGATTTTCTTTATATCTGGGATACTATATTTTTGGAGTACTTCAAGAGTTTGTTTTAATATCTATGTATATGTATATATATTCACACAACACATACATGTAACTGGCACATATATATGTGAATATATGTGATATTTGTGAGCTTTGATATATATCTATCTCTGTATGTGTTGTTTGTGCACATATATGTGTATATATATGTGTATATTAGAGATATATATGTTTGTCAGATATATATTGCTTTATTATGCAATCTATAAGAAGAAACTCAGAGCTTTACCCCTAAGAGGAAATATTCAGGTAGAATCCAAGGCAAAAGTCTAGATAATGATTTGTTTTTACCAGATTTGAGATTTCATGGGTCTGGGCAGCTCAGATGGAAGAATTTCTTCTACATCCAATCAATCCATTTTCTGCTCATGGGACCTGCCCGGTTCACACAGACAATATTTTTCATGAACTGAATTTGAACCCAGAAAATCCTAACTCCAAGGCCAATTTTATACTTTCACTATTTGTCTGTCATATATCTCAGTGTTACAGAATTAGGAAACAGGATAGACCTGCATTAGCATGAGTAGCTCCTGGGTGAGGGAACTCCTCCTACCAACACAGGTCAGCCCCTTCTCTGTGATGTCTAAAGCACTGAAAGGTTCAGTCACTTGCCTAGGGTCACACAGCCAAGATGTGACAGAGGCAGGTCTTCCTGGCTCGGAGGCCAGTTTTCTATCCACTATATACCTCTTATTGAGGCTTCTGGGTAATTGAGTAATTAATGGCATCTGTGTTAATAATATGCCAGTATAGATTCAAGATATGAAATGCCATTAGCAAAGAGGTGAGAACTGAATAAGCAGGATCTTTGTCAGTACACAACAAATTTAGAGTAAATTAGGTGAGAAAAAATAGTGAGAAAAACTAAATTTGTAGAATGAACCTACTTCCCTCAGGGGTCTAGGTGTGGTTTCAGTTGGTTACAATGTGCTATTGGGTTGGTATTTTTGGGAGGGAGTTGTTTTTTTGTTTTTTTTTTTGATTGGGGTCTTTTATTTATTTATCCATCCATCCATTCATTCATTTAATTATTTCTTTTTGACCAATCAAAATTAAATCAAATGTATGTCACATGGTCTTTTATGCCCTCCCCCCCTTTTTTAATTAAAGCTTTTTTTTTTTTTTCAAAACATATGTGTGGGCATTTCTTCAATATTATATGCTATTGTTTTGATTACATTTAATGATTTAAAAAAGTCTTAAAACGTTTAACATTCCAACACTTTAACTTTAATAGATCTCTGGTTATATCCATGTGGGGATATATAATCTTTAGTGATAAAGATTACAACCCATCCATGTGTGTCCTCATCCTACTCCATCTCCTGCCATCAATCCTCCATACAGGTCCCACCTCTTCGAGTTCTTAAGTTCTCATGGCATGTAAGGTACCATTCATCCCCAATATGTGACCAACCCATTTTCTCTTTGAGGTATTTTTTTTTATTTTATAACAGCCTCTCACTACAGCTCTTTCACAATTCTATGTTGAGAGGAGTGGTGTTATAGCCTTTCCATGAGCCTCTTCACTGCCCATTAGGTGATCTTCAATTTGACTCACAACTACATATTCATCATCATCAGAGGAATGTTGATATTAAAAAGAAGCATCTTTGTTTCAGGGAGAAACTTGGAGTCATAGAAAGAACTTAACAGTTTTCCAAAAGCAGCCTTGTCCAGTCTCCTTTTCTATTCTATTTTCTATTCAGCTCTAGATTTAGCTCATTGTCCATTTTCAGTATCTATCCAAAATGTTTGTATAAAGGATGAGCTCTATGGGCCATCCATTCAATTGTGTAACATTTCATTATGATGGGAATTTTTCATCCACTTGGTTTTCCAAATGTGGATAGTGAGTGGCTATGGCTCTTGTTTAAGAGATTCTGAAGGGTGCAAAGTCTTGTTAAATAAGCACAATATTGTTGGCAAACAAGTGCAACTGAAGAATGTCATCATTTATAGGGAATCTCTTTTCCACTTTGCACTATATATATCCTACAAGATAGTGCAAAACACCTTTGATGCTTTTTGCCTCACTAATGACCAGAAGTTTGAGTTTGGTTATTTCTGTTACAGGGAAAAGAAAAAATTATTAGTGAAGTTAAAAAATGGCTAGAAGGCTCTAAATCAGTAAAAATCAATAAAAAAAACAAACCCTAAAATTGAAATATATACCAATAATGTTTCCAAAATGATTCATGTGAATTCTGTGAATTGATAATTAAATGAACTGACATCAGACTGATACAGTAGACCTGAAAGATTCTAATTACAGCATAATCCATTCTAAGGAGGGATTTGGGATACTCTCACTTGGCTGGAAAAACTTTAAGCAGCCTCATATTGTATGCCTCAGCCCCAATCTACTTAACTCAAATTATAATCTGCTTGTTCCCTAAATAAAGCTACTATGTGTGAGTATAAAGATATAGATATTTATGTGTATATGTATTATTCTTCAGAACCTGACACATAATAGATACTTAATAAATACTTGTTGATTGATTGATTGAAGGCTTTCTCTGATGTCATATCATGGCTAGAAGATGATTCTGACTTCTCAAAGGCTCTGGCAATAGAGCATATGCTCTGTTAGGTCCCATTAACTTAGAAAGACTTCATATGGTGCAGTAAATAGAGCATCTGAAGTCAGAAGGACTTGAGTCCAAATCTGGTCTCAGACACTTAACACTTCCTAGCTGTGTGACCCTGGGCAAGTCACTTAAACCCAATTGCCTCAGGGGAAAAAAAAAGAAAAGACCTGGGGATGAGTTGCATATTTGAGAATTAATTAGACTAAGCTTAAAAAGGACTATCCCAAGACTAGTTATAGAATGGAGGAGTTTGGGGCCATAGAAACTCTCAAATACCATCTACTAAGTTGTCTAGGAGGAAGTACTCACACTAACAAATCATATGAGTATGTACATGTGTGTACGTATATTATGAACACACATACATGTCACCATTATTATGGGTAAATCACTTAATCTCTTGTAAAATTAGAGAGTTGAAGTCCAGCTTTTGAGATATTATCCATAAAAAAGACAAGATCTTATTCAGAATAAGAAAATTTATCTGCTCAGAATTTGACTATTAATTAATTCTGTGAATGTTTTCTCAGGCCTGTCCTAATACCTGAGGACCATTAGTTATGTTCAAATCAGGGTCCTAGTACCCATTTCATATATGCTTTCTCCTGTATGGGTGGTTTTTTTGCCCCAAACCAATTTACATATAATTGATCTCTATCTTTCCTTCACCATCCCCCCATCATCAGGATCCTGCACACTAGACTTGATTACATTCATGTCAATATATCGTATCTAGCCAACGACTAATTTTATGTCCATGTCTGAACCAATGTCTTAGACCATGTCTCAGCCAAGAAAGGTAGGATGGCTTAATGAGTAGAGTATTAGACTTAGAAGACTTGAGTTTCAAGTCTACCACTGACATTTATTAGGTGATCACAGATTTCCCTCTCTGAGCCTCAGCTCCCTCATCAACTTGGGAATATTGATACCTGTCCTACCTCCTTCCCAGGATTGCTAAGAGACTCAAAGAAGATTATGGATATGAAATCAAAGTACTAAATAAATGTCAGTTGTTATTATTGTTATCACGATGAACATATAACTGGCCTTTGTGTTTTTCCCATGCACATTTATGGGATCTGTACCTCAGTCACCATGACTTTCCTCATCCAGGGACCATCACAGAAAGAGGTGATCAGGGCTTATCACTGGATGTAAAAATAGAAGGAACCTTAAGGATTCACAATATCAATTTCTTCATTTCATAGAAAAAAACAGTGATACATAAAAATGCTAAATGATTTGTCCAATCTCAACAGTCAACAAATACTAGGATTGGAATGAAGTACAAGGCATATATGGAAGTGATTGCAAAGGCAGTATGGCAAAATAGAAAGAGCATTGGCTGAAAAATCTGAGGACCAGGATGCTAATTGTTAATATCTGTGGGAGCTAATCACCTAGACTTCCAGTTTCCTCCTCTACAAAATAAGAAAGTGTGACTAAATTACCTCTGAGGTCCATTCCAACTCTAAAATAAAAAACAAAAATTTTCTTAATAATCTCTACATTTTCAGTGAGAGCATTTATACCTTAGATATCTTGTCAAATCGAAGGAGTTATATCAGATGATGTTCTGGGTCATTCAAGCTTCAGTTAAAGCTTAAGTAAAGGACTTGACATATTTTGTTATGTAGACTTAAAAAAGTAAAAGAGAAAATGTTAATATTTCAGATTAAACTTAAAAGAGTATCATGCATGTGTGTGTATATAGATATATATAGATATAGATATAGATATAGATATAGATATAGATATAGATATAGATATAGATAGTATTTAATTTATACTTTAACATATTTAACATGTATTGATCAACCTACCCTCTGGGGTGGGGGAAGGAGGGGAAAAATTAGAACAAAAGGCTTGGCAATTGTCAATGCTATAAAATTACCCATGCATATATCTGGTAAATAAAAACTATAAAATACAAAAAAAGAGTGTCATGCATAATTGGGGGGGGTTGTTTTGTTTTGCTTTTTTTTTAGAGATCTGGTTGTTGAATATTTACTTGCATGCTCCTGCATAAAAATACAACAACAACAAAAAAAAAAAAAAAAAAAAAAAGGAGTTCATTAAGTCTGAGATCCCATGTACTGTATTATGATTTCACAATGGAAAAAGCACTGGTCTTGGAATAAGAGAAAATGGCTCCAAGTCCAAGCTCTAATTAATCTAATTAGTCTTATAACCTTAGAAAATTAACTTCCTCTCTCCGGAACTCAGTTTTCTCCTCTATCTCAAGTTCTAGCAGTCTCTGTACAACATTAGGGAGATTTGTGTGTGGTTAGCCACAAGAGAGTAAAAAGAGAAAGGGCTTTGCTATAAATAATGGAACCATGACAAGAGTGAGACTTTATTAGGGGCCCCCAAGAGACTGCATTGAAGAATAAAAATTTTACCCATATGTGACTACTGAGCAGAGATGGGCCTCTCAGGGGAACTCCCAAATGGATATTCAAAGGGCAACAAGAAAACATAACATATATGGTGAGGCATCTAGATCGATGATGAAGCAGAGTGGAAATAAGAGACATCCCTTGACTCTCCCAAGAGATGCAAGGCCAAATAAAGAGGGTGTCCAGGTAAATTTAGATGAATACATCAAAATAGTCTTTCTGACAGACAAGTTTAATGGAAAACTTTCTATCCCAAGGGCACTTTTTATAAGATATAATGGTGTGTCACCAATAGAAGCTGAAGTGTCTGAGGAAGACTGAATGGAATTGGGAAACAATATCAGAAAATAAATGCAATTATCTGAGTTCTTTGGTGTAAATAGCATATTCCAACTGGCAGAACACCTGACAGAGATGTAATCTTTCCCCAGATCCAAATGGAGTTAGAGAAAATGGGTCCAAGTCTAATCTGTAACATCAACTGCCCTTTTAATCTTAGACAATTAACTTTCCATCTCCTGGCCTCAGCTTCCTACTCTGTCAAACTGAAGGATGTAATGGGTCCCTCAAGCTTCAATGAAAGTTTGATATGACATATATGGTTTCTAAATTAGTAATTTTTGCTTGACTATTTTTGAAATTTGTTATAAGGGGATTTCTGGGTTGGATAGAGGAAGAAAGTAATATATGGAAATGATTGGGGAGCTCATCAGTGTGGGTTCTTTCTTCAATTATCTATCTTCTCATCTTGAACAACTCTTGCTCACCACAAATCTCCCTCAGATGATCTACCCAACATGCTCAGGGCCTTCCTCTAGATGAATTTTCATTCCCTGGGGGGCTTCCTTTAGATAGCGTATCATCCCTAGATGGCCATAAACTTTTTCCTCAATTATTCCTCAATTTTACTCTGTGACCAGCCCTCTTTTTCCTGGTTGTACAACTCTCAGATGACATCCCTGATCCTACTTGTATGCGTCTCTTCATTTAAGATGTAGAGCAATCTTCTCACATCCACCATGCATCTGTCCATTAGGAGAACAGATGATCTTCTATTTTCATTCTTAATGAACTGGCTCATGGCTATCCAATATCTCTAATCATATATTACTTAAAAGATTAGTCTTTGCTCCTGGGAAAAATTGGGGGCTATTAATAGTTCTGCGGATATAATCCCAATGAAAAGAGCTTTACCAAGTATCTTGCTAATGGCAAGAAACCATATCATGAGAAAAATTAACCCATTTATACCTTACAACCATGACTATCCCTCTCCTCCTCACCAGAACTCCTACCCTGAGGCCTTTGCTGTCCTGACTAATGATTTTCTCAATTTCCCACAATATCTAGTCTCGGCCAAACTTTACTTTACTCTCTATCTTTCTTTTCACCTCACTTCCTTCCTCTTCTCCTCCTTCTCAGTTTCCCCTTTCTCATTCTGGATCCATATTCAAATCAACTCCCTCGAAAGAAAAAGGAAAAGTATTGTATATTAATGGTAGCAAAAAATTAGAAAACCAGGGGATGTCCATCAATTTGGGAATGGCCAAACACATTGTGGTATTTGATTGTGATGGAATACTATTGTGCTATGAGAAATAACAGGGGAGATGGTTTCAGAAAAACTTGAGAAGTATTATATGAACTGATGCGAAGTGAAGTTAGCAGAAGCAAAAAAAAAAAAATTGTACAACATAACAGCAAAATTGAACAATGAACAACTATGAATGCCTTGGCTATTCTGATCAATATAAGATCCAAGACAATGCTGAAGGATTCCTGATAAAAAATCCTATTCACTTCCAAAAAGAGAACTGATAAAGTCTGAGTACAGATTGAAGTATAATTTTTTCACTTTCTTTTTGGTTTGTTTTTTGCATCATTGCTAATATGGAGATATGTTTTCCATGATTTCACACATATATTGCTTGCTTTCTCAATAGTTGAGAGGGGGAAGGAAGAAGGGAAAAAATTTGGAACTCTAAAAAATTTCAATGAAAAAAATAAATAAGAAAAAATTATAAACTAGAATAAATAACCACTAACTTTCCTTCTGGGTAGAGATTTTTATAACCTTGCAAGGGCAGGAACTACATTTTAGTTAAACTGTTTGCTTTCTCTTATATGTGTCAGTACTCAGCACACAATAAGTACTTCATAAATGTGTGCTGAGTTAGCCCAAATTCCCTTTAGTTTGCTGTAATCAGCCTGGACATATCAAGACAAAAGAATAATCTTCTACATTAAATGAAAAAGGTTTTGTCAGACTCCAAATAACTATATCAACTTTCTGCTTAGTTTAGCAACTCCAACAGCTAATGTTCATGGACTGCCTGAAGTACATCAAATAACATACTAGGTACAGTGAGGAAGAGAGCAAGGAAGTCACAGCAAAACCGAGAGGGGAGTCAGCTAATGAGGACACAGATGGATGATGGCATAGCCTACAGAGCATCCATCCTGAGTGATGGGTTCTATTTTGTATGCTCCATGTTAGGCAGCAAAACAAATGACTGGCCACCAAGAAGAAGGGTTTGCATTAGGCTTGGGTACATACTAGAAGTGATTGCTTTGGCCAAAAGGTTCCCATTACCAAGGCTGATGAAAAGTGAAAGGCCAGCTCAGCAAAACTATGAAGCATTTGCTGAAAAGTGCCTAAATCCTCTTTCTGGTCCAATATTTTAAGGAACAGGAGAACAGAATAGGGAAGAAAGACAAAAAGTATTGAGCTCAAAGCAGGGAGAAGTGCTTCCCCATCCACCACAAAATACATATGGAAGGTTTTAAGAGCTTACTATAGAAGGTCTTAATAATGACTTCATTCATTCTTTCATTTAGATAAGGTCATCATTGATTTTTAAGCTTTTCCTCCTAGGAACTGAACCCAAATTTCTGTGTATAGATCATCAAATATTTTTGGATTATCTGATGGGGGTGGCAGTAGAAGGTGGGGGAGAGGAGAAGGAATGGAGCATGGAGCATTTGGAAAAATGCTCAATGTGAAGCCAAGTTTGGGAGTTCAAGTTTTATCTCTGTTACCTGACACTTGGGGTAACACTTTTCTGTGGCTCAGTTCTTTTTTTTTTCCTATCCTACAGATGCATGTAGTTTATTTACAAGAGATTGAATTTGCATTAGTTTTTTGGTATATCAATATTTTCTTTTTTTCCTTTCTTTTCTTTAATTAAAGCTTTTTATTTTTAAAACATATGCATGGACAATTTTCAACATTCACCCACACAAAACCTTGTGTTCCAAATTTTTCCCTCCCTTCCCCCCACCTCTAGATGGCAAGTAATCCGATATATATAAAAAATGTGCAATTCTTCTATATATATTTCCATAAATATCATGCTGCTCAAAAAAAACAGATAAAAAAGGGGAAAAAATGAGAAAAAGCAAAATGCAAGCAAAAATCAAAAGGAATGAAAATGCTGTGTTGTGATCCACACTCACTTCCTACTCTCTCTGGTTGCAAATGGCTCTCTTCATCACATCACCATTGGAACTGTGTGCCTCAGTTGTAAAACAATTCCCTCCCTGTCCCCTCTACTTTGAGATCTATGACCAATGCCCTGGTATCTAGGGCATCCATTATTAGTCTAACTTTGATAATTCTAAAAGAATATATTAATATTTTATTTCTAACTTATACTATAGCTAAATTTTGGAAGGCAGGTTTAGGGTAACTCTGGTGATAATTTTTAGGGAAGAAGCCACCATCAAAATCCCATTTTAATTGGGAGAGAGACTATGTGTGCCTGTGTGTGTAATGTAAGGGATTTTGCTATAGCAAATAGAGGTTATTAGTGCAAATAAAACAACAAAATTACTTTGGAGAGGATCTCCTTAAATTTTTTTTTTACCACTTTTGACATTTGCAATTTTACAATATTGACATTTTTTTAAATTTAGCATGTAATTAGGTACCTATTAGGTGAAGAAAAAGGAAAGGAATTGCTCCCTACTGTCTTTCCTCTCGCCCATATCATAGAAGTTCATAAATACAATATTTACTAGGCATTTTGCCTCTCACTTGATTCTTTTTATCTATTTACTTTTTATTATGAACTTCACAAACACCAAATGAAATGAGAAGTTCCATTTAAAACAGGAGAGGATTACACATGAAACTGTGACTATTATAAAATGCCTATTAAAAGCTGTCCTATTTATCTGTAATTCCTTCTGCCCTTCCTTCTGTTCTCTTTCTTTCTCCTTTTCTGTCTCTCTTTGTCTCTGTCTCTGTTTCTGTCTTTCTGTCTCTGTCTCTCTGTCTCTATCTCTTTCTCTCTCTCTGTCTCTTTATATCTCCCTCTTTCTCTGTGTGTGTCTCTGTCTCTCCCCCTCCCCTTCCCCTTCCCCCTTTCTTTTTGTTTTTTGGAAGCCTATTCCTAGCCTCCTCTCTTATAGTTCCCCACAATGAACAAAAAAGAAGAAAAGGAGGGAGAGAAGAAAAGAGGAAAGGAAAGGGGGGGCTGAGGTAGGGAAGAGAGGGAGAGAGGAAAGTCAATTTCTTACAAAAATATGTTCAGCCATTCTCCCACTGAAGAGCAACTCACTCCCTACACCCATCCCTCTTTAGTTTGGGGGGTTTGCCACACTTTTGTATCTATGAGTCCATTTTTTATTTCTTAGATATCTTTGGGATATTAGTTTTGTAGTGGTAACTGATGGGTTAAAAAATCAGTCTTTTGGGGACTGTAGAATACCTGGACCAATTCAGAACTCCACCTAGAATAACAACAATAGCTAACATTTACATAGTACTTACTATGTACAGGGCATTATACTAAGCAATTAGCAAAAGTTTCACAACTCTGGCAGTTAAGTGCTATTATCATCCACATTTGAGGAAACTGAGGCAAAGAGAGATTAAGTGATTTGCCCAATGTCACACAGCCAATAAGTATAAGAACATATTTGAACTCAGAATTTCCTGATTCCAGGCTGAGTGTTCTCACCCCTGCACCACTTAGCTATCTAGCCAAGGTGATTACCCTAATTTGTAGGATCATGGATTTAGAGCTTGTAGGGGTAATAGTCCAACCCTTTTCATTTTACGGAGGAAAAGCTCAGGCCCAAAAAGCATAACTGGATTTTCAAAGATCACACTGGCAGGTAGCAGAGCCCAAGTCCTCCAAGACCTCCAGGTCTTCCAACTCCAAATCTAGCATTCTTTCAAGTACCTCACTCTTCCTTTCCAAATCTGGAATCTCATCTCTGTCTTCCTACCACCCACGACCAGTTTTTAAGAATAAATATTTTTGAGAGTAAAAAGTATTTCAGTAAAAATTTAAGAGAAAAATATTTTTGAAGAGTAAAGAGAAATTTAATCTATTTCATCTAAATGTAACCATTATGACAATTTATGGTTCTCCATAGAATTGTTCCTTCTAATGGTGAAGATGATGACAAATCACATTTATTGAGCAAAGCATTTGATAGTTTATAAAGCACTTTAAATGATGTCATTTGAACCTTGCAGAATCTCTCCGTATAGATATCATATTATTATTATCCCATTTTACAAATGAAGATGCTGAGACTAAAGAATAAGTACCTTATCTATCAGCACTATATTGGTATCAGAGGTGATATCTGAACTTACATCTTAGTCAAGAATGAAATCTTAAAGTTCATTCACAAGCTTGGAAATCAGTTAGCAGATGCCCAATTCATACCGCTGGGTTTTTTTGCCCCCCAAATTTGACCCTCTCCATAGTGACTTGAATCCTCAAAAAAGCAGGACCCAGCAAAGGAAGTCTGCTTCTTTTGGAACTTAGAAGACATACAGAACTCTTCAAGGGAATAGAGCAAATACAATACTGAAAAGGAAAGAAAGGAAAGAAGGAAGGAAGGAAGGAAGGAAGGAAGGAAGGAAGGAAGGAAGGAAGGAAGGAAGGAAGGAAGGAAGGAAGGAAGGAAGGAAGGAAGGAAGGAAGGAAGGAAGGAAGGAAGGAAGGAAGGAAAGGAAGGAAAGGAAGGAAGGAAGGAAGGAAGGAAGGAAGGAAGGAAGGAAGGAAGGAAGGAAGGAAGGAAGGAAGGAAGGAAGGAAGGAAGGAAGGAAGGAAGGAAGGAAGGAAGGAAGGAAGGGAAGGAAGGAAGGAAAGGAGGAAAGGAAGGAAGGAAGGAAGGAAGGAAGGAAGGAAGGAAGGAAGGAAGGAAGGAAGGAAGGAAGGAAGGAAGGAAGGAAGGAAAGGAGGAAAGGAAGGAAAGAAGGAAGGAAGGAAGGAAGGAAGGAAGGAAGGAAGGAAGGAAGGAAGGAAGGAAGGAAGGAAGGAAGGAAGGAAGGAAGGAAGGAAGGAAGGAAGGAAGGAAGGAAGGAAGGAAGGAAGGGAAGGAAGGAAGGGAAGGAAGGAAGGAAGAAGGGAGGAAAGGAGGAAAGGAGGGAGGGAGGGAGGGAAGGAAGGAGAGAGGAAAGAAAAGAAGAAGGAAGGGAGGAAGGAGGGAAAAAAGGAAGGAAGGGAGGAAGGAAGGAAAAAAGGAAGGGAGGAAGGAAGGAAGGAAAGAAGGAAGGAAGAGTCCAGTTTCTCAATGAGGCAAGGCTAGACTTTCTTGGAAACATGGTGCTGAAAAGCTCATCTGCAGCATCAATACCCAATAGAATCATTACTACTTGAAGAAACTTTCTAGAAGATTTAGGAAAGGAAGCAGACATAACTTTGCATTCCCAGGAATGGGGAAAGGGTTTTGAGAGATTCAGTTACTCTGGTCATTCCTAAGAAGGTGATTCTGGGATTAGCCTAAATGGCCTGCTCAGAAGAGATATGCTTGTATACTGCCCTCAACAAAAGTAGCTTTCAAACCCAGTTTCAAGATTATTATGGATCGATAGTATGTTTGTCAATGATCAGCAGAAGGAGTCATTCTGATGGCTTATTTAGTGCAATAGGAAAAGCATTTCCTTACAGTAAAAGAAGTGTGTAAAAAAATCTACACCTTTGGAACTGTTTTGCCAAGTCATCAAAAACTACTCCATCCAGGTCGTGATATTCCTATCTACAGCTCAAGACCTCAAAAATCATATCCTTGTGTCTACCCCTTCCTCTCTTAGCATGAGAGATGTGTAAAAAATAGGAAAATCTTAGGAAAAACCCAGACCAGTGTACAGGGAAGAATGACTTGAGTCGCCGACTTTCTTCTGAAAGACTAAGAGTGGAAAGACATCCCTGCTCTCTCCTTGTCTCAAGTTCTTAGGATTTGGGCAGTGTTAATAGTAACAAAGCATTAAGGGCAAAGGAAGCAAATCCTAAACTAAGAACTGAGAATGGAAAACAAACAGAGCCAAGAAAAAAGCTGGGAATAGGGGGGGGGGGGGGGGAGGCCAACACAAGAAATAAAACTAAATAAATGCAGAGAGAAGCCAGAAAGTCTGGGAGTCAGAGGGCCTCATCTGCTTTTTTACAATGAGCTTGTTCAGTTTAAAATTTTTTAAGGAGCAAAAGACATAGGAAAACGCTATAAATTTAAAATGTGAAAGCCATGCCTGGAGAGGCCAATTTACATCCCAAGTTTTCCATTTTCCTTTCTTTCATTCCTCCTATTCTTGACATCATGCTTTCCCACTAGAGTCTAAGGCTTTGTCAGACACCTTTCCGGAGGGAGAAAAAGTCATTTAGGTTCGACAGGCACCTCAAGCTCAATGGATCCAAAACTGAGCTCATTATATTTCCTTTCTAATGTTACAATCATCAATTCCTGTTGAATTCATTTTCATAATATCTCCCAATTTGCCCCACCCTCATAGCAGTTTCTCTCTTTTTTTTTTTTTTTTTTTGTTTTTTTGTTTTCATATGTTGGCGAAGTCCTTTTTCTTCTCAATAACTCTTAAGTTTTTATCCATTTAAAGTTAATTCACATGCTACCTCCTCCAAAAAGCCTTCCCTGATGCTACCCACCTTCCACTGATAAAGCTTTCTTCGTTTTAAAAAATGGCATTTATAGATCGTTAATACAAAGCTGGCTTGCAGGAGGAGGGAGGAAAGGAGGAAGGATTGACTATCTAACACATCTATGAAAAGATCAGGATCCAGGATAGGTAGGATACTGAGCTGAATCTAATATAGTGAAATTTGACAGGGATGAGGATAAAGTCTCCCTCTCTCTCTCTCTCTCTCTCTCTCTCTCTCTCTCTCTCTCTCTCTCTCTCTCTGTCTCTCTCTCTCTGTCTCTCTCTCTCTCTCTCTCTCTTTCTCTCTCTCTCTCTCTCTCTCTCTCTCTCTCTCTCTCTTAATCTCTCTCTCTCTCTCACTCTCTCTTAATCTCTCTCTCTCTCTCTCTCTCTCTCTCTCTCTCTCTCTCTCTCTCTTAATCTCTCTCTCTCTCTCTCTCTCTCTCTCTCTCTCTCTGGCAATTGGGGTTAAGTGACTTGTCCAAGGTTACACAGCTAGGAAGTGTTAAGTGTCTGAGGTCAGATTTGAACTCAGGCCCCCCTGATTTCAGGACTGGGCTCTATCCACTGCACCACCTAGATGCCCCTTGAGGATAAAATCTCAAAAAAATCACCTTACAAACACAATATTGGGGAAACATAGTCAGACAAGAGTTTGAAAAAATCTGGAATTTCATTGGCCTTCAAGTTCACTATGAATCAATAGTGACATATGGCCCCCCAAAAAGCTACCATGATCTTGGGCTACACTGAGGGACAAAGCTTTCAGTTCCTAAGAGCTGATTGTTCCATATTTTGCTTTGGTCAAGTCCCATCTAGAAAAAGGATGCCTCTTGGTTTGAGATAAGACTTTACAAGAAGAACTTTGAAAAACTCAGGAGCTTCCAGAAGTACAATCAGGATAAGAACATGTGGAATGGTTGAAGGAACTGGGAATATTTACTCTTCAGGAGGCACATGATAAATATATTCAAGTTTTCAAAAGGCTGGTTGTGAAAGAAGGATTAGATTTGTTCTTTTTCACCCCAGAATAATTTGGAACAATGGAAGGAAATTACCAAGAAGAAAATTTAAACTTGAGATGATCAGGAAAAAATTACTGGCATAAATAGAATATAGTGGGTCCTCTGTCATTGGAAGTGCATAAATAGATGTTAGATAACCACTTGGTTATTATTTTAGCAAGCATTTTTTGGAAATTATGAGTTGGATTGAATGCTCAACTCTAAAATTCCAACTCTAAAAGATCCCCTTGAACTCCAAAATTCTTTGATTCTATGATTCTGTGAGACCTCACATAAAACTCTGTTTTGCTACTTCTCCGATGCACATATGACCTAATAGTGTATAGTGTGGTTACTTTTTTGTGTATGCAAGTTCCTTGATGGCAGGAACTATGTTTTATCTAAACTTTATGTTCTGTAAACCATAAATAAATATTTGTTGAATGAATGGGTTAAAGTTAAAATATGTACCAAACTATTTGACATTTGCTTGGTTTGATTTACCTTGTCAATTATTCAATTTCCCCATCTATGAAATAGATCCAAACACAATAATTCAATATCATGAAACCTTTTAATGCCGATGAATGAAAGTTGCTATAAACAATTCACTGCTCAAAAAAAAAAAAAGTTTAAAAAAAAATCTTTGTGCTAAAAACAAAATTTTAAAACTAGAAGAAAAATGAAGTTTGTCTAGACTGTGGGGAAGAAGTACATTTTCATAAATCAGGCAAATGGAAGACACTACTGGTGACAAAATTGATGGATTTGATTATACAAAGATGAAATGATTTTGCACAACAAAAGCAATACCTCTGAAATTAAAAGAAACAGATTGGGGGAAGGAACATAGTGGAAGTAAATGTATCAAATAATTGTTCTGACATCTGTAATCTATAAGAATATGATGAATAAACATGAGAGTACTGCACAATCCCCAGTGGAGAAATAATCAAAAAATAAAAACAAATGATTTTTGAAGGATGAAATATAGATTGTTAATAACCAGATGAAAAGTAGCTGAAATTCACTAATCATAGGATTAAAAATCAAAGCATTTTAAGAAAAATATGATCATAAAAAATGTCTGAAAGAGCAAATAAACAAATAAAATTCATAGTGTGCAGGGTTATTGAGAAAGAACCTCCTAATACACTAATAGTGAAAATTAGTGAAAACATTAGTGAAAAACACTATAGTAAGATATAACAATTAATCAGAACACTGAGAATACTTTTGACCCAGTAATTCCATTGTTAGGGTTTAGTCTTTAAAATGTCATAAAGATGAAAAGGGACCTACATAAAATAGCTTAGATAGTTCAGGGAATATAGCATTCAATTTGGAATCAGGGAACTTTGAGTCCAAATCCCTCCTCAGACCTTGACCAAGTCAGCTAAACTTTGCCTGCCTCAATTTCTTTATCTGTTAAATAAGGATAACAATAGCAACTACTTTTCAGGAGGAGATCAATCTGAGATAGTATTAATAAAAACTTGCAAATTCTGTGGAAATACTAGTTATATACAAAAATATTCATAGTTGCTTTATTTGTGACAGCAAAAGAATGGGAAACAATCTTTATGATCCAAAACTGGAGAATGCTTGAATAAATTGTGACAGAAACATTGACTACAGCTTAGACATATTTTTAAAAAAGAACAAGAAACAAAGCCAAGACAGAATTTCTAATAGACTTGGAAAGGAACACAGAGCAAATGTTCTGTTTGTTGTTTGTTAATTCATTTGGTTCTATTTCATTAAATGCTGAAGATTTAATGTAAGGTTTTGCTTTTTATACTGTATTATGTTTTGCTTATTTGTATTCATTGCTAGTTATTGAGTTTACAATTATTTTTCAAAGATTTTATCTTCATCTTAATATAACTAACCAGTTTGTACAATTTATTCAAATGAAATAATTGCTATTTAAACACTTTGTAAATCACACCAGTATAAGGACATATATAACTTCTGATTTCATTCAAAAGACTAATATTGAAGTCATACCATAGCACTTCAAAATGGAGGCCACAGGACTAGATTATAAATCAGTCTGTCATGAAAAGCTAGTCCCTTTGCATATTCCTTATGCAATGGATAGTGTCCAAGGAAGATGAATTTCCACAGCCAGTCCTGTCGTGATGGTTTCTTCATTCTTTTCTAAACCTGCTAACATAATAACACAACGAAATTTTTGCTTGATACTTTCAATTACAATTTACATTGAATTACAATTCAATTCTCACTTTTTGTCTCCTTTTTCTTTTTCTTTTTTGTTTCTCTTAATCCTTAGCACTGTGGGACCATTCAAAGAACATTGTTTGAAGTCATTCCGGATTCACTGATTCCCTTCCAAACCTCATTCCCTAATGCTCTTGTGGAATAGGCCAATTTTGGAAATTCCAAATTTTGAACCAAGAAAGTACACACTGGATACTTATGTGCATGTTTAATGGTCCTGAATCTCATTTTACTAGTGTGTGGCTTTATGTTGAGAAATGTTGAAGCTAAGCCAATAAATCGGAGTTATTATTAATCAGCCTCACAAAGTAAGCTCTGTAAAGAATTAAAATACAAATGGTTACAAAAGAAATCAGATTGGTTTATTTTTTAACAAACACAAAATCTCATACATCCAAAGTGGCCTTATGCCATTCATAGGAGTCATTTGGAAGAATACACTTATTCCAAGGTTGCCACCAAATGTTCAGAATGTTTAAAGAGTTCTTTCTGAGGACTTGCCTTCATGGGAATTTTATGAGCTCCACGACTGGTTTATTGTCAAATGTACTTTTTGATCCCGAAAGGAGATACAATTTCACCCTCCAGGCAATTGTCTTGTTGTCCAAATTTGCCTCCAAATGTCTTTGGGCTATTTCCAAAAAATCCAATCCACCCTCAAAAAGTAAAGACTTGAGACCACAGAGAATATCTCAGAAGGTATACATCAGGCTCTGCCTTCAGAGTCTCTGACTTCAAAGACTGTGAAGGCAATTCCAAAGGAGGAGATGTAGTATCTCCAACAATGGCCTCTGCATAGAAGAGTTCAGAGTAAATTTGTAGACAATCAATCTCAGAGTTGGAGGAGACCCCAATGACCATCTCATTGAATCTATACCAGAAATGCCTTCTACAGCATACCAGACAAGATGCATCAAATGTTTGCTCCACCACCCCCAGTGAAATGTCTTTCCTATCTTCCAGAGCAGCCCATTCCGCTTTGCAATAGCTCTAATGGTCAATAATAATAATAACTAACATTTATATAGTGCTTATTACATGCCAGGAACTGTGCCTTAGCACTTAACAATTATCATCTCTTTTGACTCTCACAACAATCTGTGAGGTATGTTCTGTTATATGATTATCCCCATTTTACAAATGAAGAAACTGAGACTAACAGAAGTTAAGTATCTTGCTCAGAGTTCCATAGCTAAGAAATGTCTGAGGTTGGATTTGAATTCAGGTCTTTCTAGTATACTGTCCCCTACACCACCTCACTGTCCCTGCCCCAGATTAGGTGACTCTCCTTACCTTCGGTCTCTAGACATTTTCCCTGACCCTCCTTCCCTTCTTTCCTCCCTCTGTCCACCTAGAATATTATCTACAGATGTTTTTAAAAGCATTTTTTCTTTTAGCTTTATACCTCTGAACCCTCCCAAGATATCTTGGGTTTACTAGCTCAATTTCTTTCTTAAGGATCAAACCTTGAACCAAAACTAATCTGATTCTTATTGACCATCAATAGGTCCTAGGCCAAGCAAATCAAAGGTCATTGTTTGGATCCTGATTGATTCAAGTTAAATGTAAACACCAGTGATTTCTGCTTTGGCCAGAAACCCTTCCAGATTCATTCATTCATTTATTTATTTATTCAGTTTTGTTTTGGTTTTGGGTTTTTTTTTTTTTTTTGGATAGAGAAATTATCCAGATTCTTGCCTCAATTGCTACCTAGCCTTAATTACTGAGTGGGTAGTTGCCTCAGTCAAACTGAGACCAGTGGAAGACCTTAGCTTAAAAAGGTCAGGGTCTCCCAATTTATTTAAGGCCATCTCCAATTGTCTTGATCTATCCCTGGCCACTGGACCCAGATGGCTCTGGAAGGGAAAGTGAGATGGGTGATCTTGCCCAACCTTCCCTCACTTAAATCCAATTCACTTGCATGTCATGGAGTCACTTCCCTGATATCATGGTCCTGTTCAGGAAGGAACAACAATTTCTACTACTTATCTCCACACCTTCCACTCAACCCACCCAAGCAGAACAAGTCTACTCTTTCTTTCATTTGACAACTCTTCAACTACCAGAGAACACCTATGGTGTGTCTCTTTCGTCTTTTCTTTCCCAGTTCCTTCGGTCTCTTTGTTGCCCTTCTTTTCATACTCCCCAGCTTATCAATATCCATCCTAAAATGTAGCACCCTAAACTGAACACAGCACCCCAGTTTTTATTTGATGAGAGCAGAACACAACAGAATTATCACTACCTTATCATAGATGCAACTAGGTGGCATGATGGATAGAATTCTGAGCCTATAGTCAGGAAGATCTAATTTCAAATCCACCTTCAGACACAGTTGAGAAAACTAAATTAAGTGACTTACTAGCTAAATGACCCTGAGCAAGTCACTTAATTTAGTTTTCTCAACTGTAAAATGAAGATCATGAGGGGCAGCTAGATAATGCAGTGGATATGTAGCTACGTGATCCTGGGCAAGTCACTTAACCCCAATTGCCTCAGGAAAAAAAAAAATGAAGATCATGATAATACTTACCTTCTAGGGTTATTGTGAAGATCAAATGAGATATTTGTAAAGTACCTAACACATAGTAGGCACTTAATAAATGTTTCTATCCCTCCTAATTCCTGAAAGCTCAGTTTCTCTTACAATAGCCTAAGTTCACATTAGCTTTCCAGTCTACTAAAACCCACAGAACTTTTTCAGAAGTTCTGTTTTCCATCCATGTCTCCCTTATCTATACAGATGAGGTTGAGTTCTTGATCTCAAATAAAGATGAAACACTACAATTATGTTCATTAAATGTCATAGTTTTCGATTCAGCGCAATCGTCTAATCTTGGAAAACTTCATTTGAATTATACTTATGTTGATAATAATATTGTCCTCTGCCTCCATCCAAGTCAAGGGTAAAATGTTAAATCACACAGGGCTAAACAACAGTGATCCCTGGGACACTCCTCTCAAGACTTCCTCTGGAGTTGATATAGAACCCTTAATGACTGCTCATTTGACCAATTTTTAATCCACCTAAAAGTCTTTTCCAACCCATACTCAAACTTTTCCATTATAGAACAAGCAATTTGTTCTATAAGAAGGAAGGAAGGAAGGAAAGAAGGAAGGAAGGAAGGAAGGAAGGAAGGAAGGAAGGAAGGAAGGAAGGAAGGAAGGAAGGAAGGAAGGAAGGAAGGAAGGAAGGAAGGAAGGAGGGAGGGAGGGAAAAAGGGAAGGAAGGAAGGAAGGAAGGAAGGAAGGAAGGAAGGAAGGAAGGAAGGAAGGAAGGAAGGAGGAAAGGAATGAAGGAGGAAAGGAAGGAAGGAAAGAAGGAGGAAAGGAAGAAAGGAAGAAGAGAAGGGAGGGAGGAGACGGGGAGGAAGGAAGAAAAAGAAATTCCATTATGTTTGATTTTTTTAAGTCAGTCAGTATCGTTTTGTGACATCTCATACAATTTCACAATATAACACTTTGGTGCTTCTATTCCTCAGGGAGAAAAATGTCATCCAGTTCTGGGAACAGAGCCTGTTCCCCTGATATGTTAGGGTCTCAATATTTTCAACTGACCCCACTCTTTCTAACAGCAAAAGTGGAACACAATTGTTTTTCTGCCCTTGCCTCCTTCTCTTATTCCAAAGGTCCTGACCAAGCAAGTCATGGAGTTTTCCAGGATCTGTTGAATAAGTCACTGGAAGAAATGGCCATGTTGGCTCATTGAATTGCGGTTGTGTATGCAGAGTTGCCAATGGAGAACTTTAGGGGAGCTACTTGTACCCCCCCTCCCATCAATAAGCATCCAATGAAAGGAAAGGTTAACTTTCCTTCAGATGAGAGCCTAAGAGGACTTAATGGCAAATGGATTTCAGCATGGACACATTAGCAATTAATGATAATGATTTAAAAAAGGAGTGAGTGGAAAAACCAAACATGTAGCTGGTGATTCTGGCATACGGCCTCAACAGCCCATAGGTCATGTCTGCAGAAGAGTAGACTCACTCCCACAGAGAAAATGAAGGCACCAGAAAATATTCCTACTTGCCCAGGAGCAACCATCCAGAATGCTAGTGCCAAAAGGAACAAAAATACTGTTTTTCTTTGTTTATACCATTTTGAACAACAAAATGTTGTCTCAGAGACCCATTACCATAACGGCAGTCACCCTCTGTGCACATAACTTACTGCTTTCTCAAAATGTAATTATTCCCACTCTCCATGCTTTTAGCAAAAGATTAACTCGTAGCAATTTAAAAGGTCAATGCAAAGATCAAGCCGGGTGTTTTAATTTCCCCAAAATGCAAATGGGACTCAAATTTCAGAAATAATATGCACTGCGGGTAGGCTGTCTATTTCCATGAAAAGTTTCTCGTGACACATGAATTGCTCCTTGGACAAGTTAGCCATGCATTAGAGTGGCAGATGTGCCATCTGATGAGGTATTGGCCATGGTATGGTGAATGCTGATTCTTTATTGAAAAAAGACAAGCAAACAGAGCAAAAAAAAAAAAAAAATATATATATATATATATATATATATATATATATATATATATATATATATATATATATATATATATATATATATATATATATATATATATATATATATATATATATATCACTGGCTCTATAACATTCACACTTAAGGTTAACCTCGCAGTTTTGGAGTAACAACAAAAAAATAAATGCTTGGGCATGTTTTACTGGCTGTATACATTTTTCCGCACAGAAATGAAAAGGATATTTTGTTATTATGGTCTCTGAGTTTGGGGATTAGCGCTACAAACTAGAGCTACCACCTTTGTGCTTAGTCACTTGGGGGTCTTTTTAGGGGCTCTGAACATGTGACTTCATTTGCTATGGGAGTTCGCAGTATGAAAACTCCCTCCACTAACAAAGTCCAGCACTCTTTAGCAAATTCTGTTAGAAAACTAAATGACTAGACCATGGTCACTAAGCTAGTTCTTTTTTTTTTTCAGAGATAGGACTTGAACTAAGGTCTTCTTAACTCTCCTATAGCATTCTAACTCACAGGTATAATAATTATAATAATATACACTGATATAGACATTTTTAAAAATTTACTCCTCAAAGGTAACTGGCAATGGGGAAGTCATTGAGCCTCAAATTTGTCATGTGTAAAATGAAGAATTTGAAGAAATAGTTTCTGAGGTTCCTTCCATAATCCTATTGTCTCAATTTTTCCAATGACCAAAAAAAAAAAAAAACAATTCAGAGAAATGAATTGAATATCTCAGGATCAAAAGTTGGTCACTGTAAGTGGTAGGACTTGAATTCAGATATTCTTGACACAGAACCTGGTGCCCTTTCCATTATATCAACTCCTTCTCTAGCAAACTATGCTGAAAAGTAATTCTGATTGTGAAAAAAAAAAAAAAAAAAAAAAAAAAAAAGCATACGTTCCATGTTAAGACTAAGAAATAATGTAAAAAAAAAAAAAAAAAAATGCTAAAATGAGTTGTCTAATTCTTAATGGCATTTTAATAGTTTAAATTAGGAGCAAAAGCTTGCCTAGCATGTTGGTTTGTGTAAACATGGCCCTTTCACTATATTAGAAATTGGAAACTGTGAACAGCAGTTTTGGAAGAGATGAAAGAGAATAGATATGTCAGATAGTTGTTCTCAATCTTTGTTCTCACATTAAAAGAGCTATGTTTCATATAAATAACAAAAAACTTTCCCCCAGCTCTGCAACAACACTAGCCAAGCCCAATATTTCTTAGTAATACAAACCCTGTCTCCAGCAATGTATTATGAGATGACTGATAGCCTAAAGTGCACTGTGCGTATGATTTACGGCATGCCCAAGTCGATATTGAAACCATTTAATTTATGCTATATACAGTTGGGGAGAGCTTGAAAATAAGTAAAAAGGTAAATTGCCCAAGAGATTTGTTGAGTCCTCCCTCTTCACTTACTGCCATGATCCATCTTTCAAGCAAGTATGCAGTTAGGATAATAATAATAAGAGGTTCCCAGAGATGGACAGCTCCAGGGAACTGTTGATTCGGAACTCCATATCATGTTTGAGATCCAGCATACTAATGATCTGAAGTTATTATGGATGTGTTTCCTATAGATGAAATGGATATAAGAGGCAGCATCACATGGCAGATAGCGAACCAGTTACAGAGTCACATAGTCTTGGGTTTGAGTCCCAACCTTGACAAATACTGGCCATAGAACCTTGACCAAGTCATTTAACTTTTCATGCTGGATTACTCTCAAAGACTATAAATTGAAAAGCAGCTGCTGATGGCATCGGGAAAAGTGCTTTCCTCACCAGAATTTCCCTACTCCAATGAAACCATGTTCACTCCTCCCATTCACAGAATACAGATATGTCACATATGAAAAGAGACACAGGTTTTCTGGAACTGACTTCCTTTCCAAAGCAGGGTTTTGGTTGCCTGATTGCATCCACTAAAGTTCCTCTGCCCTTTGCCACCAAAGCACCCCCATGCTGTGTCCCATTAAAGCTTTTCATGCTACAAGATTTCTTGAACAGGTGGCTTATCCTGACAGGGAAGATAAATATCCCCCTTTATAGGATTTTTCCCACTTATAGGAAATGGTAATGATAGCAAGGAGATGAGTGTAGTGCTTAAAGCCATAATAACTCAGAATCCAAAGAGAGTTGGGAAAATAAATCAGCTTACTTTTGAACATTTTTACTAGGAGAAAGCCTATGACTTGGATAGCAAACTTCCTCCTGAGCCTCCCAGAAGGATGTGTACTAACAATTCCTTCATCTGATAAAATGGCCATTTTGAATTGATGTTGTCAAATTCTATAAAGGGGAAGAATGAGAGAAGGAAGAAATGAAATTCTACCCTCAAGGAACTTACACTTTATTAAGTAGGGAGAGACTACTGTATTGAATAATTTTAATGGGCCATTGCTTTTTCCTCTCAAAATTAATGTCTTCATGGTTATCACATTCTTTTTTTTGCTATCTAAATGATCTTGGACTAGTCACTTTAAACTTTTAATACCTCAAATGATTGCTCTCTAAAATTGGGAAGTTAATTCCTGTCTTTACTTATTCCATAGGTATTTTTTTTCTCTCCAAGACCTGGAAATAGCATAGAGCAATGCTGTCAAACTCAAATAGAAACATATCCCTGTGGGCCACACATTGACTTAGAAAACCACAAATTAACATTATCTATATTTTATTGTATTTTTATTTCTTTCACTATATATTTCCCAATTTAATTTGGTTCAGCTACATTTGGAAGTGCTGCCAGCTCATGTGGCAGTATTTGACACTTTTGCAGAAGTGACATGTCTTTCTCTACCAATGGAAGTTGACATCGGTCCTGAAGCTGTTAGTCTTAGGGATTTCCTGGGATGATGAGAGACTAAGAACTTTCCCAGAGTCACCCAGTGAGTTTGTGTCAAGGTCAGGACTTGAAACCAAGTGGTCCTGATTTTTAAGACTACCTCTCAGCCACTAAACCATCCGCTAAACTCATTGCATTAAATACAGGAGATACCTGTATTTAAATACAGGAAATACCTGAAGATAAGAAGTTTTGTAGCAGAACTTCATGCAAAAAGGGCTTCTGAATTTTGGTCACAGTGAAAGAATTTGGTTCTCTACCCACTAAGAACTACCTATGGAAGAGTCCTCTCCTTCCAATGGCATCATAAATTGTTTTGTTGTTCCTTAGATATTAACATGGGAAGTAGATTTGAGCAGGTTGTTTTGATTGTTGGAAATCACTTTCAAAAGCTAGGAGGACAGGTCAGGAGACACGATGTTTTGGAGCTTCTAAATGGTGAGAATCACAGAAATTCTTGCATTTACTCAGTTCTAGGCAAATGAGTAAGGTATGGATGGAATATTGGTGTAAGGAGGAACTAAGGTCAAATTCTGCTTCAGAAACTTATCAGCTATGTGACTTTGGGCAAGTCAGTTAAGCTCTTTCAGCCTCAATTTTCTCATCTGTAAAGTGAGAATAACAGACTCTACCTTCTAGGACTGTTTGAGACTCAAATGAGATAATGTCTGGAAGTGCTTTGTAAAACTTAAAGTGTCATATAAATGCAAGGCATTGTTATTATGTGGGCGACATCCTTCTTTGGGGAGATTTGGAAGCATGATGAATGTGCCTCTTCATAGAATTTTCCTGTGCTAAGCCTGATGCACACTCTCCTCCAATTTCAAAAGTCAAAGCTATTTTACATTTTGAACATTAGCACATTTAATAGCTGCAGAATTCTCTTATCTTTTCTGGAGATGAATCAATGATAATATGCAAGAAAAAAGAAAGGAGAGAGATTCCTCCTGATGTTTTTATTCCCCAGATACCCTGACTTTTTCCCTCTTTGCCTAATCATTCCTCATCAACTTTCCAGACATTTTTCAGGGAAATATCTTCCTTCTAAATGAAGAAAATGGCATATTTCAATTTAAACAATGGTATTCTAGCTCTGACACCAATTTGGGAAAGAGTTGCCTGAATTCAGAATTGAATGAATCTATAGGATCATTGATTTAAAGCTAGAAGGGACCTTCAAGGTCAGCTAGTTCAAGTTGCTCAATTTACACAGGAGGAAACCAAAGCCCAGAGTTGTTGAATGACTTGTTTTAGATCCCACAGGTACCAAACAGCAGAACTAAGATTTGAACTGAGCTCCTCCAACTCCCAATACAAATCTTCCCACTGTACTTTATCTTTTCCAGGACATTCCTATTTAATCTACTAGTTGTTTTGATAGAGATTTCATAGAAAATGAAAAATGTGACCAAATACTTATACCTTTAGAAAATCTAAACCTGGAATATATACATTCCCTTTTTAACCATATGTAATTGTCCCTGTAGAATTCCCTATAGGGTAGAAGAGCTCAATAGAATTAGATTTCTCTTATGATTTAGATCCCCCATCTCAGCAAATATATAGCTACCCATTTCAGACCCTGAATGTCTATACATTACTCAACTAGCTCTTTGGAAAAAAAATGGAAAATTTTAAATGCCTTTTTTTTGGTACAAAGAAAGCCAAACAGTTACCAAGTATATTGTTTTCTTTTGAATTAACCTGTTGCTCTGATGTTTTTCCATCTATCACCTAAACTCATTTCTATTTTTCATCAATATGAAGGCCCAATGGGGCAAATTTAAACTCTTAGGTATTACTGAGACTAAGTGGTAAAAGTCTCATAGCTGGACGGCAGCTCTAGAAAGACATGCTTTGAGGGACATGGCCAAGATGGCAAACTAAACAACTTTAAAAACACATTCAACTGAATTCTGAGAAGAAAAGCCAACAAAACATTACAGTAAGTTATTTTTCCAATCCAGAGTTTCTTAGGAAGACATAAACAAAAGTCTGCAGATACTGGGGAGAGCACTAGCTAGAAGCAAAGTGCAGCAGAAGCAGCATCAGCTATGGGCTATGGCAGCCCAGCAATGGTAGGAAACATTACAGTGCTCAGGGATGGGAAAGGGACTAAACATCTGATCAGAAATCAGGGGACCCCTGTACTACCCCTGGAAGCAAAACCAGGTGCTTCCTGGTAGCTCTGTCAGCCATTACCTAGTTATCAATTGTAGTTCCAGGTTGGAGAAAGGAGCAGTTCCAGTTATGAAAGAGCAGAATACTTAGCTGGGTGAGCATCAGAGCACAGGACAAGATAACAGTGACCAGACCTCTTTCCTGATCACGCCACTTTGATTTTTTTTCATATAATAATAGCTTTCTATTTTTCAAAATACATGCAAAGATAGTTTTCAACATTCATCCCTGTTGTGTCCTGCTTTCCTAGGCCCCCAAGATGGGATAACAACACATACTGTGCTTTCTAGAAACCCCACAACGGGGGTGATTAAAACATACCATTGTAGTGGAAGAGTGATGAAATGAGACTCCTGAAAATGGTGGGAATATGGAGTTTATTTTATTCCAAGGTCTTCCCCCTTTATATACTCTAATATAACCAAAGCAACACTGTGCATGCGCTAAGTATATATTGCTCACATGGGACCACATAAACAACTTGCTATTGTACGCAGTTTGCCACCTGGTATCACTCTTCCACCTGGTATCCCTCTGCTTCAATCACAACACAGGTTGTCACTGCTCCCTGACTTTTCAGGAAGGCCGAGAGCCCTTAGGGGAAATGGGGAGCCCAACCAGACATTGTAAGCAAGTTCCCTCTGGGCTGAAGGGTCTTATACCTCACCCAGAGTTCCCCCACTATCTGTGATCCTCTACACACCTCTGCATAACCTTGTGTTCCAAATTTTTCTCCCTCCTTTCCCTTTCCCTCCTCCCCTAAGTAGTAAGCAATCTAATATAAGTCAAACATGGATTACACAACTTTGAAAGTACTGGAAATGTACAGACCTCACTGAGCTCTGAAAGTAGCAGTTAGATATTAAAAAAAAAAAAAAAAGAAAAGCTTACAGTAGACATCTCTCCATCTTCAGGGGCAAGCAGACCCCAACTCTAATATAAAGTCCAAAGTTAAGAAATAGACTGGAAATATGAGCAAACAATCCCCCCCCCCCCAAAAAAAAAAAAAACTGGACAGAAAAAGCTTCTATGAGAGAAAACCTCTAGACAAAAACTCAGAAGGCAATGATGTGAAATTATCTCAGAGCAAAAGCTAAAGAAAAATGCAGATTGGACAAAATTCTTAACAAAATCTGGAAGAAATTAGATATAATCCAAGTCTTATACCTTTTACCAAGATAAGATCAAAAGGGATCCATGATCTAGCCATAAAGGATGATATCATAAGTTAAAAGAACATAAAACATATTAACTATCAGATTTATGAATAGGAGAAGAATTTATGAAAAAAGAGATAGAGAGCATTATAAGATGAAAAATGGATCATTTTTATGACATTCAATTAAAAATTTCATACAAATAAAACCAATGCACCTAAGATTAGAAGGGAAACAAAAAATGGGAGAAAGGGGATTTTATAAACAGTTTCTTGGATAAGAATGTCACATCTCAAATGCATAGAAAACATTGTCAAATGTATAAGAATATGAGTCATTCTCTGACTAGTAAGTGGTCAAATTATAAAAACAGAAAGTTTTTGTAGGAAGAAATAAAAACTATGTATAGTCAAATAAAAATGCTCTAAATTATTATATATTAGAGAAATGCAAATTAAAACAATTTTAAGATACCATCTCACACCTATCAGAATGGCTCAAATGATAGAAAGAGAAAATGACAAATGTTGGAGAGGATATGGAAAATTTGGGACATCAATACACTGTTGATGGAACTGTGAATAGATCCAAGTATTTTGGAGAGCAATCTGGAATTATGCCCAGAGTGTTATAAAACTGTATATACCCTTTGATTTCCCAAGGTGATCAGGGGACAAGGAAAATAACTTATATGATCTAAGATATTTATAGCAGTTCTCTTTGTGGTGGCAAAGAAATGAAAATTGAGGGGATGCCCATGAATTGGAGAATAGCTAAATAAGTTGTAATATATGATTGTAATAGAATACTACTTGCTGTAAGAAATAATGAGCAGGGTTTTTTTTAGGAAAACATAGAAAGATTTGCATGAAATACTGAAGAATGAAATAAGCAGACCTAAAAGAACATTATATACAGTAACAGCAATACTGTTCAAGAGTAAAAGTGAATGACTAAGCTATTCTAAGATATATGAATATTCAAATCACTACAAAGGGCCTATGAAGAAAGATGCTATCTACTTCCAGAAAAAAAAATATGTGGGATTATATATTGTTTAGTTTTACATGTATATCTGTGTCAAATATTGGCATTCTCTAATACAGGACTAGGAAGGAATGGGGAAGGGGAAACAGCTTGGAACTTAAAGTTAACAAAAATAAAAGAAATATAAAAAAGAAATGAGATATATGCAAGAAAATCACAAAAAAGAAATTTAACAGCCTGGTAAAAGAGATGCCCCCCAAAAAAAATCTTTTAAAATTGCTCCCTAGGGGCAGCTAGATGGCACAGTGAATTGAACACCAGCTGGGAGTCAGGAGAATCTAAGTTCAAATCAGGCCTCAGACACTTAACATTTTCTATCTGTGTGACCCTGGGGAAATCACTTAATCCCAAATGCTTAAACCAAAAAACAAACAAACAAGCAAAAATAGCTCCTTAAAAATTAGAATTAAGTGGAAGCTAAGGACTGTATGAGACATCAAAAAATAAATAAATAAATCAAGGTCAAAAGACTAAAAAATTACTCAAAAATGTGAAATATCTCATAGGAAAAAAAACTGATCTAGAAAATAGATTCAAGACATCTGATTTAATAATTATTGATTTGCCTGAAAGTCATAATCAAAATAAGAGCCTAGATACTTAATGTAAAGATATTATAAAGGAAAACTGCCCAGATATCTTAATCCCAGAAGACAAAGTAAAAAGTGAAAGAATCCACTGGTCATTTCCTGAAAGAAATTCCAAAATAAAAACTTCCAGGAATATTATAGCCAAAATCCAGAGATCCCATGTCAAGGAAAAAATATTGCAAGCAGCCAAAAAGAAAGAATTCTGGTTACAATCAGTCATACCATATTTAGCAGCGACAATTATGAAAGGGCAGAGGGCTTGGAATATAACATTCTGGAATGCAAAGGAGCCAAGTTTACAATCAAGAATAACCTATCCAGAAAAACTAAGTATGATCCTACAAGAGAAAAAAGTGGACACTTAATGAAATATAGAACTTTCAAAGCATCTCTGATGAAAAGACCAGAGTGTATAAGAAATCTGACATTCAGACCCTAGACTCAAGAGAAACATAAAAAGGTAAACATGAGTGAGAAATTATAAGGGATTTGACAAGATAAAACTCTTTACCTTCCTACATGGTAAGATAATATATACAATCCCTAAGAACTTTATCTTCATAAGGGCAATTAGGAGTGTATTAAGAGAGCATGAGTGTGAGTCTAGGTGAGTTAAACTAAGGTAATCTCAAAAGAAAAATAGAAGGATAAAAAAGAGAGATGTACTAGGAGACAGGGTACTTCTTAGACTGTACAAAGGGAAGCTAAACATCCAGGGGGACATCACATTTTAAGAAGAACTTTGATAAGCTGAGGGATGTCTAGGCAAGATTGGTCAAGATGGTTAAAAAACCTTGAGATCAAATCATATAACAATCATGACATGAGTTAAAGGGACTGGAAGAGTTTGTCTTTAAAAAAAAATGGGAGAGAGAAATCAGAAGGAGATAATACTCATTTTCAAGGACTTGAAGAGCTGTCATCTGAGACAAATTAGACTTATTCTTTATATAACTAGACCTACAATAGAAATGATGGGGGAAAGTTACAAAGAAATTAATTTTGTCTTGAAATAGTAAAAAAAAAATTCTTAACAATTGAATCTATTCAAGAGTCAAATGATTCCCCTCAAAAAGTCAATAGTTCCACTCAATGAAGTTCAACAGCCAGAAGCTAGACGACAACTTGTCAGGTGTCATACAAAGAAGAATGTTTTTCACAAAGCTAAACAGTGAAATACCATGGTAGATAAAGTATTGGACTTAGAAGCAGAAGGAAATGAGTTTGAATATTGCCTCAGACACTCACTAAATGAGTGAACTTGGGCAAGCCATTTAACATTAAGTAAACTTAATTTTCTAATATGCAAAATGTGGGTAATGTTGCATCTATTTTACAAGGCTGTTGTAAGGATCAAATGAGATGATATGTAGTTTTTTTGCACATCTTTGTAGTGTTGTATAAATGCTAGCTATTAGTATTATCAATTACAGATTGTATTAGAGAACTTCTAAATTCCCATCTGACTGAGATTCTATTATAGCTACGGTAGCTTAGACAAATCACAAATTCTCTGGGCCCATTCTCTCTTCTGAAAATGAGATGGGATGTCAAACAAAATGATTTAAAGTCCCCTTCAACTCTGGAAACCTATAAAACTAATATAATAACCGGTAAGAGTGTGAGGGCCTGTTGCTGATTTTTAATGGAAGACATCTGCTTGCTAAGCTGACAAAATGGAAATATGATGATCAGGATGGTAATAATGAATATGATGATGATGATGATGATGGCTCATATTTAAATAGCACTTAAAAGTTTGTAAAGCATTCCACCTCCACTATGTCATTTGATTCCTAGGTTAACCCTGTGAAGTTGAGTCTATGCTACTGTCTCACTTAAATAGCATTTGGATATGGCAACAGCAGAGGGTGGGTGTTCTACCTATTCACTATTCCAAAACAATCCAGCTCCACCTGCCCTGCCATGGCTGCTGCACCTGACAACACTACCGTGTCAGCACCTTGGTCAGTGCCACAATTGCTGACAAACCACAGCAAATGGAAATGTACCAGCACTAACCAATAACCCATACTCTGTTTCCTTCTCAGATATACCAGTCATAAAATGTGGTGTATGCATTGCTAATAGACAGCTAGGATGACATGTTGCAGATTATCAAACATTTACTGGAACACCTTAAATGAACGGATTTATTACTTGATGTATCCATTTTCAAAGTAGTTGGAACAGCAACTGAACTTGCTGAATCGACTTTCTGACATCTAATATGTCACATACATCGAATCACAGTAAAAAAAAAATGTTAGTAAGCAAGACTTTCAAAGCACACTTTAGCCAACTCATAATTTGGAAATAGATCAAGAAAAAAATCATTTCAAGAATTCATAATTTTTGCTATACAAAGCAAAAGAGTGAGAAAATCAAAATGATTATAGGGTTATTCAGTCAAAAAATATTTATTAAGCAACCTACAATGTGTCAGACTCTTTACTAAGGCCTGAGATCATAGATTTGGACCTAAGAAAGGGATCTGAAAGAGATCATAGAGACCTTCACTTTACAGATAAGGAAACTGAGACTCAGAAAACATAATTTGTCCAGAATCACATAGTTAATGTCTCAGGCAAGATTTAAATTTGGGTTTCCCTGACTCTAAGAAGCACTTTTTGTCTATTGTCCCATCTAGCTGCTTCTTCAGGCTCATATCTATCAAACCTTGCACTGATCATCACAAACCCAAAGGGAAATCAATATTTCTTCCTCTTGATTATGGTAGGCACACAAATTAATTCAATACCACAGGCCTAAGCACTAAGAAAAAACCAAACTAATAGACTATAAAAATAATAAAACTTGAAAATGCCACAAAAATATGCTAATATTTTATTTTTCAAAATCTGATGCTCATGCTCATGGAACTACAATAGAAAAGACTTTATATATATACATGTATATATGAATGTATATGTATATAAAAATGTATGTATATAGAATACAATTCAGTGGTCCTCAAACTTTTTCATTAGGGGGCCAGTTCACTGTCCCTCAGACTGTGGGAGGGCCAGACTATAGTAAAAACAAAAAACTCACACTCTGTCTCCGCCCCTCAGCCCATTTGCCATAACCCAGCGGGCCACATAAAACATCCTCAGTGGGCTGCATCTGGCCCTCTGGCCGTAGTTTGAGAACTCCTGATACATCATTATAACAATACTTTGGGGTTTATAAAGTGCTTCAAAATACATGTAAAAAGGAACAAGTGGGTAACACACTAACCTTTGAATCAGGGAAATGTGAGTTCAAATTCTGCTTAGACATCTTCTAGTTATGTGATCCTGGGCTAATTTTCCCAGCAATATAACAAGAGGATTTTGCCTCTTGTGTGGCATCTAATCTTCCAATTTTAAATCTAAGATGCTTTGATATGGATTTTATAGGAAACTTTTTTTAAATTATGGACATTTTTGGAAATCCTATCTACATCTATAATGCTGATGCTGACCACAATCATTTCAATGTGTTCCACAAATACAGAACAGAAAATACAAAAATAATAATCTATGTAGAACAAACAGTGAAATATAAAGACTTTTTTGTTCCCTCTCCTGTAGCTCCTGGGGGTTCATTAAAGACTTAATCAAAATTATCAGAATGCCTTATTATGCAAGAATATTACCAGGACTTGGACTAGCTATATTTTCACATATAGCTAAATGCTATTTGGTTATCTTGTAACCACAATTACTATTGTGGTTATCTTGAAAAGAAAGTTTACACATAGGAATACCCTATCTAATTGATAAAGGGGAGACCAGTACATCAGACCTTGGAATTCAGAGCAAGCAAACAAATATCATAGGACTCAATGACATCTTGGAATTATTGGATCATCTCTGACTTTAGGTCTCAACCTGGTTATGTTTAGGGTTATGAGAGGTCCAGAGTCAGGGTGGTTCTCCATGAAGTCAATTTGACTTTAGCCATTCTTTGGATCTCTAGACATAAGAGCTGTACTGAGTGAGTCAGCTGTGTGTGGCAATGCCATGATTTTGAGTTGAAGTTATAGCACAAACAGAACCTGAAAGGACTATTGGCTTAATATTGGCTCCCTTTGATTTTTTTTTTCATTTTAGCTTTTCCTTCACTGATTCTGTGAGCCCTAGGCAAGATGGTAAGAGTTAAGAAGGAAGGATATTTCAACTAAAACACTGAATATCCTTGTTCTATCATGTTTCCTCAATTTCCTAATCAGTCTTAAAAACAGGATTTTTAGTTTACTTTTCTTTGATTGAGGAAAATGTTTTCATGATTTTGCTTGGCCAGACCAAACCAAGCAGGGCATCAAGAAAGAGAGAAATATCAAGATACAATGAAAATAGGAAAATATAATACCACTTGCAAACTCCATAGACAGAAAAGATATCCTGTTTCACTAAATATTTGGAGACAAGATAAGCAAGATAGACTGTCATTGTGTCACATATAACAAACCATTTAGTAAGCCTGTAACTAACAGGAATACACTGTATTGGATCTTCTCCAGATACTGGGGACAATCCTATTCTAGGATTGAAGATCTTTTAATCCCAACTGTCCTGCCTTCTATGTACAATGTGGATTCTTTTGTATTGTAATGATTCCTGAGAATGGTCTACACAGAGATTCACAACCAAATCAAGGCCCCACTTTACCAGTAAACACAAAGAGCTATTATATGAAGCAATAACCTCAAACACATTAGACTTATTTCCTTAAAATAATGGGAGATTAAGGTTTTGAGCATTTGAAAGGGAAAGAGAGGGAATAAAAATCTTTCCATCATGAATTCCATGGGTTTTTATGTTCACTGATGACTCAAGAATTGAGTCTCTAAAAATCAATGTGTTGCTGAATTTTAAATATGTGTCTCATTAGCAGTAGGAGTCATTAAGGTCTTTTGGTTTCACCTGCAATTAAGAAAAAAATATTTAAATCTTCCTAATTAGTTAATTTTCCTAATTATTAGCTTATTTGAAATGGCATCTGTAATGACATAGCCATCTTTGATACATTAGCTATGTGACCCTGACCAAGTCATTTAACTGCTCTAAGTCCGTCTAAAAATGAGAAAACTGAACTGGAGGGCCTCTGAGGTCCCTTCTATGAAGCTAGATTTATAAGAGGGGGAGAAAAAGTTGCTAATTTTGTATTCCATATAATTTTTGTTACTGTAATTATTGTGACTTGTAGTCCTCAAAATCTAACACACACACACACACACACACACACACACACACACACACACACACACACACCAAAGTGAAAGAATCTATGTGAGCCAGTGATTCATTGGGCCCTGGGATGGGAAAGGGTGAACAGTGGAAAAGTGTGACTATTAACCTAGTGCACCAATAGTGGCCAGACATACCTGGAAGCATAAATTCAGAACTAAAGAGAAAGTTAGTTTGAGAAAAGCATACCATAAGGAAATGGACTTTCCAGTCCAATAAAAAACTACCACTCCCAACAAGATTTGGGATCTACATAATGTAAGTGATTTCACTTATAAAATCTAATCAGAAGTGAGTAATAAGGTGAAGGTAAGATACAGTGAATTTCTCAAAGGATCAGGGAATGCAGATGCCAAAATAGCATTAGGGAGACTAATGTCAAGAGAGGTTGGGAAAAAGTAGCTCAGGGGCATAGAATGCATGTTCACCTCATATTGGGATCCTGGAGGAGCACCAGTGAGCCAGATATGCCAGCACAATCTGAGATCCTTCATTATCACTGACCCTTCCCCTGAGGGAATTAAGCCTGAAGGAAAGATGAATAGCAATGTCTCCCCAGAATGTAACAGTGCATCCAAGTTTATACAGTCAAGTGTAATGTATCCACATATCTGTGGAATTTAAACAGAGTTAAGAAGGGATATACCAGATAGACTTTTCCAGACTACATTAAGATGCACTCATATTTCCCTTTACCACCATAATGACAATTGGAGAAGCAGATTCTTCAACCTGTAAAGAATAGTCCTAAACACTGCACAGTGATGGGGGAAGATTGGTCAAGGAGAAGCTAAAGAGAAGGGGAAAATAGCTAGTAATGGATAGACAACTAGGAGTAAATGGCTTACAAACATTGTAGACCCACTAGAATTTTGAGAGCAGGAACTATTTTATTTTTTTTCTTTGTATCTCCCCAGTGTCTTGCTTAGTTCCCTGCACATATCAGATGTTTAAAAATAAATGCTGATTCATTTATTTCAGTCCATGAACTCATCATTTATACTATAACCTTCCTCTTCTATTGTTCATCCCCCTGTTGTTCTTATAAAGGAAAGAACTGTCTGTTGTAAACTTCGGGATGATCAATGTTGGGTTGAATCATTTCAATCTTTTGAAAGAATGGGAACTGTTATATCTGTTCATTTTTCATTTCCTTATTTCTCCCTTGACTAAAGAAGAGAAAGAGCTCAATAACAAATTATTACACAATTATGTCAGAAGAAAGGGAAAAAAAAAAAAAAAAAGAGGCAGCTAGGTGGGGCAGTGGATAGAGCACCACCCCTGAATTCAGGAGGACCTGAGTTCAAATGTGGTCTCAAGACACTTAATACTTCCTAGCTTTGTGACCCTGGGCAAATCACTTAACCCCAGCTTCAGAAAAAAAAAAAAATAAGAAGAAGAAGATCACCATGCTATCCAGAAACTTGCTAATGCATTGTATTCAAATGAATGGATTCCAAAACTGACTTAAGGATGTCATGGGACAAAAACTTTGTTCTTATCTCAGGTTCTTAAGGAAGAAAGATTCCCTGACTTACAAATAAATGTGATGGGCTAACTGGAACTAACACTGAAGAACTGTGGCTTGTAGAAAATGGTTTAGGGAGTTCAAGGACCCATTAATCTAGCGCTGAGTAAAATAGCTTTCTTTTAGCAGAATGGATAGAGTACTGGATGGGGAATCAGAAAAATCCCAAGTCATATCTGACAGATAACTATTAGCTGCATGACTTTGGACAAATCACAATTTCTGTTTCAGTTTTCTTCACCAGTAAAATGGAGATAATACTTCCCAGAGTTATTGTGAGGATAAAATGAAATAATATTTATAAGTGCTTTGCAGACTTTAAAGAGCTATACTGCAAATCTGCTAGCCATTATTGTTGTTATATGAATTTATAACTTTTACCCTGATATATTATTTCTGAATTTCTATATACTTTCTTTTGTTACATATAAATCCTAAACATGAATTCTTAAACTCTGAAATATGCAAAGATGGGGAGGGGAGAAGAAGGAATAAATAAAGGATTGAATTCCTGCCATACTTAACCCTAGTCCCTCTCCTATGCCCAGGCCTACAATCACAAACTGTCTATTGTATATTTTTCACTGGATGTCCTACACATATCAAACTCAAACAAAACATCTTCTAAATATTTTTTTTTCTTTTCAAAGTCCCATTCATAGGTAAGCATAAGTCATGGGCTAATTGCACTGGTCCTACATCTGTAGGACCGCTCAGGTTCCAGATCTCAGTGTTACTTTCTGATCTTTGTTTTCATTCACCTTACCTCAATCAGCTGCCAGATCCTACTCTTTCTACTTCCATATTTTTCGCATATGCCCCTTTCTCACCACTTTCAAAGCCACTATTTTAATTCAAGGATTCACTACTTTTTACTTGAAGTATTATATTTCCTAATAGGTCTCACCATCACAAATCTCTGCCCATTCCAACCCATACTCCACATAGATACCAAAGTGTAGTTCTGATGGTGTCATTCCCCTTCTCAGTACACAACAGGGGCTCCTATTACCCTGAGAACCAAATAAAATTTTCTGGTCAGCATTTATAATCTTCTATAATTTGATCCTAACCTACCATTCTAGGTTTGTTACATAATAACCCCCTCTCTACTGGCTTTCTTTAATGTTCCTCATAAATGGAATTCCATTTCCTATTTCTGGACCTTAGTACTAGCTGTCCCCTATGCATAGAACTCATTCCCTTTTCCCATCGACCAATGAGAGTTCCTAATTTTCTTCAAGACCTTTTCTAGCACCACTTTCTATATAGTCTTTCTTCTAGTGCTTCCCTATCCCCAGCAAAAATAAAATGCTTTACTGTATCTCTTTTTTAAATACTATTTTGTTTATACCTACATATGTATTTGTCATCTTTATTAGCTTGTTGCAGACAAAGAAAATCGCTTTTTATTTTGTATCCTTATGCCAAGCACAACACTTGATACATAGTTGGCATTTTATAAATCCTTTGGCTCATAGATTGACTAATTAACCAATGGTTAGTTCTGAACCAGTAGTTCAGAAGAACAGGGAAAAGGGAATTAGAACTATATGTGATCTCTGAACCCAAAGGAACCAAGAGAACTCAAAGGGCACTAGGGTGTGCATTAGAGAATCATGAAAAGTAGAAATGCAGGAGTTAAAGCAGAATCTGCCACCACCCACTGAACCCTTCCCAAGTGGAGGAGCTAGGGGGATTCATAAAAGTTAGATGAATCCTTTAGTGACTTGTGGAAAAGCTCCTTTTCAATCACCCAAAGTTGGTATGCTGCTGAATAGTCAAAAGAAGCCTCTGGTGTCTTCTCTCAGAAGGGAACCTGGATATAAGGAACTTAAAGCAGTGAACACAGCTGAAATTTGAATGGAGCCTCAATGATCTGAAGCCTCAGTGGAATCCGGGTGCAGGGAGCCTGTTGTCTCCCAATTTCAACTCGGGTGCTTCAGCATCATTATTTCTTCCAGATAAACCGATGGAAAAACATGGCCAGTGAACTGGTTTAAACTCTAGTATGGCTAACATGAGGAGGCAATGTGATATGAGATGGCTTCAATTCTCACCTCTGACCTAAAATGACAACATGACTTCAGGGGAAAGGTCATGGCCATTAATTAATTATTTCACTGTGCCCCAGAAACTGCCTAAATTGTCCAGCAATTACTGATCCACATTGGTAGGAGTTCCCTCACTAGGAAGCTTCCTAATGACATCACATAGCTGGACAAAAGAAAAAAAAATTGAATAATGTAAAGGACAGTATTTTTTTTTCATTAGTTTTTATTTACCAGATATATGCCTGGGTAATTTTATAACATTGACAATTGCCAAACCTTTTGTTCTAATTTTTCCCCTCCTCCCTCCCCCCAGATGGCAGGTTGACCAATACATATTACATATGTTAAAGTATATATTAAATACAATATATGTATGCATGTCCAAACAGTTGTTTTGCTGTACAAAAAGAATCGGACTTTGAAATAGTGTACAATTAACCTGCGAAGGAAATCCAAAATGCAAGAGGACAGTATTTTTTAAAGTTTTTATTGATAGCTTTTGTTTTTACATCAGTAGAACTTCTCCAAGAATCCTTTTCCTAGCCCTCTTCCAGATATCCTTCCCATATAACAAATATTTTTAGAGAAAAAAAAAAGATGGGGGGGAGGATCAACAACATTGGGAGGAGTGTGTGTGTGTGATACAACACACTACAGTTGTAGACTTTCATTCTTTATATAGAGCAATAGTGACTTCTCATCTTTTCTTTTGAGTCATGCTTGTAATTTTACAGTTTTCACTTTTGATTGTTCTCTTTCTTTACACTTACTTTGTTGAAATCATTGATTATTATTGTCTTAGTTTTATTTATTCTAATCTATATCAGATTATGTAAATCTTTCAAAGCTTCTCTATAGTCATCATGTAGTCATCATTTCTTATAGCACAATAATATTCTATTGTATTTATGTATCATAATTCATTTGGCTATTTCCAATCAATGGGTATCTGCTTTCTTTCCAGTTCATTGTTGTCACAAGAATTGTTGCTATAAATACTTTGGTGCATATGAAGACTTTCTTCTTATCCATGGCCTCCTTGGGATATAAGCCTAGTAGCAGAATTTCTGGGGCAAAAGGTACGGCTATTTTAATTGCGTTATTTTCATAATTACAAATTGTTTTTCAAAATGATTATACTGATTCACGGGAGAGGCAGTGTTCTAAAGCAATGATGTCAAACTCAATTGAAAATAGTTCCCTGCTGGCCACATATTGACTTAGAAAACCACGAATTAAGATTGTGTTATACTGTATTTTAATTTATTTTGTTAAACATTTCCCAAATACATCTGAATCTAGGTCTTACACTTCCCATAAGTTTGACATAGAGTGACTAGAGAGCCAGCTTTGGAGTCAAAACCAGGCTTGGGTTCATAAAGCTGTAACACATTCTATGTAACCCACAATTAATCTTCTTCAGGCTTCAGACAACTCTCTGAGATTCTAAGTTACTTATAAATTACAGATCTGCATCAATGGAAGGAAATTCTTCCACACCAATGAAATCACAGCTCTGGATCAAAAAGAAAGATAATACCTGGTTCAAGTAAAAATAATAATAATAAGTTTTGTACACCTCTCATAGGATTTTAAAACAAAGATCCATTTTTCTTGATTTGTTTAAAAAAAAAAAACTACTCATTTCCTTATATAAAGCTTTTGTCTGGCAAACACAACTTTCTCACCATCTAAAAACAACTTAAGACACAGGAACATGAGTCATCTCTTCTGTTACTTAGACCCGATTCCAAAAGCAGAGTGAAGAGCTGCCCATACTTTTCTTAATCACTCAGAATTACTGAAAGTCCAATTTCTGGGGTCAGTCTATTGGCTGAGATCCTGTAGGAAGACATTTCTCAGTCCAACGGGCAATGTTTTCCAGATCATTGGCCTTTGCAAACTTTCCCAAAATGAAAATATTAAAGGAGTTTGTTGTTCCATTCGTATAAAAACCAATGTATGCCTTTTGGAAGAATGACAGCTTGCCATCAAGGTGGCACCCAGTACCTCACACAGTGTCCTGTATTCGATGAATGGTTCATAAATGTTAATGAGATTCAAGAAATCCACCAAATATTTATAAAATACTACAAGATACAAGGCACAGTGGTGGGCTCTCTCTAGCATGAGATATAGATAACCAGAGTTGCAGTTAGAAAGACTGAGGTTCATTTCTGACAGCCACACATGATTCTAAGCAAATCACTTAATCTCTCTGTGACTCAGTTTCCTCATTTTTTAAATGAGAAGGTTGATTTCTAAAGATCCATGCAGCTCTACATCCATGATCTTATGAAGATGAAGATAAAAATGAAAGTGTTGGTCCTTAAAGAACTTATATTACTCAAAAACATAACATTTCTCCAAAAAAGAAATTACAGAATTAGACAGAAACAAATAATCAATATGGATTGGAGAAGATCATGGAGAACTTAGGACCTGAGCTGAACCTGGAAAAAAGACAAGAACTGAAGGAGATAGAATTGAAAAGAGGACGCATTCCTGACCTTTCTGAATCCACAGACGTAATAAAGGAGACCAAATACCAAGTTTCAGAAAGGCTAATAATCCAGTTCAGTAGAATTGTAAAGTACGGAAAGGGGAGCAACATGAAATAATTTTGGAAAACATAGAGGAGAGCCAAACTATGGAGGGCTTTGAAGACTCACTGAGTAGTTAGCATTTTGTAGTATTAAAAAACAACTCCAGTTTTGGGGACAAAGGAATGGCTGTGTCTTAGAAAGGTCATCTTCACAAGGGCATAGAGGGTGAATTCAAAAGGTAGATACTGAAGGCAGAGATCTCAATTAAGTGACTATTATAATACTCTAGTGCTTAGGGAGCATAGCTAAGGTATGAACTGTGTGAGGACAGAGAAGGGAATGGATTCAGACTTGGAAATTGATAGAATAGAGAAGTTGAGGGAGAATGAAAAGTCAAGGATGACTCCAATGTTACTTGACTAGAAGGATGGTGTTGACATTGATGGGAATAAAAGAATTTGAAAGAAAAACACAGGTCATAGATTTAAAGCTTGAAGATTCAGAGATTTAAGATCAATCACCTTATTTATACCTTTATTGTATAGATAAGGAAAATGAAATCAAGAGAGATGAAATGACTTCCAAGGAAGCAAAAAGCCAAACCTAGGATGTCCATCATCAAAGCAAAGACCTTTTCCACTGTGTTACTCTCTATAAGACTAAGGGGAGAAGAATGGAATTGAACTGTATTGAAGTGAACTCAATGGAATAAATGACATTTGGCTATCGACCCAGAAGACCAAAATTTAAATCTTGACTTTTCCACTCGCTGTGACCTTGAATAAGATATCCTCTAAAGTCCTTTCAAGCCTTTACTCTATCATCCTATGAGCTTACAAAGGAAACTGAATCAAGCACTAGAGCCAATCCTTGCTAACCTCCCAGACAGCCATAGCTGTCACAATTAGCTTCCTGAGTGGCTCCTCCCACTTCACTTCCCAATAAGCCATCCCTGTGGGTGGCTGGAAAATAGAACAGCAGCCGAAAGAGAAACCCAGCATGTCTTGCCTGAAAATGGAATAGCTCTTTTTGATCAAAAGCTTAAGGCAAACACATCACCAATGGGGTTACAAATAGCAAGAGGCACTTTGGAAAAGACTTCAGTACCAAGCAAAAGACAGAATTCATTTGTGCTCAATGGGGAAACAGTTACTGACTGCTCTTGCAGTGGCGTCTTCAGCCAATCCTGCCCCACATCGGTTATGATAATATTGATTTAATTAATCAATACTCCGCAAAATCTTGGGTACCCATTATGGAGGAAGCTTGTAGGGCCTAGCACCTGCTCACAAGTAACTTGCAGTCTAGGAGAGGAGATGACAATATTAATATACATGAAACAATTTAAGTCCTGGATTCAAATTCTGCCCCTTGCATATACTGGTTATGTGATCCTGGACAAATAATCTCCTAGTGCTCCAAGCAACTCTCTTAATCTCTAAAGCAACTTTCTATGTGTAGAAGACTATCTACATTGGTAGAGGGAGTTTTTTCACCAGTGCAATCTTAAATCCAGCCCCCATTCCTATAAAATAGTATATATCAAGAGCTAAATTGTTTTATATATACTCTAATTGTAGTGTCCCAAGGAGTTCAGCAAGGGCTCACTAGTTAGGGAAAGCATCCTCAGATATGAGTGCAGAATATCAAATGTAGTATATAGAGAGTATAGTATAGAACTAGAATTGAAGGAGCCTAGAAACCATCTAGTCCACTCATCCCATTTTTATCAGTGAGGAAATTTGAGACCCAGAGTACTTAAATTGTTTCCCCAAGGTTTCATATGTAAGTGATCAAAGGATTATAAAATAATAGTGAAATAGGAGCACTAAACCATATATGAGCATCCCTGAGGGCCATATATCAATATGATTGACTTAGAAAATCACATATTTGTATTTCTTATTAATACATGGGTGTAAAGGACTAAAACTGAGCAGATATACTTAATCTAGATACAAGATAACCTAGCACTTAGGGCTAATCACCAATTGGACAATTCTCTATTAACATGTTTGGAGGATGACCCTACTCAACTCTATGCTGGGTCGATCTGTGGGTATGGGGAGAGAAGGGAGGAGAGATCAGCTGGTGGAGTAGGAGGAGGAGGATCATTCTTTGGTGGTGGAGAGAGAGGAAGGAGGTGTGGAGATTGCTAGATCTAAAGACCAGGAATAAAGACTTTTGCTTATCCTGACTCTGGCTGATTCTAACATATCCAGGGTCTCAACACATGGGCACATTCAAATCATTTAGGAACTATATTTAATCTGGTTCAGGTCTTATGCAGCCCTGAAAGCAATATATGGCGGTATCTCTGTTCTCCAACCCCCCCTCCCTTTTCTTTTCTGAGGCAATTGGGGTTAAGTGACTTGCCCAGGGTCACACAGCTAGGAAGGATTAAGTGTCTGAGGCCAGATTTGAAGTCAGGTCCTCCTGACTTCAGGGCTGGTGTTCCATCCCCTGTGCCACCTAGCTGCCCCTAACACCCTCCTTTAACAGATAAGAAAATCCCTTTTGGATAAAATATAAAGTTCTCTGTTTAGTGAACAAAGCCCAATCTAGCTCTCCGTCTTCAATGGACATTGCTCTCCTTCCCATACTCTGAAATCTAGGCACTCACGCTCTTCTCCATAGCTCACATGCAATCATGTATCATCCAGCTCCATTCTTTATACTCATTGTCCTAGAGCCTGGAATGTCCTTTCTCTTTACCTCTACCCCAAAAACTTCTTCCTTTCCTTTAAGATGTCTTCTGCATGAAACTTTTTCCAATCTCCTCCCCCAGCTGCTGGTGGCTTCCATCCCAAACTACTCTGTATTTAACTATTTGTAAATATTTATATTAACTTTTGTATTTATACTTTATACATTTTTATAGATACTTGCCATCCAACATAAACTTCTTGTGAACAGGGATCATTTCATTCTCTGTACTTGTGTGACCAGAGTTTAGCATAGTGTCTGGCACATTGGAGTACTTAATAAGTATAATATATAAGTATAGTGTATATAAATATATATATATATATATATCTGTATATGTAATTTTAGTGCTTAATATGTGCTTATTGATTGATTGATCATTTGTCTAGGGTCAAGCAGGTAGGAGATCAGTTTACCTTTAAGTAAGAGAGTATCCAAGTAAAGTTGGAGAGGGTTTGGATGAGTGGAGGGTCAGAGACAGAAATGAAGTGATAGTGGAAAATTGAAGAATCTGAATTCAAATCCCAAATCTACTACTTATTGAATGAATGGCCCTGAATGAGTAACTTTACCACTCTGTCTTATTTCCTCACCTGTAAGAAATAAAGGAATCACACCAGACAATATTTAACCTTTCTGGGATTTGTGAGGGACAATGAGGATTTTGATTTGACTAAGAGAGAAGGCTCTCACATTCAAAATACAATGACCCTAAATAGAAAATAAGCTCACTGGAATTTTTTCACAGATCCTAGCTGGTAGCCTGGCCAGTAATTTGATCAAGGCTGCCCAACATCAGGTCATGGAAAGTGCACTATAACCAGTAAGGATGAATATAAATAGTCACATACAAATAATTTTTAATTTTTTTTTTTGAGGGGGGTTGAGTCAAAAAGCCCAAATGCAAGTTTTTCTTTCACACATTCACAGAAAGAGAATTAGGGGTTTCACGTATGTAGGGAGACAACAGATTTCATCTATCTTCTCCATTTCTTATTCTTTTCCTAATATTTGGTGCTGAAAGGGGGAGCCCAAGATGCACTTCTGGCCAAAAGCTTGTCCAACCAGTAGATCACTTGACAGCCTGGGTGGATTACCAGAGCCCAAGGCCATTTGGTAGGCAAACTGATTCCTGCTGTGCTGAATGAAGGGTGAAGCAGACTGAAAGAACGATGTCTGACAGACCCGGCTATGGCGGCCAGCAAGCATTCTGATACATACAGTTGGATGGATAAGCGCTTCACAAAGAAGTAATTTTTCCATATATAACCTTAGGTAAATCCATCATTTCTCCAGGCCTCAACTTCTTTATCTGACAGACTCAGAAGCTGGATTAGATAGGCACAAAATCCTCACCTGCTCTGATCCCAAGATGCTTTTCCTATCATTCCCTAGAAGATCTGCCAATAATAATACATCAAAAGCTGACCTTAAACCTTTTCTCCTCAACCTAGATCTTCTTCTTGACTTCTTTGTATCTATTAACACTCTCCCAGTAACCCAGACTTTAATTCTCAGTCATTAATGGACAGGTAAGCCCAAGAACTCTTTGGATAGCAATACTTTTTTTTTTTTTTAATTCTCAATAGTATTTTATTTTTCTAATTGTATGTAAGGAAAGCTTTCAACATTCATTTTTGTAAATTTTTGAGTTCCAAATTTTTTTCTCCCTCCTTCCCTTACCTCCCCACTTCCTATAAAAAATGAGAGCAGCCTGATTTCAAAAAAAAAAAAAGCTGCTACAAACATTTTTTGCACATATTTTCCCTCTTTTATGATATAGACTCAGTAGTGATACTGCTGAATCAAAGGTTATGCACAATTATAGCTCTTTGGACATAGTTCCAAATTGTTCTTCCTAATGATTGGATCAATTTTTCAATTCCACCAACAAAGCATTGGTGTCCTAGTTTTCCCCACACCCTCTCTGAGGAATAGCAACACCTTAACTCCTCCAGACCATTGTCCCTGTCTCCAGCCCAGCCCCCACAACCATCATCCAAGGGACCAATTGACTCCTTTATAAAAGGAGCCAACCATTTCCTCTGACTACCAATCAACAGCCACCCAAGGCCAGACAAGCTAGTCTAGTTGAAGCAATAAGGCACAGTGAAAGGAAAAGAGGGCACATGTCAGCACATCAGCACATCAAACCATCCTTCCCTCAGAAACTGATGGAAGCACTCCAAGACCAACCCAGCCCAGCCCCTCAAACCATTATCCAGGAAATCAATCTTTGGGAACATGAGACCTGGGAACTACTTCTGTAAACTCTGCAGTCCAGCCTTCTCAGCAACCTCAGCAGGACGCAGGGAAGGAAGTTCTCATCCACAAAGTCCTTGGCAGTCTCAAATAAATAGTTCAACATAAGAAATAAGTACACATAGTTTTATCAGCAGACATAACATTAAAGAAGATGTCTGCTTTTTTCTGATGTACTGTGAGGGCCATGAGACCTTGTAAGTGACTTTCAAGTAAAACCAATATGCTTTGTCTCCTCCATATTAGAAGGAGAATCCATTGCCTTGGTTTTCCACTTGTATCTCTAGCACTTGGAACTCAGCAAAAAAGTAATATATGGAGGCAGCTAGGTGGTGCAATGGATAAAGCATCAGCTTGAAATCAGAAGGACCTGAGTTCAAATTTGGCCTCAGACACTCACCACTTCCTAGCTGTGTGAAGTCATTTAACTCCAATTGCCTCCACAAAAAAATAAGTAAATAAATACATTTTTAAAAGGAATTAATATATGCTTTTATGTATTCATTCATTTATCCTTGATTCCTCTTCCTCTGTCCCCACATTCAATCATTCACCAAGTTTCACCTAATTTACCTCTATAATATCATCCTTCTTTCTTTCAATTCCCTTTTCAAATGATCTAATTTTGTGTCCATAGGCAGAACCACCATGCCTCTAGTTCTAGTCTAAGTCCCAAAATTGAGGGGTCCTCCTTAAGCCTTCTCTCTCACCCTCTTCAGCCAATGACAAATGCTTTCATCACCATCATGTCTTGCATCAATCCTTTTTCCTCTGCTTTTGCAACTATCACCTTAGTCCTGACCTTCATTCCTCTTCACCCAGCTTACTGTAATAGTCCCTTCCCAGACCTCTCAGATTCTAGTTCTCTCCTCTTCACACACACAACCAAAGTTACTTCTTGCCTTAAAACTTTCAGCAGCTCCCTATTGAGTTTCACAAAAATTTTAGCTGAACATTCAAAGCCTTCCACAATACAATTCAAAGCTAATTTTCCAGGATAAATTTATGGCATTTAGTTCTCTACAAGCTGACTGCAGTCAAAACTGTACTAATGACTGTACCCTATCTCTGACTAATTAATTCCTATGCCTAGATTAGAATTCTCCCTCTCCTCATTTGCATCTGTTAAAAATTCTTTTATTCCTTCAAGATTTGGCTCACAAGCTGCCTCTTCCCTGACACTTTCTCTGATCCCTCTAGCTAAAAGGTTTCTCTTTCTCCTAAAATTTTCCAAAAGTACTTGAACTCAATCTCTCTTTCCCTTCCCAATCTATCTGTTTATATGTACATACAGCTTATCTCTCCACATAGACTGGGAGTTTCTTGAGAGCAGAAGCATTTAGCATTGGCAAAATGGTTTGAGGTTTTCAAAGCATTTTACAAATACTATTATATTTTATCCTCACAACAATCCAGAAAGATGGGAATCATTATTATTCTCATTTTATAGAGGTGGAAAGTGAGACAGAAGTGACTTGCCCAGGATCAAATAGCTAATAAACAACTGGGGTCTCATTTGAATTTAGGTCTTTCTGGCTCCAGGCTCTGCTCACTAAACCACTAAAAATCTTTGCTATTTTTCATCTTTGTTTCCCTAGAGGCTACTATTATGCTTGTGAATAGTAAATGCTGATAAAATGTTTGCTGTATTTAATTTACTTCTTAATACACAGCTCTGATTATGCATTCTTCCACTCAAAAATTTGTCCTGATTACCTATTAAATATAACCCAGACTCTTTAGTCTTCCATAGTCTATCTGCAACTTCTCTTTTACAACCTTATCTCCCACTATTCTTTCTAGTATTCAGTTCAAACAGGTTCAATCTATCTGAGAAAGAAGAGAACAACTGACCCACTCCCCTTTTTTTCTTCCTCCCTCTCTAGTCTCACTCCCCACTTCCTCCAGCTGATAAAGCTTGGTGATGAAGTGCTGAACAAGATATCCTAGAACTGAGTCCTGGGAAATATAAAGAAAAGAATGGAAAGGTAAACACTTCAGTGATTAACTCTAAACTCAAATATCAAGCTTTGGTCCAGAAACCCCACATATGTTCTTCAAGCAGCCACCCCAAATACAATAGTAAAATAATAGTCCTGAAATAAAAAATAAACTTAGACAGTGACAGCAACCCAGGAGGGAAAGGCACAATTTCCCATCATATTTTACCTCCCCCCAAAAACTATAACATTTACATCCAACTTTCTCATGAAGTCATAAAAAAGTTATTTGAAAGGCAGATTGATATAACATGGAGCAAGCTATGGTTCTTGGCTGGTCCTTGTCTAAATCTTGCTTCAGACGAATACTAGCTGGATGACAAGTCACTTAGGATAATAATAATGTGACAAGTCATTTATAATGACAATAATAGATAGCATTTATATAGCACTTACTTTAAGGTTTGTAAGATATTTTACATGTCTAATCTCATATAACCTCTCAATAGGGTGACAGTCTGTTGAGTTTGGTCATGTGAAGAATTCACAATGGCCATTCTCTTTAGCAAAAGTTTTAGGGAAATAGGCTACAGAAAAAATGAAGGGATATAATAGACACTGGAATGATAGATATGAAATAAAGTGGCAAAGCACATGAAAGACAAGTTCTTCAGTGGAACTCACAATTAGCCAATAGAAAAGTTGGGACATGCCTTTAGCTGGTAGGCTAAATTCTGAGTAGGTTTTCTAGGGAAAATTTAACCTCAGAGATGTGACTGGGATTTCTATAGAGGGTAGGTCTCAGGAGTTTGACATAACTTGTATTTCAGACTAGATTACCTTTAGAGAATAAGACCAAGGAACTAAATTGAAGTCAATTATCAAAGCCTACTTCCTGCTTGTTTAAGGGATTAATTATTATCAATTCCTCTTCCATCCATACTTAGCATTGAAGACCTTATGATTGGCTATTATGAGAAATAGATGGGGCATTTGGTTTCCACAGTTATGAAAATTAAATTAGAAAAATAAAACTTAAATTAAAAAATTGAAACCCATAAGAATATCAAATAATTGGGGTGGAAATTTTAGATTTGAACAGTAGCCCTCAGAATTTTGCCTCCAAAAGAAGGTAAGGTCCAAATAATAATAATAATAATAATCCCAAAACAAACTAACAAACAAATAAATAAATAAATGAAAAAGAAATTAAGCTCCTTGGGGCTGGGACTGGCTTTTATAATAAAGGGTGGTGGCCTGAGATTTGTAAAAGAATCCCTTTGACTTTCTTGCCAAGATGATTACTTTCTTCCTAAGAATATAAACTCCCTGGGGCCAGGGACTGGTTATGCAATGAGAGGAGGAGATTTACAATCTATATCTTCGGTAACAGAATTAATAGAGAAGTGGGGGAGGGACTTGCTTTTTGGGATAGGAAATAAAACACTGCTTTGGGGGTTCCAAAAGTAACTACTAAGCCACCCCTTCTTCCAAAAATATTAAATAAATCTTTCCTGAATTCATCACTGAGTCAGTAGAGTTCTTGGTAAGATATTTCCTTTCTTACAGCTATCTTGGGAAAGATGGAACACAATCACCTTCTCAGCCTTAGATCGTCTAATTACAGACCCCTTGGGTCACCATACTCCATTTACTTTGGAGACAACTGCCCTAGGAAATTATTCATTCCAGCTGAATGATTATAACCTTTCATGTAAGATCATAAATCTTAAAGATATAGGATACATAATATTATAAATTCTTTATATAAGATCACAAAGGAGAGAAGTTGCACTCTCTGTTGAAAAGAATTCCAAACACTGTTGACATCAGAGAGCTGAACTAAAAGGAGAAAATACTTTCATTAAAAAAGGAGCCTGGATTGGATCCCAGAATACCTGGTGTGGCCATTCTCACGCTATGTGGCCCAGGGCAAACCTTTTGGCATCCCCAAGCATCATTTTCCTAACTTGTAATAAAAGGATTGGGGGCACCTAGATGATGTGATGGCCTTGAATTCAGTAGGATCAGAGCTCAAATGTGAGATACTTTATACTTACTAGCTGTGTGACCCTGGGCTAGTCTGTTAACCCCAATTGCCTTGCCCACAATAAAACAATAAAACAACAAATAAAACAATAAAATGAAGGGTTGAACTAGATAATCTCAAAGGCTCTTTCTAGTGCAGATCTTCTGTGACAATTATCAGGGGAGGCTACCTAAACCCTAGAGAAGTTGATTGCACCACCCTCCCACCTAGTCACCCCCACCCACTCTATATCATATTAAAGGGAAAAACTTGAAAATAGAAATCCTGCATTGGGATAGTGGGAAGGAAGCTGAGAACTCTTCTGAAGTCCAGGACTCCATTGTAAAGATAAAGAAGGGACAAAATTGGGATTTGAGCAGAAGTTCTTCCCCCCCCCCCCAAAAAAAAAAAACAATAAGAAAAAATAAATGAACAAAATGAAATAAAAAAGAACATTGTCATGTGTCCAGCAGAATATCAGGGAGGATTCAAAATATATAACAACAAATACCAGTTCAAGAAAGTATATTAGTGAAGAAATTATATTCATGAGAGTCCATCTTTTCTTCCTTGTAAATTGTTCTTTTGTTCTCTGCTGTGAACAATTTTTACTTTATACTTATTTCTGCCTTTCATTTCCTCTCTCCCCCCCCCCATCATCCCCAAGCAGGCTATAGTTAAGAAAAGATTTATTCATGTATACATATGTAGATATATACATACACACATATCTGCACACACAGCTTTCCTATCTTTGCTGATCCTTTGCTTTAATTATTTTTTAAAATTAATCTTATAATTATAATTTTTTTGACAGTACATATGCATGAGTAATTTTTTTACAACATTATCCCTTGTACTCCTTTCTGTTCTGAATTATCCCCTCCTTCCCTCCCCTAGATGGCAGGCAGTCCCATACATGTTAAATATGTTATAGTCTATCCTAGATACAATTTCTTGTTGCACAGAAGAATTGGATTCAGAAGGTAAAGATAACCTGGGAAGAAAAACAAAAGTCCTTTGCTTTAATTCTGCTTCTAACTTGCTATTATTTAACCTTCTTCCTACACTCTTTGCTTCCCTGTCTGCCCATCCCTTCCCTTTATTTCTTCTTAGATTTTGGAGGATGCTGTACACTTCTTGGTATACATGGAATATTGCCTATTTAACCCATTCCTGATGTGAGTAGGTTTTCAGAACTATAAGCCCTTCTCCCGACCTTAATGCCTCTGTATCTATTCTTCCTCTGTACCTCGTTTGTATGACATAATTACTGTTTCTACCTTAACTCTTTTACCAAACTTCTTTGGAGTTGTGGTATTGTTGATGTCGATCTTAAATATATGCTATATATGTTTCCTGTGTTAAAAAAAAAAAAATTATGTATGTTAAGTTCCTTGAAATTGATCTTGATGTTGGCTCTTACATGTTAAATTTTCTATTAAGATCAGGTCTGGTTGATAGAAAGTTCTGAAATGCAAGTTAAGAATGTCCATTTTCTTTCTTGTTCAATATTATATATAATTTTGCTGGAAATGATATTTTGGCTGCAGGTCCAGTTCTTTTGATTGTTGGTAGATGTGATTCCAGGACTTTCAGTCTTTTATTGTGGCTACTGATAAGTCCTGTATAATTCTAATTGTAGCTCAAACATTTGAATTGTTTTTTCTTGATCTGGGAGTTTTGAAATTTGGCAATAATGTTCCTATGGGTTTTTGCAAAGGTTTTTGCAAAAATCTTCTTGAAGCAGTGATGGGTGGATTTTTTTCTACTTCTACTTTCCCCTCTTGTTCTATCACTCCAGGATAATTTTCTTAGATTATTTCTTGCATTATTGTGTCAAGGTCCATTTTTTGGTCACAACTTTAAGGCAATCCAATTATCCTTATATTTTCTCTTCTTAATCTGTTCTCCAGATCTGTTATTTTTCTTATAAGATGTTTCACATTCTATTCTATTTTTTCATTCTTTATAATCTGTTTTGGTATTTCTTGGTCTCTCATAGCTTTACTGGCTTCCCCTTGCCCAATTCCAATTTTCAGAGTTATTTTCATCTTTGAGACTGTACCTCTTTTTCTAGTTGGTTAACTTTTTTTTCATAATTTTCTCATTTTTCTTGGAAGTTTTTTAGTTTAGTTTAGTTTAGTTTCAGTTTTTCCTCTCTCATTTGATTTTAAATTATTTTTTGAGTTCTTCTATAAATTCACTCTTTGGGGTAGAAACTATTTATTTTTATTTTGTTGTCCTCCTCTGAAGACAAACCCTGGTCTTCCCTGTTCCCATAGTATGTTTCTATAGTGGGATTCTTTCTTCTTTGCCAGTTCATTTATTTTTTTTTTAATAAAAGGTATTAGAGTAATTGTGGGATGAGAGGATGGTGCCTCAAGCTTCCTTCCAGCTCTCCACTCTGAGCAGGAACCCCAAACCAACAGCTTCTTCTCCCTGCAAGTACCTGTAGCCAGCAGCGCCCCTGCCCCTCTGCACTGTTACTGTATTCACCTATGGCCTTGTCTCAGAAGCACAGCTAAGCCTAGCATTCCCAATCAGCCGAAGTTCTCTCAGTCTTCCTGGACTCAAACCCAACTGGATAGACAGTCGTGGAGGTGAATGTTTCTGTGGTTCCAACTGAGGCTCCAGCCAGACCAAGCTCACGACCCCCCTTGGTGCTTCTGGGGAGCTAACCTGAGGTGTTTGCCCTTCACTGGGGTTAGCCAGGCAAGAGACTAGAAACTAAGTGAATGCTCAGCAATTGGAGAATGGCTGAATTGTTGTGCCATAGTTCTCTTTTATTATCCTGACTCAGTTTCTCTAATCATCCTGACAGTTTCCTAAATTGTTCTGCCTCAGTTTATAATTGTTCTGCTCAGTCCTGCAAAACTACCTCTCCCTCTTAATCATCAGAATATTTGATAAGGATAAAATTCAAATGTGCTACAAATATGAGGTGTTATTGTAGGGTATGGCAAAGATGTTGGGGTCACAGGACATGGATGACAGTGTCATCTCTGAAAGAATTCAGATTCAGTTTCCAAATCAAGCATGGATAAAGCATGATACCTTGAAAGCCTCCTCCTTAAAAGAGACAGGAACCTAGGGCTGGGGGTTGGGGGAGGAAGAGAAGCAAAATTGGGCAGAATAGGAAAGTTGGATGATATCAGGAGATTTTGTATATGGACAATTTCTGGAAAGTCTGAGTTATTGGATTAAGCATGGAAAAGGTAAAAGGCCCTTTGTTCTAATGAAGTCCATGAGAGAGAAAAAGTGACAGTGTTTGGGGAGCTGAGGCAGCAGCTAAGATTCCATCATTAGGAAGGCCATCATTATCTAGGAGTTTTCTCATTAGTCCCTTTTAACATGTTACCCTTTTTTGTTTGAATGTATAATTCACCTGGAGCTTCTTTATCCAGCTCTTTTAGTCCCAAACTGTTAGCTGTTTGTTTCTCTTCCTCTAACAGGATTTCCCTTTTTAAACATTAATGGGAAAGAGAGCATGAGTCTTTCAGAAGGGTTCCTTTGCGGCCTTGATTCCACGTGAAAATTCCTTGCTTTTTTCCCCCCTGCATTCCTGTATGACACTTGCCAAAACTGCTAAATGTAACAATCCCAATTATGAATTCACTTTTGAAAACATGCTTTTTGCCTTCTGATCCTTTTGCTGTGGCTACTTGTTCCACAAACTGGTGTGGCCTATTTCCCACAGCCCACTGGGCCATGCTCTACCTGTAATAAACAGAGGAATAGTTGGATTGGTGACCCAGTCATGGCAGATGCAAGTGTCTCCCTTCTGATAACAGTATTCTTACAGCTTAAACTTCTCTATCGTTTGACATTCTGGTTTTCCAAGTGTTCTTTCTTTCTCATATTTTCCCCAGGGAGAGGCTGAGCCCCAAAGCAGCTCTAACAAAGGGCTAATGACATCACAGACATTATTGAACCAGGGCCCCAGCAACAGGAATGAAAAGAGGCTCTGTGGTTCTATGAACTGGCCCACATAGGAGGTCTCGTTCTCCTTGCACCTCTGCCAGGATGGATCAGAAAGTGACTCCTCACTTGATCTTGATCAAGAAAACCAAGCTTGCCTGACTTTGCCCCTGATACAGGGACTCCAAGAGATAGGAGCCACAATAGGATGTAAATCCTTAGCTCATGTACCTAGTGATGACTCAGCACTGGCTAAGCAATAACAATGCCTTTCCTGCAGAATTTACTAGCATTAATTTGGGGCAATGGTACTAAATTTGGAGTCCAGGGACTTGAATTCAAACCTGGTGCTGCTGACTGATGATGATGATGATGGGCCATAGTGATGACTCAAGTCAAAAGGCTCTCTATGGGCAACAACCATAAGAAACCGACCCACAATACCTTGACATTAAAGCACAGAGGAAATGACTAAGTCCTGGAGATTTGTTTATAGAAACAGAGGGCTTTATGATGTTAATTTAGTATCCAGTCAGAGCCAGAAATTACAAAATTACCAAAGGCTTAGCCTTAAAGAGTCTAGATTTATTGATCAAAGTAAAGTATGTAAATGTCTCAGAGAAGTGAAAACTGTTCAAGGATTAGCAGAAACTCCAGTCTATATCTACTAGTCCCCTTGGGGAACTGTCTTAACTGTAATGGACTGGGGCCAGATGGTCACTAAGAGACAAGACCTATCGAAGAATCATATTTTCACCTTTGCTTGGTTTTTTTTTTTTTTTTCCCTTTTGGTATGATTTTTCTTGCACATAAAACAAATATGGAAATATATTTTAAAGGATTGTACATGTTTAATCTATATCAGATTGCTTGCTATATAGGGGAGGGAGAAAAATTTGGTACACAGAATCTTACCAAAATGAATGTTGAAACGATCTTTAATGTGTATTTGAAAAAATAAAATACTATTGAGGAAAAACTAAGAAAAGAAATATACTGTCTATCCTTAAAAGGATCATCACAGCCCCAATGGGGAAATGGGCAAGCATTACTCCAGTCATATTAACAACAAAAACGTATCTTGTCCTGATTTATATCTTGTCACCAAACTCAGATTGCTCTGGAGGGGAAAGTGAGGTAGGTGACCTTGCACAACCCTCCCTTAAATCCAATTCATTTGCATTCATGGCATCACCTGCTTGATGTTAAGGTCCTCTTGAAGGACAAACCTCTTGAAGTAAAGTTCCTTTCTTCCCTCCCTCCCTCCCTCCCTCCCTCCATGCCTATCTCCCTCTTTTCCTTCTTTCTTTCTTTCTATTTCTGTTCTTTCTTCCTTCCTGCCTGCCTTCCTTCTTTCCTTCTCTCTCTCCTTCCTTTCCTTCTTCTCTCTCTCTCTTTACACTGGTGTCCACCCATTTGTATGCTCTTAAAATAATTTTTTTTCCTCTTTTGCACCTCTGAACCCTCCCAAAATATTCTGGGGCTTACTGGCTAGACTTAAGGACTTATTTCTTAAGGATCAAGTCTTAAACCAAAATTTATCTGATTCTCAATTGGTCTTCCCCTCCCAGTTTTATTATTTATTTAGATTTTTTTTTTGGTGGGGGGAGGGGACAAGGTTAAAGAAGAGGTTCTTTGTTTCAATTGCTACTTAGCCTTAATCACTGAGTGGCTGCAGCCTCTAGTCTGATAACTGTTTAAAAAACAAAACAAAACAAAACAAAAAAACTTACTTTAAAAAGGTCAAGGTCTCCCATTGCATCCAGAGCTATCTCCAGTCATCAAGATCTATATCTGGTCACTGACCCCAAATGGCTCTGGAGGGGAAAGTAAGGCTGAAGACCTAGCCCAGCCCTCCCTCACTTAAATACAATTCACTTGCATGTCATGGCATCCCCCTCCCTGAGGTCCTAGTCCCCTTCTCAAATTAGGAACAAACAACAACAATTAAGTGCCTTAGGAAGAGCTCAGTCCCTGTCGGAAGAAAAATGGGACTGTCAACATAACTGTCAAGCGAACCCAGAGGTGAGCATGAGAGAAAAAGCAGAGCAGACATTGGCCTGGGGTAGCAGCCCCATCAAGTAACAATTTGGAGGAATGGGAGAGACAATCAAATGGAAACAAAGAAATAGAGCCAGAGACAAAGATATGAAGTAGGAATAGAGAAAGAGCCCAATTATACAACAGCAGCATATAGGTACAGAACAAGACTCAAGTTAAGTTAAAGATAATTGTTTATTCACTTTTTTTTTTTAACTTCCCAAAACATGGAGAATTTAAAAAAATAAAATAAAAATAATAGATCCAGATCTTCCTAAACTTCCTAAATGTATTAGCTTTGGTTGTGGGAGAGAAACTGATTTGTATGAAAGATGATTCTAGAGGCATTTCTCTTTTTCCATTGACTTTCCACTTCCAGTTTGAAAGGAAAAAACATTCCCCCTTGGGGAGAAGAGATGAGGTGGTAACTAAAGAGAAAACCAATAATGAGAGAGAGAAAGGGGATGGGAAAGACTGAATTCACATAAAGATCTGGCCAAATGAAAACAGATGACTATCCTATGCAAAGTTCTAGCAATATGGATTGATAAGTCACATCCAATAACTTTCCAAGTATCCCACTATAGTATATAATCTAAGAAGAAGAGGCAAGAAACATGAATAAGGAATAAGATAAAGAAAAGTAGAAGCTATCCCTAGAGATTGCCAGAAATTTAACATGTACCAAATACCTACCAAAACCCAGTGAACTACACATCAAAAATTCACTATCTTTCCTAAAATATCAGACAATAAATTATCCTTCTAAATATACAGGCTTCAAAATGAATTTGAGAATTCAACCACAAAGACAATATACTGGAACCAAATCATTATCGCAGACAAAGCTATGGTCCACAACTGACCAGATTATATATAGATTGATCTATGAAAATTTAAGAACTTTTTTAAAAAAAAATAGCATCTTATTTTTCCAAATAATGCAAAGATAGCTCTCAAATTCACATTTGCAAAATCTTGTAAAATCAATGTTTTTAAGAGATGTTATCAGACCAAATAGTCATAATCTGCAAGTTACATGGAATGAAAAGTTTCAAAAAATAGAGAGCTAGAGAAGAAATCAAGACCAGGTGGGAAAAGGATTAAAAATATGAATCATTCCTGTTGTTCCCTCTGCTATTGAGGTTGTCCTGAATATGCTTTTATTGAGCCTAGAAAAAATGAGATTACATCTTAATACTTTTATTCAATTACAAAAATAAAATCATCTTTCTCCATTTGGGCAAAGGTCTAGAGGACATTAAATACGAAACAATAACAGCAGGGTAATTACTTGTTTCAAATGGCTTCTGTCTGAACTCATTTGGAAAAAGATAAGCTTATAATTAATTAAATATTAAATTGATACTAAATGGGTATTAATTGTTACTATTAATGATAATGGAAAAAAAGATAAAAAGAATGAGAGAATAAAATAGCTAACATTTCAGTATTTCTTTAAGGATTATACACTGCTCTACATGAATTCTTATATTTGATCCTCACAAAAATCCTTTTTAGTGGACCCTTCAGGTAGGAGGACACTAAATCTCAGAGAGATTAAATGGTGGTCATACAGGTATTAAGGGTTGGAGGCAGGAACACTCCAGTTTCCCTGTGTCACACTTCTAGACATCAGTCAGAATTTCTGAGCCCCTGTTTCTTCATCTCTAAAATAAAAGTATTAGACCAAATGATTGCTGATGTTGCTTCAGGCACTAACTCCTCAAGTTATATATAATTTATATGAAAATTACATTGAGTAAAAAGACATTCTCTCTCCCTTTCCAGCATTTTTTTTTAACTATGGTAGACTGTATGAATTGTTTTCACCTGTTCTGATGAATTCCATTGAATGGAAACTCCAGGTTAGGGACTGCTTAATTTTGTCTTTGTAACTCTAGAATCTACCCTATGCTTGACTTAAGGAGTGGTTAGTCATTTTAAATTTAATGTAATAATTTGCATAGGGAGGTAGTCAGTGACAAAACTCTCAGGGACACTTTTCTGTAGCTTTTGAGCAAAATTCCTAATTTCACATAGTCCAGCCAGTTGATAGTTGTGGCTACTGCTCTGGTGAAGAGATACCTGGGAAATATTAGTTATTCTAGTGGTACTTTAGGTATCTGACCCCAGGCAATCAGTTCAATCAAAAAAAAAAAAAAAAAAAGGTTTAGTTCATTGTGTCCCAGTGCTGTCCTTGAGCATGTGGACACTGTCTCTAAACACTCCATAAATACCTGACATTTATATACAATACCTCAAACCTCTAGCAAAAAAAAAAAAAAAAAATATATATATATATATATATATATATATATATATATATATATATATAATTGGCTCATAACATTTCCCATTTTGCTAGCTTCAATTGTATGCAGAATTTAACAATTTCTCTAGTAGAATATGATTAAGGGTGTGCAGAATTACATAAGATGTAATAAAAGTCAAGTGGTGTAAGCTTAATTATTAAACACTTGTACCAAAACCTTGTAGCCAAATAGTGTGTCTGATTGCAAGAAATAGGAGTAAATAGCCTTGGAAAAGGAAAAAAAAATTTCCCCTTAGCACTGATCTTTGACAGATGTGAAAAGCCTTTTCATGCAAGTTGACAGCATAGGCGATGAGTGGATCAGCCATTTAACCCTCTGAAGACACCCCCCCACACACCTCTGCCCCAGTCACAAACCGAAAGTTATTCCTAAAATTGCATTTGTCACTTTGAACATGTTCTATGGGCAACACTGGTTCCCATCACACAACTGTCATATCCTCTTCTCTAATTGGCAGCTTCCTATGAACCCCAAGAATGTACTAAAAAGTATCTTTGGACTAAGATCTGGAGCTAAGATCTGTACCACACCACACAAGAAGGCAGAACTTTTTCTATTTTCTTTTTTTAAAAGTCTACCAAACACCACACTTTGACCAAAAGTGTGGATAAAGTGAACTGATGCTTCTCCTTTCTATCGTGACAATAGAAAAGTTTTGGGGGTTTTTTCCTCACTTTTCTTTTGTTATTTGAAGTAATCTCTAGGGACTGAATTTTGCAAAGTCTTAACTTCATTGCCCAGAGAACATTAATTTAATGGCCTCTCCCAAGCCTCAATTAATCACAAACTAACAACAGTTCACTTGGCAGCAGTTACTGGGTCCCTACAGAAACTCAGGGTTGGGTTGGCAGGGGTCAGGATGGTGATGTAGTGGTCCAGACCTTCACCTGCTCAGTATATACAACACACAGGGCTCCATGTGGAAAGTCTATTCCTCTCTTTGGCTCTGATCCAGGTCACTATCCTCCTGTGATGACCGATGAGTTCATTCACAACATCAAAAAGCAATAAACAAATGTCAAAGGCAGATGGATGGCTCTGAAAGGCTTGGTTTGGGCAATGTGGGTACACTTTCTAGTTTAATTACATTTGGACTTAATGCTCTTGAGAAAACTTTTAAAACCAAATTTCCTCCCTGGAAAATTTAGATAATCTCTTTTCAGATTTGAAAAGAACTTTTGGGATGAGCCCCTTCAATTTACAGATGGGAAAACTGAGACTTAGAGAGACGAATTGACTTGAGCGAAACCACGCAATCAATTAGTAGCAATAATATTACTAATCTAGGTACAAGAACCCTTGGAACTATTTTCCCAGATACATCCCTATCCGTTTTGTCTTTTTTATTATTATTATTATTATTATATTTTATTGATGCACTTTGTCTTTCCATTATTGTCATTTCTGGAAAAAGACTCTTTACCATACTCCACCCCTAATAGAATCACCCTCATATCAATAATAATAATAATAAAGCAAAAATATCAGGTGAAGTAACTGATCTGAAAATGTTTACAATTACTCTACTGTAAGAGTACTCCACTTCTGTCTGTGTGTACTTGTGTGTGTATTTCATTTCCTTTTTCCCAGGACCCTCACTGGTTTTTAGATTACACAATCTGGCTTAGTTTTCATTCACAGTTCTTTAATAATGTGTATTATTTTTTAGGTTCTGCTTATTTCTTGATACCTTACTTCACACAAATAGTTCCCTTTTCTAGAATGTTCTTATATTTCATAATTTCTTTTTTAAAAAATGTTTTCTCCATATTTCTTGCTTTCATATGTTGATACTTTATTTTTACATCGATTCATTTCTAAACATGTCTCTCTTCCCCACAGAAGCTATAGCTTCCAGAAAGCTATCCCTTACTACAAAGATTTCAAAAGGGGAAAAAAGCAATTTAGTGAAGTCTACACAGCAACAATGTCAGAAAGTATATGTAATATTACAAACCCACATCCCTTTTCAGTGAAGGGAAGTTCATTTTTTTATACAATTCTCTTGGGCCAATTTTGGCTGTTAAAACTACACATATCTTCATTTCATTTTATTGTTCTTTCCATTTACAATGTAATAAATCACATATATTTTCCTGATTCTAATTTCACTTTGTATTCTCTTTACCAGTTCATATTCATCTTCCCTGGTTTCTATCCATTCCTCAACTAGCATAGTAATATTCCATTACATTCATATATCACAATTTGTTTAGCAAATTCCCAATTAATGATCATCTATTTTATTTAGTCTTCTCAAACCACAAAATGTTCCCTTGGTTATATTGCGGCATGTTGGACATTTTATTTTGGCTTTGCATCACCACCCCAACTTTGGTGCATATAGCTAACAATTTATCAATAAACATTTAATAGGCACCTATGATGCTAGTGAATTAGGAACCGGAAATAAAAGACAAAAAAATTAAAAAGTCCCTGTCTTTGAGGAGCATCCGTTCTTATATTATTGGCACCCAATAATGGAATCACTAAAACAGCTCGTGTAACAGAATTTTCCTCAATTCATGTTGTAATGAGTCCATGGCACCTGTTTTTATTAATATTCTCTAATTGATCTTTCATTACAACGTCAAAAAGAAATGTCAAGACATTTTATCTTTGTAAAGACATAGGATTTAGAGCTGGAAATGATCTTATAATTTAGTCCAATCTACTTACTTCACAAACAAGGTAAACTGAGACTCAAAGACCTTAAGTGACTTGCTCAAGATACCCTAGTTAATAAATAATTGAGTCATACTGAACCCATTTGTTGCTTATTTTTAATGCTGAGGATTTAAAAATTAATGGTGTTTCCTAATGAATGGTCAGAGGATATGAACAGTTTTCAAATGAAGAAATGCAAGCTATCAATAACTATGAAAAAATACTCCAAATCACTAATAAGAGGAATGAAAAAATGAAAAAGGCTTCATAGCTATCAGAATTGAAAAGATGACTTAAGGAAAATGGCAAACAATAGAGGGACTATAGAAAGACACATTTAATGCATTATATGGAGCTGTGAATTAGTCCACTCATTCTGGAAAATTATTTGGAATTATGTTTTTTAAAAAGTATGCATACTCTTTGATATGATGTATATACACAAAGGAACTTTAAGACAAAGGAAATGGTAAAACATAAATGTGTATACACATAAACACTGTATAACATTATTTTTGCAGTTACAAAGAACTCTTAATTCTTTGGGTGACCATTATTTGAGGATTTGCTGAACAAATTTGCAGCAGATAGCAGGCTGGACTTGACAGAAAGATCTGAGTTCCAATTCAACCTCAAACACTCATTTACTCTGTGAGTTAAATTGTTTAATCACTTTTCCATTTCCTCATCTGTAAGATAGGGATAATGGCACCTACTTCACAATGTTGTGAGGATCAAATGAAATAATATATGAAAAATGCTTTGCTAACCTTAAAATGCCACATAAATGCTATGAATGAAGGTGATGGTGGTAATGAATACTGTTGTGACACAAAAATGACAAAATTTAAGAATCCAGAATTTTAGGAGAAATTGTATAAACTAATGCAGAGAAAAAGAAGATCAGGAAAACAATCACCACAAAAATATAAGGGGAAAAAAAAACCAACACTAAATAATTTGGGATGTCTGACCAATGCTATAACCAACTGTGACTTCAGCATACTGATGCTAATTCTGACAGAATTTAGTAAATATTACTGTTCTGGTCAATGTGTTGATTTGTTTTACTTAAATGTAACAAGAGATGGGGGGGGAGAAGAGGAGGCAGAAGCAGGCAGTTTTTTGAAAATGACAATGGAATTTTTAAAATTACATCAATAAAACTTTTTAAAATAATAGTAGTAATTACATTATTGTGGCAGGTTTTTAAATTATGACAATATATTTCAAGACTTTTGTTAACTGATGCAATTGAAGTGAGCAGAACCAGAACATTATACACAGTAATATTCTAAAGATAAACAACTGTGAGAAAGACTTAGCTACTGTGATCAAGATAATTCCAAAAGACCCATAATGAAAAATGCTATCTCACCTCTAGAGAGAAAATTGATGATCTCCAAATGCAAAATTTTTTACTTTCTTTTTTTCTTGCTTTCTCTTTATTTTCAACACAGCTAATATGGAAATATCTTGCATGACTTCACATTAATAATTGACATCACATTGCTAGTCTTCACAATGGGTATAGGAGAAACAGGAGGGAGCGAATTTAGAAGACAAAAAAAACTTTCAAATGGGTATCAAAAATGAAGAAAAAATTTTTTTAACAATCTATTTTAGATTTGCTGTACAAAATGGTTATTTTCATTAGACATTGCTATTACTTCAGCACTACAGAACTTACACTGAAATCTGAGTAAACATGGATTTAAAATATCTGACAATTACTTGTCATTACCTTGGGCACATCATTTAATATCCTGAATTTGTTTCTTCATCTATTAAAAGCTGCTTAAAATACCTGTAGCGTCTATTACCAGAAAATTGTGAGGACCAAATAAGATAATGGAAGTGTCTTGTTAACTTTGAAGCATTATAATAACGTAAATTAAAGATAATAAATTTCTTGGACCCTCCCTGGCCCATGACAACTGAATGTTCTACAAATAAGTCTTTGTTGTAGTCAACCATTCCATTGTTCTAGACTCCATTCACTAATCCATAGCTACCTACAAAACTCCAAGAGAGACAATATATGCTTTACATATTACAAATATATATATATATATATATATATATATATATATATTTTTTTTTTTTTTTGTAATTTGTGATTTGGAAAGGCATGGTAGCTTTTATAAGATAAGGGGGTGGGATGGGGAAACAGTGAAGTTACATTTTTTTAAGGGAAAATGACCTTTTTAAATATTGGAGGTGTATGATAACCATTGATATTTAGGTTACAAATGCACTTAGCAAGAGGCTCAGTCTTTTCTATAGACCACTTAGCATGATGTTATAAAATGTAAAATACTTAGAACTATTATGATGATACTGAAGCTTTTAACCACTTCCCTGGTGAAAATGTCCTAATTGGGATTCAAATACTTTAAAAATTATTTCTTATAAAAATAAAACATGAATATAAATTTATCAAATGATGAGATTCCTTAAATCTAATACAACACAAAAAATTGCTTCTGAGGAGTCTTTTTTTATTAAAAATATTTGTTCTTTTATGATGTTCCCTTGATTCCCTCCTAAAATGATGCCATCTGCAGTCATCAAATATCAATTAATCTTATTTATTATGTGCTAATCTAATTTTAAAAGTGTTTTTAAATTAAAAGTGTCACAAATGCATTTACTGGTACTGCTTTTCATGAAAACCAGGAATCAAAGCATTCTATATGCAATCAGAGTGTAATGAAGATAAAAGCTGTAAACTACTGGACAAATTAAGAAATGATCATGTTTTCTCTCTGGATCATTTTTTTTCTCAAGTGTTTAAAAAAACCTTATTCTTTCTGAGAAAATACCTGTTCTCTCCTTTGTGCTTCTTTATCTAGAAATCCTTAATGATACAATTAGATTCTGTACATAATTACAGTTATACACTTAATAGTCACTCCTGTGTTAAAATAAATATCTTCACAAGAACATTTTTCTTTATCTTTTTTCTTCCTAAAAAAGAAATTCTCAACAGTTCACAGAATCTGCCCAAGCTTTCTTCCAGAGGTCTCATAATAAATTACAGTGAAATCAGGGTAGGAGGATATTGAAATTGTACTATATTTAACATCAGATATCTCAAGTCTGTCTGCTTTCTCCATTACATGCCCAAATTTCATAGCCTGATATTATGCGGGGAGATATCAGCCCAAAATAGGGTTAGAATGAGAACTACATTATTACCCTGTGCAAAAGATACAATGTAAAAAAATTTTACACCAAGTAAAATTCTACTCTTAAAATTCAAACAGACTGAGCCATGTTTTCAATTTAAAATATGGAAGGATGAAAACTGAATACTGAATAAGTTCAAACGAAAGCCTTATTCTGTGGCCTACCATTTCCTTAGGAAATTTATACTTTTTGTGATAAATGTGAAGAAAGTAACAGATCCCACTGGCACCAAAACAAGCCATGCATGATAAATTCATATACACATTCTTTTAGATGGGAAGGAAAAAAAAAAAAAAAGAATAACTTGCTTTTTTGATCCAACTCCATTGCTTTCTTCCCTGTGGCTCATTATGTTGACTGTCAACAGAAAACAAATACACTCAGATCCAGCCTCCTGAGTAACCCTTCAGCTAAGAGTGGCCACCTTCATGGCACAAAGAAAAAGAAATACTTACATGTATGCATGTATGTAAATACACGTGCATACAACATAATGCCTTTCCAAATTTTAGATTGTATTCTGATCTCTGATTGTTGTTTTTCAATCACATACTTTCTTTGTCACCCATCATATCAAATAACCAAATTCTTAATTAAACTCCAGACAGAGCTTGGACAGAAAATAAGTCCTCTGGAGTATTAAATCTTATCACAGTAATAGACTAAAGCTTTTTTTTTTTTTTTTTTTTTTGAAATCACAAAAATTTGTACTTTCCTTCTTAGATTCATAACCAGGAAGGAAGAAGCTGTATTTTTCCACTGATTTGCTCTAATTTTTTTTTAGGGGGTTGGGGGTGAGGTGAGTAGTATTAGTAAATTTGTGTACAAACGCTGGAACTGGAACCTGACAGAAGCCTTGATTTATTTATAAGAAAATGACTCCGGCTTAGAAGCAAGAGTCAGCTAAGCAAATACTGCCTTTCCCCCACCCCTACCCCCTCCAATCCATCTGGCTTCCCACGTGGGACAGGTACCCAGGAAAGCAAGTGTTGCTTGCAGCTGCACTGGACAAGTAACATAGATCATTCCAAAGCAACCAAAACAATTATTAAAAAAATGAATATCATTTATTTTCATTAATAATCACATGTAACCTCTGCTTTTTCCTCAAAAGTCCATTTCAGATTTACGAATCCGTGATTTCTGCCTCTCCCCTGGGCTCCAGACCCAACTCGAAGACCCAAACCCCTAGCCCAACCCATCCCTCTCCCAAATGCAAGCTGTTCATTTACATGACCACAGACACCACAGAAAGTTTGTAAACAAGATTTTGGTTGCTGAGAACTTGAACAACATCCCACTTCCGAACGGAAGGAGGTGAAGGGGGAATGGGATGGCATGGAAGGAAGGAAGAAGGTGGGGAGGGGAAACTTGCCAACTCTTTCAAGTCTGTCTCTTCTGGGATGTACCCGTAGTAGCTGTTCCTTGGAACCCCGTGATTCAAAACCATTTCTAGCAAGTGTGAGTGTAATTTTTTGTATATTATACGATATAGAGAGAATACTTAGTCTTCCCCACTGGGGTCTCAGGCTGTCCTTTCACTGGGCCCCGGGATCCTCCCGAGCCCACAAGTTCTCAGCAGGTCCTGGGGGGCGGGGTTCCCGGTGGGAGCCAAGCCGGGTCCCGGTCTCCCCTCCCGTACCCTATCCTAGAGCCGGGACTTCCGGAGCAGAGTCTTGCTGAGGTCTTTCACCTCCTCGGGGCTGTTGACCCTCTCGTAGCCCAGCACGGCCATGGGCTGGTAGCAGAACTCCTCCACCTGCTTGATCTGCTGGAAGGTGAGGGCGGCCCTCCAGGCGTTGGCCGCCTGGGTGGCATTGCGAGCGGACACCACGAAGGGCTTGGAAGAAGAGCCCGAGCCGCTGGTCATGTTCAAGGCAAACTGTTCCATCTCCGGGCTCACCAGGAGCCCCACGAAGTCGTAGACCCTGCGCAGCGTCTTCACAGGGTCCCCCACGAGGTCCTCGTAGCGCACCACCAAGTAGTGGCCCCGCAGCCAGTCCGGGGGCTGCAGCGCCGTCTGCAGGGTCTTGGCCATGCTGTTGCAAATGACCTCCATGGCCCCCAAGGCGTGATAGTCGGCCGGGCCGCCCCCCAAGCCCTCCTTCTTGCCGCCCAGTTTGTGTCCCGCCGCCTCGAGGAAGGGCATGCGGTGCGCCCGCGGGTCCCGGCTGCGCACCACCTGCAGGCTCTCGCGAATGAGTCCGTGGCGGGAGCGGATGCGGGAGCTGGCCACGGCCCGGGGGTCCCGCACCAGGTGGATGACCTTGAGGTCCAGGGCCGGGTCCCGCAGCAGCGGGGCCAGCACCGCCACGTCGAAGACCCGCACCCCCTTGATGACGAGGGTGCGGTACTTGCGGCACTCCTCCTCGAAGCGCGCCAGCCGCTGGGGCGGGCACTTTTTGCACACGCGGTCGTCCACCAGCCCCACCACCTCCTTGCGGTAGGCCGGGCACAGGGGCGACGAGCAGACCACCTTGTTGGTGGCGGCGCCGAAGATGCCCAGCGTCGTCAGGTTGCGCCCCCCGCTGCCCGCGGGGCTGTACAGCTGGAAGACGGAGAGGTCGCAGCGGTAGAGGGCGCTCAGCATGTCCCGCGCCGCGCCCTGCAGGGACACCGCGTCGCCGGGGTACAGCTTCTGCCACACGTGCCACACGGGCTCGTAGAGGAAGAACACTTCGGGGTTCTGGTTGAAGAGCTCCCCGAAGAAGGACGAGCCCGAGCGCCACGTGGTGAACACGTACACCAGCTGGCGCTTGCGGGGGCCCGGGCCGGAGCTGGCGCCGGGGCCGCTGCTGTTGCCGCCGCCCCCCGGGCCGGGCCCCGCGCTGCCCGGAGCCGCGGCCGCGGGCTCGTGGTAGAGGGAGCGGAGGTCGGGGCGCGCCGGGGGCGCCCCGGGGGACTCCCCGCGGCACTGCTGCGGCGGCTCCTTGTGCCACTTATAGTCCAGGAGGTTGAGCATGGTGAGCAGGAGCAGAAGCGCGTAGCCCGCGCACAGGACCAGCGCCTTCCTGCGGAACACCTTCATGCCGAGCGGCGAGGCGGGCCAGCGCCGGCCCAGGCGCCTCGGCCACTGGGGGAAGAGGGAGAAGCCGCCCGCGGCCGGGGTGCCGGCGGGCAGCGGCCGGAGCTGGAGCAGCGGCGGCCGAGGCGCCGCCGCTGGGGGCCGGGGGCTCGCTCCCGGAGGCAGAGCGCGGGCCGAACTGTTGCTCATCCCAGGCGCGGCGCAGCCCAGCGGCCCCGCGGAGGCCCTTCCCGGGGCGGAGACGACGCGGTCCGGCTGCGGCGGCTGCGGCTGCGGCTGCGGCGGGGGCCCGAGCCCCGACTTGGGGTCGCGGAGGCTGGAGGCGGCGGCTGCTCCCCGGCTCCTAGCTCCGTATCTCCCATGGCAGCGGCTCCGGGGAGCGTCTGTGGCAGGGGGCAAGGGGAGGAAGGAGAGGTTGGCACCCGCTTTCTCCCGACCCCAGCCCACCCGGAGCCCTCCGCACCCCGGCCCCCGCCCCCGCCCCCGACCGCCCCCTCTTTGTTTTGCCGCCGCTCACCTGGAAGTGCGGGCTCCCCCCGGAGCGGCCCCGGATCCGAACTCGGGAGGCCGGCTGGCTCCTGTCCGCGCCTCCCTCTTGCCTTGCGGAGCGGGCGCGCACCTTCGGGTCAGCCCAGGGACACGCCGGCCCGCGGCAGCCCCGAGCTGCAAAGAGTTTCCGATCTGCGCCGGACGCCCGGAGGCGCGGGAGGCAAACTTTAATGGGGCCGCGGCGATCTGCCCGGCGCTCCGAAAAGTGCCCGCTGCGCCCCTTTCTGGGCGGCCGGCCGCAACTCCTGTCGGCTCCCGCAGCCCGATGCGCACTCCCTGCGCTCCCCCGGGGCCAAGAAGGTAGATGGTGGGATCAGGCAGCGGGGGCTAGACCGGCCGCAGCACTCCGGGAAATGTGTCGTGCGGACTGTCCTTCGCCTTCCTTGGCTGCAAGCTTCTCATCTTCCTGGAGGAAGCGACGGCGGCGAGCGCCGGGGACCGGAGACGGCGTGCCTAGGCAGCGGCAGCTTCCTCTTCCATCCTCAGGAGGATGCCCGGCGGGGCAGCGCGGGTGGCCCCCGCCGCTCTGCGGTCTCCGACTGACCGGAGGGCTTCATGCAGACGCGCCGCTGGGCGAAGGACCCCGAAAAGACCACACGGCTCCCCGTCCTCTCCCTTCCCCTTCCCTCCCCTCCCCCGCTGGCGCTAGCTGCTCTAGACCAACGAGTTCTCAGAAAGAAGGCAGCCTCCGCCGCCGAACGAAAGCGAAGCACCGGAGGATGCTACCCGACTCCCCGGTCCCTGAGTGGCTGCAACAAGCTTTATCCTCAGTCTATGCATCGCTTCTCCCTACTCGCAGTGGGTTGGTGGGAACGGCTGCCAATCGGACCGAACTCCTCCTCTTAGCCTCACATGCCCTCCTCCTCCCACCCAGCCAGGGTCCCACCTCCCTCCGCCCCCTCCACTCCGCCGCTTTTCTATTCCGCAAGCGGCGACTCCACAGTGGTGGCTTGAGGTTTGCACCCGCCTGGTGGGCCGGGGGCCCCCGGAAGCCGTTGCCGCTACTCGCTGGGTGTTCTCCGAGGCCGAGGCAGCTGGAAGGATGGCTTCCACTCTAATGCGCTCATCGCCTGGGCAGGAGATGCCATGCCCTCCGGCCACCCCCGGAGCCTGCCGGGCAAATGGGACTCGGCATCTTAATGCCGCCGGGGAAGCGGGAGCTCTAACGGATCTTAGGCCTTGCAGAGCAGGAAAGGAGAAAGACTTGTCCAGTGTCACACGGCGAGGTCGTGGCGACGCCGGGACAGAAGCCGAGTCTCCCCGAGCAGCAATCCACCGGCCTTGGCACAGTGCCACCTACCCTCATCTCTTTGCTCTACGACAGAACTGATGATAAAGTTTGGCCCAGAGCCCCGGCCCCGCCACTGTACATGTATCTTACCTGGCTGTGTGTGTCGGATTCACTCCCCTCCCAAGTCCTTGGCAGTTTTAAACCCCTAGCGCTTCCCCAGGCTCCGGGGGACTCAGTGTCCTGCAGCTCCGCGGCCTCCTCACCGTCCCGGAGGAGAGCGCGCCAGCGTCGACTGCTTTTTAAGCAACGACAGAGGCAGCACATTGGATTGCAGACTGGACAGTTAGGAAATTTCACCTAGTGAAATTTACACTGGTCTGTTTTCTCATTTGTAAAATTGGGGAAATGAGTACTTTCATCACCAGGGCTTCGGTAAAGAAAGTCTACTGCAATACTTGAGTTATAGAAATCAAGTGGAATGAGACTAGACACCTGTGATTGCTTTGGGTTAGGGACTTCCTCATGGGGGAAACTCCCCCGTCTGCTCAGATAGTCACCTGAGAGGCCGAGCAGTTTGTATGATTTCCCCCGGATCACACAGTCACATGATTTCCCCAGGATCACACAGACACAGAGGTGACTCAGAAATGAGCTGTTAAGTAAATGTGAGAAATTTTGATCGATAACAAATATGACCTCAGGAATGGGGGGGGGGGGATACTTTCCTTTTTATTGTTCTTAAGTGCTTTTCATAATTCTCTTCCTAATTGTAATTATTAGAGCCTCATCGCCTTGCTCTGCATCTTTTGTTCAGTTCCTGGGTGCGCTGGTTCGTGAGGGGAGAGGGAATTTAATATCTTCCCGTTCAGAAAGAACTGGGCAGTCCTTTATTATTTTGATGGGGAAAAGAGGCTTTTTGTTCCCCCCAGCAAAAAATACTGTTCTACTTATTTTAGTTAATAAGTTAATATGAGAAGCCTCATTACCTCACTTAACCTTCTAGTGCCTCAGGCAAGTCTGTAAGATTATAAATTGCAAAACAGGTGCCAATCTACTTTAATCGAGGTAGTTTACTCACTGGGAGTTTCCTGTGCCAATAAGTTCCCCCTGCTCCCTCTCCCCCCCTCCCCAATTAAGCAATATAGTCCGTTCCAGAGCTGAAGTTAGTAACTCATATTACAATAGCACTTGAAGGCTTATAAAGCACCTTCCTCACATCATAGGAAGTTGTCTCAAGAGCATTTAATAATGCATTTACATATTTATCCATTTTACAAATGAGAACACAGATTCAGAGTTTAACTGAACTGCTCAGGGTCTCAAAGTAGCAGAGCCATTTGCTGGGGCTTTTATTATCACAGGAGGGTACTGAGATGAGGACAGACTAATAGAACAAGAAATTATTTTTTTAAAATAAGAAGATGCATCTCAAACAGGGTGGGGAAGAGGGGAGGAGGAGGAATTTCAAGCATCCATTCCATTTTACAGAAGACTGTAGCAGAGATACATTGGGTGGCTTACCCAAGATCACGCAAGGGTAAGTAGCAGAGTTCCGGTGAAAACATCAAAATAACGTCTAATAATTGGAAACCAGGACTCAAAATGAGACTGTTCTGACTCCCCCATCTCACTGGCCTTATATTATACCACACTGCCCCTCGAGACATCTTAGAGATCCTTATGTCCAGTTCCTCATTTTACAAATTAATGATTTGTCCAAGGTCACCCAGTAAACTGAGATGGCTGGGACTAAAACCTACGTCTTCTGACCCCATTTCCAGGACTCTTATCATAGCATGGAAATTTATGGCTCAAGGACCTTGAGGAAACAACTCTGGATTCAAATTGAGATCTTAGAGGTTTTTGAAAAATGTTATGCTTTGGCTTGAACCCCTATCCAGGGTAAGCCTGGGAACCTCAGTATTTGGCTCACTTCTAGTTCTCCCTAAGGGCTATTTAATTACCCTTGCTAGTCAAGTAAACAAGGAACATAGCATGAAACATAAAACAAACTTAATACATGAATCAAAGAAAGCAGAAAGGACTTATCCCAGAGTCAGGAAAATAGTCAAGAAAGTTTTGTCCTCTTGTGAGTTCCACCCTTCCCCAAGGACCTAATGGTAAACCTCTTACTCAACTGAGAAAGATCTTGGGCTTGCCAGAGACTTAAGCACCAGCCCTCCTTTGGACCTCCACAGTCCACATGGCTCAGTAGGGGTAAAAGGGAGCATTTAGGTTTGCTCCTCCACATCACAGCCAACTTCCACAGTTCTAACTTTGAACAATTTCTTGGTAGAAATCCAAGACTCCCCTCACTTGGTCTTCTAGCCCTTCTAGGACCTGGTATGATGACATCATTCCAGTGACATTATACTTTCTGGGTCTGCCACAAGACTTTGTGGTGTTGCTGCAGAGACATCAGTATCATTTCCTGATTCCCCTTCTTCAGAAAAGCATTATAGCTCTTACAGTTGCCCTGGGTCATTATACTTCTGCACATTTCTAACTCTTCTTTTATTTAGGCTAATAGAAAGGCCCCAAAGGCAGCCACTGGGACTTCTTTTAAGACTTGTTGACCTCCCCTTCTTAAGGAAAGGTGTTCTGCCCCCGATCCTGATACTGTAGCACAGAAGTATCTCTGTCTGTGGTGGCAGCAGCTACACTGAAGCAGCAATTGGGAGAATTAACAAATAAAGTAAACTAACTGAAGCAGAGTCCCAGCAAAGGTACAGGGCCTGCACTATTCCTGAAGGAAAGGAGACTAGCATTCACCTGAGACTAATCCTGTCATTCCTGCAGAAGTCCCTTGGTCAGGGACTGAGACTGGCACAAAACAAATTTCTTCAGAAGGAGAGATGAAGAGAGCTTTGAGATCCAGGCCTAGAGGGTGTCACAGAAATAAGTGAAAAGATTCAAGTTACCAAAGATCTCTAAAGGAAGAAAACTCAATAAAAGTTGAGCACTAGCAGATAAATCAACCAGGAAGAATATATAAACAATAGGAAAGATGGCCCCCAGAACTACTAAATGAATCCACACATCTCTAAAGGAAAATGCAAGACAAAGGAGAATGAATTAACATTTGATGAAGCAGCAGATTTCTCCAAGAAATCATAGAGCCATGAAAGGAGATTCCTATATGGTTTTAAAAAGAAATGAATTATGAAAACAAAATTTATGGCATGCACAGCAAAAGTAAATGGCAAAATAGAAAAACCTGAATTCCAGTAGTGAGATTCTCCAAGAAACAAAAAAGAGAACAACTTATTGGGAATACAAATATACAAAAGTAAAGGACAATCTGGAAGAAGAGAAGCAAAAAATAGTAACATTAAGGGAAAATAAGATCTCTACACAAGCAAAACAATGATTTTAAAGATAGGATCCATAGAGGTAATTTAAGGATCATAGAGTTTCCTAGATGAACACATTCTTTTAAAAAATCTTAATACTGTGATGTAAGAAATAATAAAACTGAATAGTGCAGTGAACACAGGAAACAAAGTTCTAATTTTAAAAATCTGAAGATGACTCAAAAAAATCTACACTGCAAACTACAAGACATATGATGATTAATTTTTTTAATAGTTTTTATTTACTAGATATATGCATGGGCAACTCTACAACACTGACAATTGCCAAACCCCTTGTTCCAACCTTTCCCCTCCCTCCCCGCCAGATAACAGGTTGACCAATACATGTTAAATATGTTAAAGAATAAATTAAATACAATATATGTATACATGTCCAAACAATTGTTTTGCTGTACAAAAAGAATCAGACCTTGAAATAGTGTACAATTAGCCTGTGAAGGAAATCCAAAATGCAGGCGGACAAAAACAGAGGGATTGGAAATTCTATGTAGTGGTTCATAGTCATCTCCCAGAGTTCTTTCACTGAGTGTAGCTGGTTCAGTTCATTATTGCTCTATTGGAACTGATTTGGTTCATCTCATTGTTGAAAATGGCCACATCCATCAGAATTGATCATATGATGATTAATTTTTAACAATTCCAATGACAAAAAGCAAATCTTGAAATGCTCTAGAAAAACACTTCAAATAAAGAAAAGAATTCCATTCACTTTTCCCCTAGTTTGGGGTATAGACAATATGCCTCCTACATGGTGTCAGTATCTTTCATTGCATGTTTTTGAGACAGAGCAAAAACAATCCTTTTTCTTTTGTCTTTCTATCTCCCATCATGCTTTCCACTGACAAGGATTAGACCATGAAAATTGCCCTAAAACTCAGGTATCAAGAAAGCAACCCTGATACCTGTAAAAACAGTTTGTACAGCTCTTCTATTACCTTCTTAATTCACTAAATCTCCTGAGATTCATTTGTAAAGTGGGGGAAATACCTTCCTCCAAGCAGAAATGAACCATGACCCAATTTTATAAAAAGTAGATTTTCTAAAATACATGTAAACAGGAAGCACCAGAATTGAAAAGTTTTACTATTTTTTAAAATATGGAGAATCCAGATGTAGATACTATGTTATTATTTTGTCTCATGAGGACTAGATTCTACTGCTGTCAAAATGGAAACTGGTAAAATTTTAATAAAAATAAATAAATAAAAAGGTACCTACTTCTGGCTTATATGTTTGTATGGTTTAGAGCCTTCCTCTCCTGGAACATTCTGCCAAGTTTAAAATGTTATTATTTTCACTATTGTTCATCAGTCAATTTTATAATTATATTTGGGTATAATCTTTGGGGTTGTTTTAATTATCTTTTTTTTTCTTTTTGTCAGGCAATTGGAATTAAGTGATCTCCCCAGAATCATACATATATCATAATCATAACACATGTTAAATATCTGAGCTGAATTTGAATTTAGGTCTTCCTGCCTACAGGGCCAGTGCTCTATTCACTGCACCATCTAGCTGCTCCTGGGTATAATCTTTAAATGAAAGCTCTCATGAAGAGTACTGAATGTGAAAAGGGCTACTGAACTTTAGTTGTTCAAATTGGACAAATTCACACACACACATAAAAAAACCCTAAACTCCAAACATCCTACGTTGGTCCAGATTTCCAGAAAATTCCATAATGCATTACCTTGTTTATGCTAGATTAGAATTTCCAGTTATTTGGAGTAGCCATAAAAATATTGCCTTATACTCTATCTCATATTTACATGACACTCTATACTCTCAGAAAACATCATCTTTCAACTCAGTAAGCACTTAGTAAGTACCAATTGTACAGAGTGCTATTTTAGTCCCTGGGGAGATATAAAATTTAGGGAAAAAATTCTTCCCCTTGTTGGAGTTTAGAGAATAATAAAGGGATAACCCACATGCACAAATAGCTATAAAATACAAAAATACAAGATAAATTCATTAAAGAGATAAACAACGAACTGCTAACTGATGTGGGGTTGGAGAGGAGAAACTTTTGCCAGCAGAATTAGAGATAGCACTTGAGTTGGACCAGAAAGGATGGTTATAAATGCAAAAGGTACAGGGATAGGGGGAGAGAGGCACGGAGGTGGAAAAGTATGAGCCATTGTGGGTGAGAGAGTCGGTGCCACAACAAACGAGAACCAAAACCCCAAAATCATGACTCAAGCCCTGTACCATAAATTTAAGTGCAAAAGAAGCTTAGTTGAGTTTCTTTACAAGGAAGCCCTGCCTGCATAGGCAGAGATACCTCAAATAAACAAAAATACAAAGCTTATAGGGGTTTCTGTTAGGGCAGGAGATGAATTAGGTAAAGAGTACCTCAAGATGAGACCCGGCTATTGTTGGAAGGCTCAAAGGGTAGAAGTAGGACAGGTGATACTTTTTGTTTACATAGGCCTTTTTCTAAGGCTAGTAACAGGAAAGTCTTTCCTTCAGGTTAGCTATGTCTCAGAACTCTCCTAATAGATAGGATTGTCCTTGCAGTTTCAGTAGTAAGAAAAATCAAAGAGCAAGGGCTGCAATATAAACTGGGTCAAGACAGAGGAACTGCAGATGTCTCAGATCCCCACACCAAGTTTTGGGGAAAACCAATAGACCATTTTGGTTAGAACAAAATACAAGTGTGCTAGGCAAAGAGTATTTATGTGGTCAAATCAAGGCAACAAGCATTTATGGAGCACTTTGATATGCCCTGAGTTAAAAGGCAAGGATGCAAAAAAGAATCAAAAAACTATTTCAGCCTCAGGGAGCTTATATTCTAATGGAGGAGACAACATTCAAACAAGTATATCCATATGAGATAATATACAACTTTTTGATCTCAGAGGAAATGCTTGAGGTAGGGAGGGGCTGGATTCAGGGAAAGACCTTTGGCAGAAAGAAAGCTAGAAAAGCAGAAGAGTGCCATATCTACAATGGGCTTTGAAGATCATCTCCAGTCATCTTGATCTATATCTTGTCAATGGAGGGGAAAGTGAGGCAGATAACCTTGAAGAAAGTCCTCCCTCACTTAAATCCAATTCACTTGCATGTCACAGCATCACCTCCCAGAGATCTTGATCCTCTTCAAGGACAAAGGACAAATAACCAGACAAATGTCATATAGAGGAATTATCTCTTTCCTAAAGAGGTAATGGGGAGTCAAAGACAATTTGTAAGCAAAGGAATACCCTGTGCATAATGGAGATGACTCTGGCTAAGATGTGAAGGATAGAATAAAGGAAAGAAAAAATAAACAAAATAAAAAATCTATTAGAAAACTCTTGCAAGAGTCCAGGGGGAGAGGCTATGAGAATCTATTCTAGGTTATAGCTGGGGAAGTGGAAAGAGAAGCTATATGAGAGATGAAGGAGATATTGAGGAGGCAGAAGTCAAAAAATTTTATAACGGATTGAATATGTGAGCTGAGGTACAAGGAAGAGTCAAAGATAATTCCAAGATTTCAAACAAGTGAGATCTGGTGAATGAATGATCATGTTATTAACAGAAATAATGAATTCAAAGTCATAAGGAAGAGCATATGCTGCTCTTCTCTTTCTGTTAGTGGTCCACTGTTCACTGACCCAAAAACTGAGAGATAAGGTGAAAAGAGATTGGGTTATCCTAGTTAAGTCTTTATGAGAAATTATTTTGTATTCTTTTTAAATTAGATTCACATTTCCCCATCAATCACTTGAATATAATTATCTGATGGAACTATCTTTCTGGAAACAATTGTTTCCATAATTTTTTTTGTTGCATTTTATTATATTTGGCCAAATGGCAAATTTATATGCTACACACCCCCACAGCCAGCATTCAGCTGGCATCAATTTGCAAGTTCCAGCATTATCATCTTCCCCCTTACTTGCAAGTATTTTTTCTTCACATTTTGCACACAAATGGCCAGTATAAAACATTGTTCCAGTCAATTGCATAGACTTAGAAAATGCTTTCCTGCATTTGTTATAACATTTCAAATATTTTAGTCATTTAATCTTATTAATATGTACATGCTGTTAGGGGAAGGCCTTAAAGACCAGCATCCTGTACAGGTTTGATTTTGGGACAAAATGAGAAACTCATACGTCACTGAGAAGTTAACAAATGGAGGTTTATCTTGCTTTAATGAAACAAAAATATTCAGAAAAGATACCGTGGCACTTAACATCTATAAATGTGGCCATCTCTTATAGACAGAGTAATGCATCTGGTCAGCAGGGCTGGGTCTGCCAATTTCTGTGGTCTTCTAACAGTCACCACATCTGAAGACCTGATTCTCCTTAGGGGCATGGGAACATTTTCCCCCCTTAGGTGGCTAAGAAGCTGCAGTAGAAGAGACAGAGTCAAAATAGGTCTTAATGTATAGCTTTGTTGCATCTTATGTTGCATGATCCCCACATCATTCCTGTTATCTGGGAGTAGGAAGGAATCATGGGAAACTGTAGTCCCATAATGTATGGTAAGGGCATATGAATTAACAAGTTTCTCTAGGCGGGAATGATGTTGTCCAAAGCCAGTTGTTAAAATTAAGAAAGGATAGATGGGAGCATTAGGGGCATCTAGATGGACAAGTTGGGATATTCAATAATAACCCATTATTCTCACTTCTATAGCTCTCTAAGGTACACAAAGCCCAAATAATCTATAAGCAGTGTGGTATGGTGTAAAGGGCTAGAACTGAGCAGATGCAAGGTAACCAGCACTTAGGGCTAATTACCAATTGGGCAATTCTTTATTAACATATGCTTGGAGAATGACCCTCCCCAACTATTCTGTGCGGACTAGATCTTTGGGTGTGGACAAAGAAGGAAAAGAGAAAGATAGAGGGTCGAGTAGGACAGGCAGGATCATTCTTTTGGCGGTGGAGAGGGAGGAAGGAGGTGTGGAGGTTGTTCGATCCCCTGATGGAGACCCCAAAAGACCAAGAATAAAGACTTTTGCTTATCTTGACTCCGGCTGATTCTAAGATATCCAGGATCACAACAGTATGGTGGGAGGAAAACAACCTCACTGGATTTGGAATCAAATGGACTTGGGTTCATATCCCAACTCTGTCCCCATCTATGTGACCAAGGGCTAGTCTCTTCCCTTAGTGGAACTTCACTCCCTGCATCAGTAAATTGAAGGTGTTTGACTTGACCTCTCAAATTTCTTCCAGCTCTAAATCTAGGATCCACTTTATCAATGGGTATACTGAGGGTCATGGAGGATCAGTGATTTGCTCAAAATTACATAGCTAGTGAAAGGAAAACCAAAGTTCTCTGACAACCAGTCTAGTGTCCTTTATAATGTGCGAGAGGTAAGATTAGGTACCAGAAAGCTTTTAATATCAAGAAGAAATACCACATTTAAAATTTTTTTCATTCTAGATTTCCTAAGCATGCAATACAAAAAAGCAATCATCAAATTTGTTATAGAGACTAATACTTATATAACCAAATTTTCTCTGGATCTGTGCTTTTGTTTCCATCACATTCTGAGCCGTAAGTGGCATTCTTACTCATGTCCATACTATAACTTACCCCACTAGAATCTACCCGAAAAATATAAGATCCTTAAGTACAGAAACCCACTCATTGTTCCAGGAGAGTTCCTAAGACAGAGAAGATAATGACCTGCATGAGACTCCCTTTCGAGGGAGTTTCCTTTTTCCATGACTTCCCTATATCAATAAATTCCAGGTCTGGTCTGCTCTAGTCTTTGGTTAATAGAATCTTTATCTGTAATGTTGTGATGATATTTTTCTTCATCATTCTCTTATCTTACTTAGCAAGTCAATTTAGTGCTGCAGGCATTTAGTAAACTGCTGCAGCTTCAATCTGGCTTATTGTGGTTCCTTGACTACCCTCTTGAAGGCCTCTTACTAACCAGAAAGTAGCTTCCCATCATGCAGACAGATGGGACAGTGTGTGTGTGTGTGTGTGTGTGTGTGTGTGTGTGTCTGTCTGTCTGTCTGTCTGTGTGTAAAACTGTGCAATGTAATGAGATATTTTAAGTACTCCCAAATAAGGGTACCAAAATTCTTCCAAATTATCTCTTCACTCCAAATCTCCATATTCTCAAAATTATAGAAATTATTTTTTTCTTGACTTTTATTAAATCAAAAGATAATTCAGTTAAGCAGCATTTGATCTTATTTGCTCTTTTCAACAGATGACACTAGATTACATCAGCTTCCATTCCTAAAGCTGAAAAGGAATGGCACATTACAACCACACTGTGCTCTAACAAATGTGAAATAGTGTTCTGTAGTTACCGATTTTTAAAGTCCACTTATCGTTCTTTTCAACCAACATCCATGGATCTGCTATGTAAAGCACACTGTGCTAAGAGCTGGCAAAGATAAAAAGATAAACTGGTCCCTGCCTTCAAAGAGCTTCCTATATTCTTGCAGTTGATTAATGGAGCCACAGAAATTTTCAACAAATGTCTTCTCTGTCCCTTTTACCCCAATTCCCATCCCTATCCACATATAAAGACTAAAAGATGATGGTCCAATTAAAAATCTGGGTGGTGTAGTGGTTAGAATGCTGGGCCATTCCTGACAAAAGACTCATTTTCTTAAATTTAAATTCAGCCTCAGATACTTATTAGCTGTGTGATCCTGAGCAAATTATTTAACTACGTTTTTCTCAGTTTCCTCATCTGTAGAGAAAAGGAAATTGCAAACCACTCCAGTATCTGAGCCAAGAAAATGACAAAATGGAGTGATAAAGAATTGGATATTACTGAACAACAAGAATAGTATACCTATATTTTGGGGAGATGACTGAATAAGAAAACACACACACACACCTGCAAAGTACAACTATTCTCTCTACCCATGAACTTTCCATCTTTCATCTCTTCAACTACGCTATGAATTCTTTTTTTCATTTCCTATCCCTCAATGTCTGGACTCCAAATTCCCATTTTATGTCAACCCTTCATCTTTGGCTCAGATCTTGTCTGGTTATGTACTGAAAAGTTGGATACAATTTTGGCTGAAATCATAATGTCTCATTAGTTTTCAGAAGATGTCTCCCTGTCCTATAAATTTTTCTTTTCTTAGTCACGACATAACATGTGGTTTTACTTACTTCAAAAGAGCAACCTTTCAGCTTGTATACAGAATGTGCCACATCTATTCCAAAACACAAAATGTTTTGTTGATTTGTTGAACTTTTTCCTTTTTTTTTGCCTTGTTACTGTCTATCTTTGTGCACAATCTCATTGTTAGAACATAGTTTATTATGCAGAGAAGTCTCTTCTGCAAATGTGTCCCACTTAGAGCTTAGGGGGAATCCACTCTGCATTTTAATGACACAGGCCAAATCCCCCATATAGCAAATAACAATGGAAAAACATCTCTGGAGCTCTAGACTGGATCAAATGAGGTTTTGTTGCCCTAGCCAATGACCCAGGTCTTTATCATGTTCAGCCAGCAGAAGCATAGAATTTCAAAGTTAGATGGGACCACAAAAGCCATCAAAAGCAACTTAGATTTGACCAAAAATGTCATCTCCCTATTATAGGAAGTCACAGGTTTTATTTAGAACAGCTAAAGTTGAGTGAAATGAAATAATTTGGATTTATCAGTAATTAAATCGGAGTTATAATAGGCCTGCCAGTTTATTTTAGAGTTTTTTTTCTGCCACTTTTTGGAATCATCTAATCCCCTTGTTATTTTTTTGAAAATTTTTCTCCTGCCTGATACCTCAGAGATGACTAATGAAAGCTTTAGCTTCCATCTTGATTGGGATCAAGACTCTGATTCTCATAAGTAGAGAGAGCTATAGATGGTTTTCTCTCCCCACTACCTGACAGGATTCTACGCCCAACAAGTGCAGATGGGATACGAACTATAGTTGACACTGAATTTGATGGAATGGTGATCTCTAGAAAGCTGGAGTGACAGACCATAATTAACAGAAATGCTTGCCTCTTTGATAGCAGCTAATTATTCTCAATTAATATGCAACCACTTTTCCAACTGCTTTGGGATCCATTTATTTATTGAATTATGTCTGCAGTGAGATTGGCGTAGCAACTCAACACCTGTTCAACATCTCCATTCTTGTTGTCAGGTAAGTATTTTGAGATGTGCACCTATGACATGTTCTTCCCCAAATATTTCTTAAGAGGACCATGGAGTGGTTCCATTTTATATGTTGTTGTTATTTTGCATTTCCCCTACAGAACCTATAATAAACAATGTAGTTTCCCACAACTAGTGCATCAGAGTTGGATGATACTCACTTGGGCATCTTTGGTTGCTATTCTCTTCCCATTGTGAATGGCCAGACAAAAGATTAATTAATGTCCTTCTTCCAAGATCTACAAATACATTCTATGACTGCATATTGCTTGCTATGATGGCTGTCTTGATGATTTTATGTGATCTTTTAAGCAGCCCACATGTATTATATATCAATTTATGATAGAATATTTTCTTATTGACAGTCTCAGGAAGAGTTCTGAACATACTGTGTGCATTTTGTGGTATCCTATATCCCTCTTTCGCTTTCTGGACATTTGACCACAAGTCTTGCTTTTGGTCTCAAAAGCTATTGTTATCAAGAATGATAAGCCTTATCCACCTACTCGAGAATGTACACTTATGGGATTGACCATCATAGCTTCTAATTCTTTAAAAATAATACTTTACAGATATTGAGAATATCAAGGAAGGTTGGGAATATGGGATTAGTCCTGCATATTCATTAAGTTATGAACAAAAAAATAAATTTAAAAGATAGTTAGTTATGAAATACAGTAAGGATAGCAAATAGACAATCTTCTACACTGGTATCCTCACAATACCCAGAGAATAAAAGGAAGTCACCTATTACACAGGATGGAATCATGATGGAGGATTTCTAAGAGCTCTTAGACAAGAAGGAACATGACATCTAGATGGTGCAATAGATTGAGTGCAAGATTTAGAGTTCAAATTTTGCCTTTGATACCTACTAGCTGTATGACCATGGACAAGTCACTTAATCACTCTAAAAAAAATAAGGGATAGACTTATTCATGTCTTTTACTCCCAATCTGTGATCCTGCAAATCTATGAACATCTACATCAATGAAATCACTGCCTATGGTATCTATGAAAACTAAATATTTTTATCATTGCTTTATCAAAAGTGAATTCACAAAAAAAAGTGAATTCACAACAGAGCATTTCACCATGTTCTGTGTAAGAGAAAGTTTGACATATCATAGAGAAGGTATCCCTCCATTCTGAGAAGCTTCCAGCCTAATTGAGACAAGACAAATGACTGTACCATCATGGACCAGATGAAGCGTATATAACCATATTGAAAATGAGTTTATTTGTGGCACTGAGGGAACTGAGAAATCAGGTTATATAATAGCTATATTAAAGGTTCACAGCCATAAAGGAAATTCTGTGTTTGAGCTCAGCAGCTTCTGAGACTTTATCCAGCTCTAAGAACCTTTTCCTTTCCAACACAGAGGTTAGAATTCTAGAGTCAGCATTTCAGGCATTCAGAACTTTTCTTTTCTCCTGGAATATTCCCTCACCACTACCTTTCCAGATCTCATTTGTCCTACAAAGTTTGGCTTTAGAAATTTAGAACTTTAGAAATTCCTACTAAATTGAGGTGAAGGAAGTTAACTTCCTTCACCTCAATTTAGTAGGAATTTCTAAAGTTCGTACCAAATGTTAGACTGGAGATAAAAAGACTAAGGAAAAAAAAAGCCTCTACCCTCCAGAAGGGCATTCTGCTAGGGGAGGCAATGGGCAGCTAGTGCTGAAGTGAATAGAGCACTTGGACTGGAATACCTTCTTCATAAAGATTCTTCATAAATATAAATCCTACCTCGGATACTTACAAGCTGTGTGACTCTGGGCTAGTCACTTAATCTTGTTTGCCTCAGTTCCTTGTTCATAAAACAGATCAGAGAAGGAAATGGCAAATCAGTATTTCTGCCACAAAACCCCCAAATGAGCCCAGCTAAAATTACTAACTGCAACAAAAGGGAATACAAGAACAATCAGGAGAATGAAAAAAAAGGTTCCTCAAAGAAAGTGGCACATGAGCTGCGCCTTGAAGGAATTCAAAGAGTATTACTCACTACTAAGTGAGGAGGCAAGGAAGCTGCAGCAGCCATGGAGGACAGCCTTTGCAAAAGATCAAAATGAATGTTGAACTTACAGGGCATGACAGGAAGATGTGCTTGAGCAGCCCATATAATTAGCATGGAATAATAGGATGAATATTGGACTCGAAACCTCAAAACCTGTTTTGAGCCCTGCCTCTATCACGTATTACAATAAAGTTGCTAACTTTCTCTTTCCTCAGTTACAAAATGTGGACAAGAATGCCTGTCTCACTTATCTCTTGGGGCTGCTGTAAGAAAATACTGATATAGAATCAAATGAATCCATAATCTCATCAACTTGGATATTTTGTTCCTGAATGCAAATCATGACTCCTCCACTAAGCTGACCTCAGGCAGTCCATCCAATATGCTGGAGACTTTCCTGGATTTCTTTCTAACATTTTCAGGATATTCATGGAATATCTTAGCTATCCATCTGCCTTCTCTCATCCTCAATCCACAACCAATCCATCTTCTCTTCCTAACATCCCTTTCTTTGATGATAACTTTAATTCCTGGTCTTTTTTGGAGTTCTTCATTGCTTATATGTTGCAGCCTGTTTGCACTGTTCACTTATTTCTTCAAATTTTTAAAGGAGCTTCAGCTTTACTGAAGGCAGTCCAATCTCCTATTCAACTCTAGACCCAATTCAGTGTCTTTAGAATCTGTCTTAGGTATACATATTAGAGAAAAGAGGGTTTCTTTTTTTTTTTTTTTATTCATTTTTCCAAATTATCCCCTCCCTCCCTCCACTCCCTCCCCCCGATGGCAGGTAATCCCATACATTTTACATGTGTTACAATATAACCTAGATACAATATATGTGTGTAAATACCATTTTCTTGTTGCACATTAAGTATTAGCTTCCGAAGGTATAAGTAACCTGGGTAGATAGACAGTAGTGCTAACAATTTACATTCGCTTCCCAGTGTTCCTTCTCTGGGTGTAGTTGTTTCTGTCCATCATTGATCAACTGGAAGTGAGTTGGATCTTCTTTATGTTGAAGATTTCCACTTCCATCAGAATACATCCTCATACAGCATTGTTGTTGAAGTGAACAGTGATCTTCTGGTTCTATTCATTTCACTCAGCAACAGTTGATTTAAGTCTCTCCAGGCCTCTCTATATTCCTCCTGCTGGTCATTTCTTACAGAGCAATAATATTCCATAACCTTCATATACCACAATTTACCCAACCATTCTCCAATTGATGGACATCCATTCAACTTCCAGTTTCTAGCTACAACAAAAAGAGCTGCCACAAACATTTTGGCACATACAGGTGAGGGTTTCTTTTTTAATAGGTATCTTTTATTTTAACATCACCTACATTTTCCAATGTCTCTCCATTCACCCTTCCTAGAATAACTTCCCTGAGAACAAATAATAAAAAAGTTGAGCAAAACTGATATATCAATTTAGTGGGGGCAGCTAGGTGGCACAGTGGGTAGAGCACCAGCCCTGAAGTCAAGAAGACCTGAGTTCAAATCTGAGGTAAAACACTTAACACTTCCTAGCTGTGTGACCCTGGGCAAGTCACTTAACCCCAATTACCTCAGCCCCAAAAAAATTTTAATTAAAAAATAAAATAAAACGATATAAACCTTCTAATTCCATAGTTCCCCACCTCTGGGAGAAGAGAGGATTGTCCTTTAAGATCACTCTGACAACTTTCTTAAGCAATTCTAGGCACTAGCGGTCAATCAAATGTTCAGGTCAATGATCCTCTTAACATCAAGAATTTCTAATAATCCTCCTCAATATGCACATAAGCAATGTGCACTTTCATATTATGGGTAAGGATTTGCTTAAATTTATTTCCTGATCAACTGCCCTTACAAATCCAGAACTACCTATTGAGCCCTGAGCAAAACACATCAAGATCTTATTCAGCAGAATTCAGAAAAATCTGCTGGTAATCTTTTTCTATTCATGGTTATAGAATCTCAGGAGTAGAAGAAATCTTATAAGTCATCTAAGTGAACATAACCAGCACCTGAACAAGAATCCTCACTATAGCTTACCACCTACTTCCTGGACAGCACATCCCACCACCAGAGAACCCAGAAAGGTTTGCCTGCCTACTACCATTCACATTCTGCCAGTACTCAACCCCTACTACATGACTTCTCTGCTTATCTGTCCTAGCTGCTAAACAACACTAGAGAAAAATCACACGACTGTGCCGAGTCCACTATAAATTCGTGATGCTAATATGAGCCTGACTCTATTCCTCCATTGCAAAACTTTTATTCTTTCCTTTTGAATCTTCCATTCCTCTAAGAAAATGTTCCAGATGTTCTTTTTAAATCAATATCTCCTTCACCCTCTTCTCACTCTCACCTCCTACTTTACTGAGAAAATAGAGTATCTGGCATAAGATCCCTCTTTTTTCCTACTCCATAGCTCAAGATGCCTCTCCTTCAAGAACTTGCTTCTTTAATCATTCCTTTTCTCATCTTTTAATTTCTACTTACTAAATTGTCACTCTACTCTCTAAAACTATGATATCCTTAAAAAGCCTACACATAGTCCTACAGTCTCCCCACCCCCAAACCTAATCTATTGCTTACATCTCTTTATTTTTCACTGCCAAAGTCTTAGGGGAAAAAAAAAGCCTCTTCACTCACTACCATGTCACCCACTCAATTCTTTACCCCTTGCAATCTGGCTCCTAACTTCACGCAACTGAAACTACTAACTATCAATTTTTTTTTTTTAATTAAAGCTTTTTATTTTCAAAACATATGCATGGGCACTTTTTCAACATTGATCCTTGCAAAGCCTTCTGTTCCAAATTATTCCCTCCTTCCCCCACCCCCTCCCCTAGATGGCAGTTAGTCCAATTCATTAAATATGTTAAATCCAATATATGTACACATATTTATATAGTTTTCTTGTTGCACAAGAAAAATCGGATCAAGAAGGAAAAAAAACTGGGAAAGAAAACAAAATGCAAGCAAACAACAACAGAAAGAGTGACAATGCTATGTTGTGATCCACACTCTGTTCTACAATTCTCTCTCTGGGTATAGATGGCTCTCTTCATCACTGAACTGGTTTGAATCTTCTCAATTGTTGAAGAGAGCCACGTCCATCAGAATTAATCATGTACAATGATCTCCTGGTCCTGCTCATTTCACTCAGCATCAGTTCATGTAAGTCTCTCCAGGCCTCTCTGTATTCCTCCTGCTGGTCATTTCTTACAGAACAATAATATTCCATAACATTCATATACCATAATTTACCCAACCATTCTCCAACTGATAGGCATCCATTCACTAACTATCAAATTTAACAGCCTTTTCTTATAAGGCTCTCAACCTTCTTAGCTTCTTTGCAGCTTTTGATACACTAAACTGCCTCCTTCTTCTGAGACACAGATCTTCTGGTTTTTCTTCTGAGTCTTCATTGCTGTATCACCATTCATCTCCTATATCCTTAACATGGGTATCCAAGAACTCTACCCAGGAACCTCTGTACTCTCTCTCTTAAAGTTTCCATCAGTTCTCATAGATTCAAGCATCATCTTTTAAAACTTTCTTTTACATTTGTTTTTAAAACTTTGAATTCTAGATTCTCTTTATCCCCACCCCAGCCTCATTAATAAAGCACATGTGAAGTTATGTAAAATATTTCTTTAAAAGTCATGTTGTGAAAGAAAATATGGATTTTGCCCCTAAAAAAGCCCTCAAGAAAGAGAAAGACAGAGAGAGAGAAAGACACACAGAGAGAATGCTTCAATTGTATTCAAACACAATCAGTTTTTTCTCTAGGTATGAATAGTATTTTTCATTATAAATCTTTCAGAGTAATCTTGAATCATTGTATTGATGAAAATAGCAAAGTCATTCACAGCTGATCTTCCCAGAATATTGCTATTACTTTGTACATGGTACATTTCACTTTGCTCAAGTTCATATGTGTCTTTCCAGGTTTTGGTGAGAGCACCCTGCTCATCATTTTCCATAGAACAATGATATTCCATCATAATCATATGCCACAGTTTATTCAGTCATTCCCCAAATGATGGGCATCCCCTCAGTTTTCAATTTTTCTTTATATAAATATTTTGATTCAAGCATCATCTGGATGCAGCTGGCCTTCAAGTCTTAACCTCATGACTCTGCCCTCTCCTGGACTTCAATCCATCATTATCAGCTCTATGGTAGTTATCTCCACTTACCACTTATGTACTTACAGATATGTGAACCTCAACATGCCCCTAATGGAATTATTTTATTCCTCCCAAACCTGGACCTCTTCTAAACTTCTTTGCTTTCATTAAAGACATTACCATCCTCCTGATCATCCAGCTTCATAATCTGAGTCATCTCCAACTCTTCCCTCTCCCATACTCTCTATACCAAAATGAAAGTCTTCCCTGACTCCCTCCTAAGTGCTATCTCCCTTAATTTTCCCTGTACCATAGTTGTTTGTATCCATATTATTAACCTGCCCTTCTCCTTTAGAATATAAGATCCCCAAGAAAAAAAGACTGTTTTATTGATGTCATTGTAGCACAGTAGGGGACACTAGGTTTGTTCAATTTCATTGAACCAGAATCTGTCTGCAGCTTCCACCCAATACTCCAGGACCAGGCAAGACAAGTCTGACCACTCTTTCACAGATCAGCCCTTCAAAGGCTAAAAATGCTCAGTCTTTCAGTGTAAATCTTTAACTTGTAATTTTGGGATTTTACTTTGGATGGTCTAAACTTTACCCCCAATACAAATTAAGTAGTTGGATGTTTCTGCTTATCTTATCCACATTTCTATTTAGTAGAATTTATTTTCCTGGATTTTTTTTTTTTAGGGCAGACTGGGAGGGGAATCTATTTACAGGCAGAATTTATTTAAAATTTGCTTTATAAGAAAAATTTAATCATCCAATCAACAAAGATTGGTACTATACGCCAGGCACTGAGGATGTCAAGAAAAAAACAAAACAGTGCTTGCCTTCAAGGAGCTTCCTTCTTATGATAAATAAAACAAGAAAGAAAGGCTAAGAGAGTCACGGAGCTGTCCAAAGTTAATGAAGTTTTTTTTTCATTAAAAATTTTTTCTGCTTCCTTGAAGAAGGGAGAGGCTATGTAGGTAGTTCACTACATAGTACAGCAGGATTTTTCAAAATATTGGTTAGTTTTGCCAAGTTTTCTTCCCATCTTTTTTTTTTTTTTTCTTAAATCATAAGGAATGGTTATCTTGGAGGTGTTGGGGAAAGAATACATTGGGAAATGCTGGGAATATCAAAATAGAAAATATCAAGAATTATTTCCTAATAAATACATTACAAGAGACACAATCCTGGCATATAACAGTCAAGGATGAGAAAGAGCTTTTTTAGGCACTGCTCCAAAGTCTACAGTTCCACTAAGTGTTTTTTTGTTTTTAGTTTTTTAATCAAAGTTTCCAGACTCTCTAAGGCATCTCCATGGGATAAGGCGTTTAAAGAGACTTTGGGGGAAAGTCTTCTTATTCATAGGGATCCAAAAAGCTTTCTTCCCTTTCTTCAATCAGTCCCATTCCTAGCTTTGTGGGGACCATCGCCAGTCGTCCTGACTGTCACTGGAGTCTGCTGACTCTGGAGAAGAGTAAGGAAGATGCCTTTGGAAAGGTCTACCTCACTTAAATTCAATTATTCACAAGTCAAGTCATAATGCTGCTGATGTCATGGGTCCTCTGAGGATGAAGGGCGCACAACAAACAGCCCTGTCATAGCTTTCACATCACTGTGATTTAGGATTTTAAAGGGCAGCAAGATCTGTTCTGCTGGTTCAGCATGGGGGGGAAAATTACTTTGATTTGTCACTCTGGATAAATTCCTTAACTTCTTGGAGATTCAGTTTTTTTTATCTGTGATCCTATGACCGGATGGCATCTATAATCAGAGAGAGAGAGAGAGAGAGAGAGAGAGAGAGAGAGAGAGAGAGAGAGAGAGAGAGAGAGAGAAAGAGAGAGAGAGAGAGATGGGGGATGGAGGAAAGAAGAGAGACAAAGAGACAGAGCCACTTCTAAGCCATTTTCTGTTGGTTTTTCTGGGGTCAGTTTTTTTTTTTTTTTATTTGTTCTGTCTTCACTAGCCATCCTAGATTTAAAGATTAAAAACTTACCACTTTTTCAATCACCTAGTACTGCTGCATCTCTTCTAAAGGGCATTTGCCCATCTCTGAGACACAACAAAACCTTGTTCACCTTCTTTTCACATGAAATCCATCTCCACTTTGACTTGAATTCTTGTTTTAATCATTGCACCATCAAATGCCCCATCACCCAGACCCCCAAGCTTGGTGTTATTCTCAGTTCTTTAGGCTCACTCAAACCCCCACTAATCTAATCCATTTACAAATATTGTTCAAAACATCTTACTTCTAGGTACCCTCTCCCCTCAGCCACCACCTGAGGTCAGGCCTTCATCACTCTCTCTTGGACTTCTACCATAGTCTTCTCCCTGGTCTCCCTGCCTCAGATCCACTCAAAGACCAAGGTGATCTTCTTAAAGCTCAGGTCAAACCACGTCACCCCCCTCACTCGCTCAGGGAATCTTAGTGGCTCCCTATGATCTCCAGATTCCATTTCAAATTCCTCTGGGGTCATTCAAAGCTCTTCACAGGCTGGCCCCTTCCTCCTTCCTAGTCGTCTTATACTTTATTGTTCTGCATGTGCTCTGGCCAACTGGACATACCGAGTGTGCAACATGCAATCCTCCCCTCTGCATATATGACTGTTCCCTGTGCTTGGAATGATCTGTCCCCTCACCTCTGATTTCCTTTTTTTAAATGAAGTAAGTTTATTTATTTTTAATACACTTTGCTTTAAGAATCATGTTGGGAGAGGAAAATCAGAACAAAAGGGAAAAACCATGGGAGAGATGAAAAAAAAAACCAAAAACAGAAAAAAAAAAGTAAACATAGCATGTGATGATTTAATTTAGTTTCCTTAGCTTTTTTTTTTTTTTTTTTTTTTTTTTTTTTTTTAATTTTCTGGATACAGATGGTATTTTCTGTCCAAAGTCTATTGGGATTGGTTTGGATGTCTGATTTCCTTGAAGATTCATTTCAGATCCTACTTTTTGCAAGAGGACTTTCCCATTTCCCCCCTTTCTCAGTAGAGGCTACTGCTTTACTCCAGGGGATTACCTTCGATTTAGTCTGTTCATACTCTACATATGTCAACTATTAATTACTTATAGTCCTTATTATTATAATAAATATTTGTTGACTGACTCATTGATCCACACTTGTGGTAACTCTATCCAGGGCCAGCCCCAGGTCCCTAATCCAAGTAATATTCATATGGTTATGTAGTGTTGGTGACCAAGCCAAATCTGGCCCCCAGATCTCCTAAACTCCTAGTTCTATGTTTTTGTTTTTGTTTTTCTTTCTGTTCTTTCATGTTCCTTCTTCATTTGGCATTTAGACCTCCAGCTAAAAGGTTTTCCAAGCACAGTCTATCAGATACTCCATTGATTTCCCCTGGATAAAATCCAATCATAGATTGTTTTTGGAATACCACGGGTACTTAACCTTCTGTTTCCATTTTTTAAAAGAGCCAAGCAATTTGCATGTTTATCACTGGGGCAAATAACATTGATTACATGTTATGGTAAAAGCATCATTACACACAGTCCAGCACCACGAACAACAGAAAAGTCTCCCTTAGGAGTCTTTTGCAGGAAACAATTGCAACTTCCTTGAAGAACCTGAATTTCCCAGCTCTACCACTTACACTTTCCCAGGTTGTATGTATGTGTGTGCATATATGTATATGTTTATGTACATTTGTGTATTATTTTTGTGACAGCTAGGTGATACAGTGGATAGAGAGCACTTGGACTTGGAGTCAGGAGACTTCTTGAGGTCCAATCTGGTCTCATACATTTACTAGCTGTGTGATCCTGGACAAGTCACTGAGCATATTTGTCTCCCTTTCCTCAGGTGTAAAATGAGCTAAAGATGGAAGTGACAAACCATTCCAGTTTCTTTGTCAAGAAAGCCACAAATGGGTCACAAAGAAAATGACATGATTGAAACAGCTGAACAAAATACATGTGTGTACATACACATATAGGTAGATGATGTTGATATAGATATGTATATTTATAGATGGATATATATGTATACTATATATGTATGCAGTACACATGACTTCCACAATGGAACTATAAAGAACAACATGACAGAAGCATGACTTTGAGCCTAATAAAATTATAATGACCAAGATTGGCCCAGGAGAAGAGATGATAAATATAGTTTTCTTGCCATTCTTTATATGGGAGAAGTATGTTGTGTCAGATATTATATATACTAGCAGTTTGAGTTGATGCAATGATCAGTTTTTTCTCTCTCTCCCTACAAGGGATTGACTTGCCAGGTAAAGGAATATATTTTGAAAAAAGGATACCATAAAAACAAAATATATGAATAAAACCAATTTTTCTAAGGAATTAATTATGCAAATATTCAAATGCATTATTGTTTCTGACAGATGAGATGTGAAGGGTTCCCTCCCACATCTGGTCTCTGTGTCTTGATAATTTCAAGAAGACAGTCACCTGCACTGAGACTGCAGAACGCAGACAGAGCAGCCACTTGCCAGAGACAAAACAGCTCAGACTCTGAGTTCCTGAGGTTTTTTTTTCCAGTCTCAGTTAGTACTTTAATGCCATTTTAATATGTGGTGGCTTTATTTGGTATCTAATGAAACCAACAGAGCGTGAAAACAGGCACACGAATTGGGAAGATAATGAGTTGGTGAACGGCTGCTGCTCGTGGGCCTGAATGAGGTCCAGTGCTTAAGGTAGAAAGAATAAACTGTTTCAGAAGAGGTTTTCATTAGCTTCATTAGAATGGTCATCAAATGAATGATTTCATAACGAATCTAATTAACCAAAGAATGTGCAAGAATGGCATATTCTTCCTGCTAATTGGGTCCTTGGATACTAAGGCTTATACAGGCACCTAAGAAATTCAGGGCCGGATAAACCCAAAAGGAAACTTGTGGGTGGGAAATACAGTAGCATTTTAAAAGGTTTTTATGATAAAATTATCTAACACGAGATAAAAAACTTCCATATTCATGGACAGAATGGTCTCACAACATTTGGAAGATTTATTTTCAAGTATTATAATGGAATTCAGATATTACCAGATTTTTGAAACTACTTTCTTTAAAGAACTGCTTTAGTCTTTTTGTAGTGGCAAGGAATTGGAAGTTGAGTGGATATCCTGTTAGTTGGGAGAATGGTTGAATAAGTTGTGGTAGATGAAGGTAATTATTCTATAAGAAATGATGAGCAGGTTGATTTCAGGAAAGCCTTGAAAGACTGACATGAACTGATGCTGAGTGATGTGAGCAGAAGAACCAGGAGAACATTGTACATAGTAACAAGATTAAGTGATCAACTTCTCAACAATGTGGTGGCTTCATATTTAACCTGTATTGGATTGCTTATTGTCTTGAGTGGGGAGAAAAATTTGAAACAAGGTTTTGCAGAGAGGAATGTTGGACACTATCTTTGCATGTGTTTGGGAAGATGAAAATACTATTTAAAAAAATAAAATAAATAGAAAAAAAAAACAAAACAAGGCAATCCCAATAGACTTGAAATGGAAAATGCCAATTGTATCCAGAGATATTGAATGTGGATTGAAGCATGGTATTTTCACCTTTTTGTTTGTTTGTTTTTGTTTTTTTTCTTTTGGTCTGACTTTTCTTGCATAACATGAGAAATATGGAAATATGTTCAAAAGGATTGCACATATTTAACCTATATCAGATTGCTTGCTGTCTTTTGGAGGAGGGAGATAAAGGAGAGAAAGAGAAATTTAAAACACAAAATTTTACAAAAATGTATGTTGAAAACTATCTTCACATGTATTTGGGGGGAAAATAAAAAATACCATTGAATTAAATAAAATAAAAAATTTCTTTGGATGGATATTAGAAAGTCAAAAAGAAATGTTATATAGTGCTTTCTTTATCCATTAAGAGAAAAAAAAAGTATGGCTGCAAATACAGGAACTATGTGCTTTTCTCTCTTTTTCTTTCTCTCTAGATCTCCACTTTACATAAACTTTTTTTCCCCCTGAGGCAATTGGGGTTAAGTGACTTGCCCAGGGTCACACAGCCAGGAAGTGTTAAGTGTCTGAGACTAGATTTGAACTCAGGTCCTCCTGACTTCAGGGCTGGTGCTCTATCCACTGAGCAATCTAGCTACCCCTTTACATAAACTTTTGATCTAATTAACTTTTCCCTCCTTTGAATTAAGAAGTAAGCCCATGGTCAAGCCATTGCTTAAAAAAAAGAACACCCCTAAACTTTGCTTCAAATATGTCTGAAAAAAATCTCTATGTAAGCCATATATGGAACTGAAACAAATATGCAAAACCAAAAATCACTTAAATTCTCTGGGTCTCAATATCCTTATCTGTAAAATGGGATGATTATATGCGTAGCACATATTTCATAAGGCTGTAGTGAGACTTAAATGAAATGATATATATGATATCATGATCCAGAAATCCCACCACTGGCCGTATACCACAAGAAAGAACTGTCCCACATATACCAAAATATTTATAGCAGCATTTATTTTTATGCAATAGGAAAAAACTCTTGCAAATAAAATTAATCTCCATCAACTAGAGAATTTCTGAACAAATTTTGGTGTATGAATGTCTTTTTTAGATGGGACTTATAACTTGGCCTGGAAAATCTCAGCAAGTAAACTCCCTTTAATAATGCAGATTGGTACCTGTTCCGAAACTAGCTAGAGGAGTAGAGACTTATGGACCTGAAAAGCTGCATACACTGTTAGAAGGATCATTTTGTAAGTCAGTTTTACTTCACTGTTTTACTTTGGGGCATCTAGGTGATATAGGAGATTGTTTGAATGAGGGTCAGAAAAATCTGAATTTGAATTCCGCCTCATCTGAACTCTGCCTTATCTAGATAATTTTTGGCAAATTTCTCTCTGCCTCAATTTTCTTTCCATAAAATGGGGATAATAAAAGTACCTGCTTTGTAGGATTGTTGTAAGGACCTAATGAGATAACATGAGATGTCCCCAAAGTCTTAGTTTAGTTTCAAGCTACTTTGAGGGTACCTTGTACACATAAAGGACTTGAAAGTATTCCATAAATGCTAAATATTATTATTGTTATTATAATTAAGATTTCAGTAGTAAAGAGCAGTTTGGAGTAAATGATTTTGGTGTAAAAAACAAAAATATTAGCAAGACATTTTTAAAAATGATATAAAGACATAGCACAAATGTATTACCTCTTGATAAGTGCTAAATGGTAAAAAACAAATAACAACAACAAACAAACCGTGAACAAAAACAAACAAAATTCTTTGTGATGATCAAATCCTGATGAAGATTGAGATGAATTACTGCATAGTCTTCTCTTCTTACCTTGGGGTAGGGGAAGACAGAAAAGAGGGGGATGAAGGGAAAGACTTAATAAAACCCCAAACCTTCAGATAACAAGAGACAGCCCTCTCACATCTTAACAAAACATCCTGAAAGTACCCTTTTCCTAGGCTTTTCTAATAGGGAAAAAACCTGGATGGCTTTTTGCTTTTAGCATCTCCCCTAAAATCCTGGCTTATCAATGGCATTAAAAATCTATCAGTTTTGGTCTATTCTAGGCAAAGATCTCTGGCTCCATTTCAAACTGACCTGTTTCAATATCTTTAATACCCAGGCTCTAAAACAGGACTTCTGGATAATTCTAGGATTTAAGCCACGAGTTCAGCAGAATACTGGCAATCAAGAACCTCAAAGATTTTGAAAATGAAGGCAGAGCTATCAGGACCCATAGGCTGAGTGAAAACAATTTGGGAGCATAGACCTGCATGAGAGTTTAAAAGACAACTCTATCCCTACTACCTTTAATGTGTCTGTCTTGCTATAGCTTAATACTGTCTCTTTGGGCTTAGTTAGTTGGAGCAAGGAGCTAGAGAAGGGAGGTGGGAGAAGGGAAGGAAATGAAAAGAAATCCTTAAAGATTGACCCAAATACAGTCTGCTTTTCAATGCTAAAAGCTCCAACCAGGAGTCCAGAGTCATTTGCACAGTGCACAGGTCCTTTCTTAACATTAAAAAAAAAGAAACCCCTATGCAGAGTGTATATATCTTTCTCTTTGTGATTTTTAGAATCAGAAAAGGCCATTTAGTCCATCACTCTTTTTTTTTTTTTTTAGATGAAGAAACTAAGATCCAAGGAGCAAGAAATTACTCACTCAAAGACATTAGCTGCAGAGCTAGAACCACAAATCAAATCTCCAAGTGCTCTTCTCCAATCTTTCTTCAGAAATAAAAGAATATACTCTTGGTCTCTCTGCCCATCTCTCCTTAGTCATTAAGGTGATTTTCCCCCTTTTTTCTTAACAATAGCCTTTTATCTTCAAAATACATGCAAAAATAGTTTTCAGCATTCACCTTTGCAGAATCTTGTGTTCCAATTTTTTCATCCCCCCCTTCCCCTCTCCTTCCCCTAGACAACAAATACTCCAATATATGTTAAACATGTTCAATTCTTCTATACATTTTCCCATATTCATCAAACTGTACAAGAAAAATCAGATCAAAAAGAAAAAAAAAAAAAAACAAGGAGGAAAAAAAAGCTAGCAATCAACAACAAAAAAGGTGAAAATACTATGTTGTGATACACATTCAGTCCCCACAGTCCTTTTTCTGGATATAGATGGATCTCTCCAAGTGATTTTCCTAAAGAGCAGTCTGACCATGTTCTGACTATTCAATCAATTCCAGCATCTTTGTCACTTCCAGAATCAAATGCAAAACCTTCTGTGTGGTATTCAAAGCCTTCCTAACCTGGTCACTTCTTACTTTTCCATTTTCTCCAACCATTTACTCTGTGATCCAAATACAATCCTCTGTGATTTGTTGAACCTAACACTGTCTCTTGATTCATTTTCTGGGCTTCTTACTGGATGCTCCTCAAGTGTTGAACTCTCTTCCTCGCCATCTCTACCTCCTGGCTTCCCTTGCTTCTTTCCAGTCCCAGCTAAATCCTGCTTTCTACAAAAAACCTTACCAAACTCCCCTTCTCTCTGATGATTTTTTCTTGCTTTTCTTTTTATCTTGCATATACTTTATATGTACGTAGTTGTTGGTGTGTTGGTTTTATCGTTGGATTTTGAACTTCTTGGAAGCTGAAACCAGTTTCTTTTGCCTTTGTACATGGCACAGTGCCTGGCACATAGTGAGTACTTAAATGCTTATTGTCTTGACTTGATACTGGGGACAGGGGCAGGGGACTCCCACTATGAGAACTCACTCTACCAGTGATGATCGTAAAGTATATTAAAGTATAAGTGTCCAAAGGAGTTTTCTCATAAGTCACATGATTTGCCCAGGATTAAGCAAGAAATGTCAAAGGTGGGATTAAAATCTAAGGCTCTCTAACTCCAAACCCATATCTTATCATGCTTCTTCTTTACCCAGTCCAAGAAATAAAATTATATGAGCAAACCTACAATTTGATTTGAATTTAAAGAACAGAGACATGATCAAAGGGTTAACTCCTCAACATGCCAGTTTCTCATGTTAAAGGGAAATTGGAACACTGTCTTCTCTCTTGGAGCTGGAAACCAGAAGACCAGGATCTCTTTTCTCTCTAGTTCTCATCAACCCCACTCTTCATACAAGCATGGAGCACCAAGCAATCAGTCTCCACCAAGGAGGATAGCAGTGTATCAATAGGCTTTGAGGTTTGGGTTACATGTATAAAAAGTGACTTCAACTGAGCTATCTTGTGCTAGCTTCTAAATACAATCAATTTCATTCCAATACATCTACTTTGGAAAAAAGGATTGTGACGGTTCTCTCCCAGTCCTTGACTTGTCGATGGGACATCTGAGGAGATGATGTCTCAGTACAGTGTTGGAGTTACAACCCTTGAGCTGCTCATCTTTCTACTTTTCCTCAAGAGTAATTACCCTTGAGTGGAATGGTTGCCTTTATTTGAAGGAGAATTCCAAATTTACTCTCATTGTAGATGCAATGATCCAGGAATCCACAAGGCATGATGGATCTCTGTGTAAACTGAGGAATTCAAACCAGATGGATTCTAAAGTTCCCTTCAGTTGTAAATCCTATGACGTCACAAAATGCTGCTAAATGAATGAAACACAATTATGAGAAGGAAGGAAGGATGAACTAAAAGAAGGAAGAGCAGAAGGAAAAAAGGAAGAAGAGAAAGAAGGAAGGAAGAAAGGAAGGGAGAGAAGGAGAGAGAGAAGAAGCGAGTAAGAAAGAAAGGAGAGAAAGGAAGAAAGGAAAGCAGAAGGGAGGAAAAAAGAAAGAAGGAAAGAGGGAAAGAAGGAAAGAAAGAAGGAAGAAAGAAAGGAAGGAAGGAGGAAAAGAAGGGAGGAAGAAAGAAAATGTTCATTTCTTCCTCATCTTTGTTTAATGATTTGGGATCATGTTATTCCCAGAACATCTTATTAATTTTACACATCAAATATTTTTAAAGTTATCTCCAAATAAACATTGTTTTCAGTGATATCTTCATAAGATAAGAAATAAATGTACTGAACATTAAATTTATGGGATGATAGTGGAGATAGACACAGTGAGCTGTCCCACATATATCAAACAACCCCCTGAAATCTTCCAAACAGATCTAGAAAATATGATAAACCAAATTCTGATGTGGAATTCCAATTAAAAAAAATACTTGAAAGTCATTTTTTGCACCCTAGGTCAACAGACAGAGAAGCCTGCAAACCCTAACAGCTGGGTCATTCACTTCCTACTTCCATATCATAGATCCCTGAGGAAGAAACCTGTACTTAACCAAGGTGAGAAGTGGTAGTAGTTCTGTTATGTTGATGATTTTTAGAGAAAAATAGAAAAAGAAAAGAAGAGGATTATACTAGGGGGCAGGAATAAGGGAAAGGGAGATCAGGAGAAATTATCTTCATAATCAGAATGGGCAAATAAGCAATTATAGGATTGGGGAGAGGAGGAATGGCTGATAACTTGATGCTCATTCTCATCAGAATACTCAAATAAGGAAAAATACTATACGCACAGAAATCTGGATACAAAAACATATTTCACTCGACAGAGAACTCGGAAGGAAAAGGGAGAAAGTAGAAGAGGGAACTAGAAGAAGGGGAGATTAAAGAAGAAAATAGTCCCAAACAAAATAAATTTTAAGGATGTAGAAATGTATTTATAGCTCTTTTTGAGATGTCAATAATAAGGAATCTGGATGGATGCCCATAAATGGGTAATGTACTAAAAGAAATGATGAAGGGGATGGCTTCAGAGAAACCTAAATAAATGAATATGGACTGGTATAAAGTGAAGTAAGCAGAACCAGGAGAGCAAATTACACATTGACAACAATATTAGAAAGACAAACAACTTTAAAAGATTCAGGTAATCTGATTGGCATGATGACCAACCATAATTCCTACTGATAATGAAGTATACTGTCTCCTTCCTAAGTGAGGGGCGAAGGACTCAGAGTACCAAAGGAGAAATATTTTTTTAAGATGACCAATGTAGAAATTTGCTTTCCTTATTATAGGTATTTGCAACAGAAATTTTATTTTTCTTTCATTCTCAGTGGTAGAGTGATAAAGAAGGAGTGAGAAGAAGAGTAGATGAATTTTTCCTTGTTGAAAAAATTTATTTTTTTAAATAAGAAAAAAACATTAACTTTATGGACATATGATAATATGAAGTTTCTATTTATTAAGCTGTCACTTGAAGTCCAGAAAATTTCCCAATTGCATTAATTAAAAAAGGAAAATTTAATATAGACTTATAAACAAGAAAAAAATCAATTCCCCAATTTCCATCTTAAATGTTCTCATGAACTGAAATTCAATTGTCTGTTTAGATTCAGATATGTGATTTCATCCATGTAGGAAACTCTTAGGTAGAAACTCTATACTAGAGCAGATCAGTAATTTGCTTGTAATTTAAAATTTTAGTAAGTTGCTTTTATTTAGTAATTGAGCTTTCTACACTCACAAATCCTAGAATCAAGGAAACTCAAAGTTCGAACCCTTATATTGAACAAGAATCCTTTCTACACATATCCAAAAAGTAGTTAGTCTTTGACCTGAAGAATGATAAAGAACCACCCGGCAGCTCCTGAAGTCATCCAACAGTTCTAATTGTTAAGAGATTAAGCATTTAAAGCCCTTCACCTACCTTTCCAGGTTTATTGAACATTGCTTCCTTTCACTCACTCTATGGCCAAGGCAAACATCTAGCTGGTAGTTCCTCAGACATGGGATTCCAACTCCAGCGGGTCCCCAGTGACTGGGATGCTCTCCCTCCTCTTGGAAGCTTTCATTGCTAGTTCTGTTCAAACACGTACCTGAGTTCTCAGGCCAGTACCACTTTGCAGCATCCCTGTCTGTCATTACCCGAAGGGCCTTCCTTTAAAAAAAAATTTGTGGACTTGATAGACATCAGTAGACATGAATATTTCCAGATACAAAAAAGAGGAAAAGAAAATTGCATACAAAACAGTGAATTTTTACCACTCAAGTTTTTTGTTTTGTTTAAAATATATGTTATAGGAGGGGTAGCTAGATGGTGAAATGGATAGAGCATTGCTCTTTTTTTTAAATTATAGCTTTTTATTGACAAAACATAAGCATGGGTAATTTTTCAGCATTGACCCTTGCAAACACTTCTGTTCTAACTTTTCTCCTCCTTGCCTCTACCCCCTTCCCTAGATGGCAGATAGTCCCATACATGTTAAATATGTTAAAGTATATGTTAAATACAATATATGTATCCATATTTATACAGTTGTCTTGTTATACAAGAAAAATCAGATTTAGAAAGAAGGTAAAAATAACCTGGGAAGAAAAACAAAAATGTAAGCAAACAATACCAGAAAGAGTGTAAATGCTATGTTTTGGTCCACACTCATTTCCCAGTGTTTTTTCATTGTGTGTATTGGTTCTGTTCATTACTGATCAATTGGAACTGATTTGGTTCATCTCATTGTTGAAAATGGCCACGTCCATCAGAATTGATCATCATACAGTATTGTTGTTGAAGTATATAATGATCTCCTGGTCCTGCTCATTTCACTCAGCATCACTTCATGTAAGTCTCTCCAGGCCTTCCTGAAATTATCCCTCTGGTCATTTCTTACAGAACAGTAATATTCCATAATATTCATATACCACAATTTATTCAGCCAATCTCCAATTGATGGGCATCCACTCAGTTTCCAGTTTCTGGCCACCACAAACATTCTTGCACATACAGGTCCCTTTCCCTTCTTTAAGATCTCTTTAGGACATAAGCCCAATCGTAACACTACTAAGTCAAAGGGTATGCACAGTTTGATAACTTTTTGAGCATAGTTCCAAATCATTCTCCAGAATGGTTGGATTCTTTCACAACTCCACCAGCAATGTACTAGTGTCCCAGTTTTCCCACATCCCCTCCAACATTCATCATTATTTGTTCCTGTCATCTTAGCCAATCTAACAGGTGTGTATTGGTATCTCAGAGTTGTCTTAATTTGCATTTCTCTGATTAATAATGACTTGGAGCATTTTTTCATATGAGTGGAAATAGTTTCAATTTCTTCATCTGAGAATTGTCTGTTCATATCCTTTGACCATTTATCAATTGGAGAATGGCTTGTTTTCTTTATAAATTAGAGTCAGTTCTCTATATATTTTGGAAATGAGGCCTTTATCTGAACCTTTGACTGTAAAAATGTTTTCCCAGTTTATTGCTTCCCTCCTAATCTTGTCGAGCATTGGTCTTGAAGCCAGGAGAACCTGAGTTCAAATCCAGCCTCAAACACTTAATACTTCCTAGCTGGGTGACCTTGGACAAGTCACAACCCCAAAAGTCTCAGAAAACAATAAATATGTTATAAAGAATGGGTCAGGTGGGACAATGAGCCAATGATGGCTCAGTCTTCAATATCTCAATGGAGGCTTGACCCAAGTTCTATTTCACAGAAGACACAAGTATCTTCCAACTGTTTCCTGTCCACTGATTTTATTGTGACAAAAAGTTCTTTAATTAGTTACTGAGCCAGAACTGGGGGGAGAAGGGAATCAGAGATGAATTTTTTTCTTCTTCCCTGATGGCAAGTGAAGCAAGACTTTCTGTGGAACCTCCAGGATGGGAGGGGGAGTGGGAGAGCCTTCAAGCTCTCTCTCCTATCCAGCTATTATGTTTCCATGAATGTATGGCATTTTTGTTTCTTGTATCTTTGCTTTCCTGATTTTGAATGAGTGAAACTGATACCTGCAGAAGGCCTTAGCTTAAAAAGGTCAAGTCTCCCATTGCATCTGGGGCCATCTCCAGTCATCCTGATCTCTATCTGGCCACTGGACCCAGATGGCTCTGGAGGAGAAGATCGGGCAGGTAACCTTGCCCAATCCCCTCTCACTTAAATCCAATTCACTTATATGTCATGGCAGCACGTCCCTGTTATCATGGTACTCCTTGAGTACGAAGGACAGACAACAAGAAGACATGGAATGGATCAGTTACAACCTTGCACACTTCAAAAGGTCAAAAGAAAAATCAAAGTTCTCCATGGCAATGGGAGCAATAGCTAAGTCTAACAAAGTAAACCAATAATGAGACAAGACCTAAATAACTAAACTTAGTAGTTAATGAATATAGCGAGTGAGATGCTACATCTCACAAACAAGCAGCCCATCCATCAGCTTTACCATAACCAGAAATGAACTGAATAAAGAAATGTTTTATAACAATCCTTGTTAAGTTTGAATCCACTTTCCTGAGGAGACAAAGTATATAGAAATCAGTTGTGATATTTCATACATACACGATACACACACGAGTGTGTTGCTTTGTCCTTATTCTTGAAGAAGACATGAACTTGAGAAGGTGACACTATATCTTGCAAGTGAATTAGATTTAAATGAGGGATGTGCAAAATCATCAGCCTTTTTCTCCAGAGCCATTAGGGTCCAGTGGCAAAATATAGATCAGGACAATTGGAGATGGCCTCAGATGAGTATATATGTATATTATTATATTATCCCATATATAATTATTAAAAAAAATTTTAGACTTCTTTATCCCAATCTGAATTTCCTTTTATTCTCTTGTGTATTTTTTCATGTTTTATTGATGGTTTTTTCTTAATTTTCTTCTTTTTATCTATATCATCATCACAACTTCTACCAAAAAAAACAAAACAAAACAAAAAAAAAAAAACCCTTCCTCGTGACAATAAATAAAGCCAATCAAAACAAATTCAGACATTGGTGATTCCTGTATATCTTATTCTGCATCTGCTATCCACTCCTCTCTGCCAAGAGGTGAGAAGTATGTTTTATCATTAGTCTTCTGGTGTTTTATTTCTTTTTTTACATTATTGAAATAACTATACCTCATTCTCTTGATTCTGCTGATTTTGATGGATTCTGTAACATGTCTTCCCAGATAAATATTTTTTTTAAATTTTGGTCTTCTCTGACAGTGCAATAATAATGTGCTAGCATTTACATTTTCTCATCTTAAGTGGCAAAAGATGAAATCACAGATCCTAGCCATAATAATAGCAGCATTCATTTGCATAGCATATATTTTATAGTTTATAAAACACTTCACATACATTATTCTCATAAAACACTCCCATTGTGCTCATTCCCCCAACTTGAACTGATATCAGATGTTGTGTCTCCAATGGGGGCTGCTACTACAGCCAGATTATAGGCAGGACCTTATGGTTAACACTATTCACAAGCCTCTACCAGTGAGCTCTCCCTTAACAATCAGACAGAAGATTCAATTAATTCTTTAGCAACAAAATTTACTCATTTGGCATAAGAACAATAGTCACAAAGCATTTTCCTTTAAACAAAGGTTGTGCTTTTCCATCAATACACATAGTCAGGTAATTGAGGAGGGGGAAAGTGGTGACATTTAAAGTACAATAGTAATGAGACATACACAGGGCATACACTTGTCAAAGCAGCTTACAACTAGGACCTCAATGTCCATTCTTTCTCTAGATGATTCTCATGAAGTTGTTCGTGAGATGTGGCAATAGTGAGGGACAAGGTATTCCTGGGCTCAGCTAGACTAACTCCTTGACGGGCTGGGGAGCTCAGTCTGCTGCCAAGCTTTGCTTCTGAGCTGGCTCTTCTCCAAGCTCAGCTGCTACTGGGCTCTATGGGGTACATGGTTCAGTCACTGGACAGCGATGCTACTGAGCTATTGATAGAGTCTATTGGGCCAGACTGGGTCCAGATGGTCACTTGGTGGTGGCTGTCAGACAAGGGCAGGCAGTTTGCTCAGCTACTGCTCCTCTCCAGGTGTGGTATCTCAGCTGAATGGGTTCTTTGGATTCACTGGGCTCACTCCTTGATTGGCAGCTGTAGTCTCTGTCCACTGGCCCAACTGTGCATCACTGAGCTTTCTTTATCTGGATAAAGGGGAAAACCCAGTGAAGAAAAGCCATAATGTGTCAAAATTTTGGTACTTGTAGCCCCTAAGTAGATATCCAGCCCCCAAAAAGTGAGTTTGTACTTAGAATGAATTTAAGAATTTATGAGACTTGGCTAAACAAATTGTTTACAGGTATGTGAATGTAACAGGATCTTACTGAGCAAAGAAATGATGAATACAGAAAAACGTGGAAAGATCTACATGATCTGATACAGAGTGAAGTAAGCAGGGCCAAGAAAACAATACATATAGTGACTGCAACAGTGTAAATGGAGAAAATACACACACACACACACATATCAAATGTTGTAAAAGCATAAAGAATAAGCATGGCTCAAGAGATATGAGAAAACACTCCCACCTACTCTACCCTTGGTGGAAGTGAGAGAGCTACAAGTATTGCACAATTAACATCTTTTTTTTTAGAGTTTTCAATATATTATTCAATTATGTTGATTGTTTTCTTTTTTTGTCTTAAAAAACACTATTTGTTATATAGGATGGTTCTCTGGGACAGGAAAGGAGAAGAGACATGGGGAAACTGGTCATATAAAAATCAAAATACATCAACAAAAACTTATTTTTTAAAATGCAAAACAAAGAATGAGACCACCTGGGATGATTTTTTCCCCTAGATCTACCATAATGCCATATAAAAGTTTGACAAGGGATCATTTCTTTCAGCAAGCATTCAGCTGTGCAATCTTTTCTCTAGTTTCTATTCTTTGTCCCAATGTGTGTATGTGTGTGTGTGTGTGTGTGTGTGTGTGGTAAGCTGCAGAAACAGTACAAGAGTATCAAGATTTTTAAAGAATTCATTTGTACGTGTTGTTTTTTCCATTTTGACAATAACTGCCTTTGTAATATCACAGAATCAAAGAATGTCAGAGCTAGGAAGGACATTATAGGGATTACCTTGTCAAACTGTCATCTTTTTTCAAGTGAGGATGCTAATATTCATAGAGGTAAGGTGGATTGTGAAGGACTGGTATATATATGGAATAATGTTTAAAGTGCCAGACATCTTGAAAACAAGATCTGAGTTGGAGTCCTGGCTTATGTGATGCTGGCAAGTCCCTTCCCTCGGCTTTTTTAATCTATTAAATGGGAATAATAATAGCACCAATTTTGCCACAAGAAAGGGAATCGGGAGGGACAATGTATATCAAGCATTTTACATAGCTAGTTAGCAACTGGATCAGGACTCAAATTCAAGACTTCATATCAAAGACTGAAATCTGAGCTCATCATCAAGAGACAGAGCCATTTAACTAGGAACACTGGACAAGTGACAGAAAACAAGTTTTCGAATCCATTTTGTACATCATGATTTGAATATGAGAAGCAATTAAGACAAATTCAGCTAAAGAGAAGGAATTAGTTACTACCATGATTCACAGATCAGTATTACAAAAATAAAACCAGCAAAAGCTAAAGTTCTATAGCCCAGAAGTAGCTGACACAATGATTCATCCAAGAGTGACTGTATATTTGAATATGAATTTAGAGATCCATATTAGTAAGAAACTGCTAAGTTTGGGCTCATTCCTTCCAGAAACAAAGAGACAAGAGACGTGTGTTTACTTTTGTGTTTCCTCTTCTAAAAGTTAAGTTATATAAAATGTTTAAATGGAACTGAGGCATTAGGCAACAGTCATTAATAACTGATAACAACAGGGAGAAACTGAATGAAGGATCAGACTGATGACATTGAAAAAAAGGTACCATAAGCCTTTAAGGGTACTTCTGAGATCAGGAGCCCAGAAAAAAACACTTGCCATGGGCAGCTAATTCATACAGTGAATAGAACAGCAGCACTGAAATCAAGAGAACCTGAGTTCAAATCTAGCCTTAGACACTTGACATTTCCTAGCTGTGTGACCCTGGGCAAGTCACTCAACCTCAATTGTCTCAACAAAAAAGATAAAAATAAAAATAAAAAAATAAAAAGCTTGCCATATCAGAAATAGGGCAAAGCATGGTATAGTGGGACAAGTGCCAAGTGAAAAAACTTGAATCAAATTCCAGCTTTGCTACCTATTTATTATCTAAATAATTCTAATCACATTATCACTTCACAGGGTCTTAGTTTCTTCATTTATTTAAAAAAAGGAGAATTAACCTAGATAGTGTCTAGGTTGCTTTCAGCTGGTTGGTATGCTGGTAAATGTTTAAAAAATTAGTAGGAAGAGAGGAGGGAAGAACATATACATAATACACTTTTAAGTTTAATTTGCATTTTAAAGATTTTCTCCATCACTTTCTTAAGTCCAAACAATCAGCAAAACAATAAATTCACAGCATCCAACATTTAACAATCAGTTCTTCCAGCCTGTTCAAGGTAGCTCCAGCACACCCTTGTACCCAGCTCCAAATCTGATTCTATGACGCAAAGAACTCTCATTCAATGAAATCTGGGATTTCATTGACTTTATTCATCATTCAATGAAATTTGAGTGTCCAAAATGAATTCTCAAAAAAAAAAAAGATTAATCCAAAGATAATTACTGTAAGGAGAGAAAGATAAGTTTTCATCCCTATAAATAACTTTATTCAATTACACAGAAGTTATTCTATGAAGCTGTTCAATAGTGGGCACTTTTTAAGGTAATACTACAGCCAACCAAACAAATGTATTTTTCCCATTGTAGAAATCAGTGAATTTGTTTTCTCCTCCTCCCACCAACTCTTCACATCAGAGTAGGAACAAGGTGGCTGGCAAGTGAGAAAGAAGTGGTACCCTGAGCAAGCTGAAACAAATCCTTCCAAGCTCCCCCTCTACCTTCAGACAAATCCTGACATATTTCTTACCACAGTCAGAGACCCTTCTATCATGTTGGCTGAGGGGGATGAGGGAAAGGAATTGTCTATGTGTGTTTGGTTTTGATAAGACTGATGATTTCTTTGGTCTAGGGAATTACCAGTGTGGAAATGCCTTGCACCAGTACAGTTCAGCTTTGTTTTGCATAATGCCTGAGACATTATGGGTTAATGATTTACCCATGACAGGCAAGACCCAAATCTAGGTTTTCTTCTCTATCAACCCATCAACATCTTCGAGATATTCATAAAAGAAAATGTGAATGCCATATGGCCCAATTAAAACAAAAAAGAAACACGTGGAACAGAACGTGGGAAACAAAAATATATTAAAATTCTAGATTTCATTTATTAACATTTGGAAGCAAAAGTTAAAAAGTTAACACAATAAAAGCAATCAAAGCAGTTGGGGGGAAAAAAGCAATTCGAAATCATTAAAAACTTCATTTTAGAGGTTTGAGATAATGAAAAGAGAGAGTAACTTTTCTCCCTCCCCCTAAAGAAGAAGATATAGAATAAGTTGTTTCCTGCAGAAAGTATAGATGGGGAGGGAGCTAATAGTAGATAGAGTGCCAGGCTTGGATTCAGATTTATTTTCCTGAGTTGAAATCTGACCCCAGACACTTAGGCAAATCACTTAACTCTCTTTGCCTCAGTCTCCTCATCTATAAAACGGAATTGGAGAAGGAAATGGCAGACCACTCTAGTATCTTTGCCAAGAAAACCATAAATGATAAATCCTTATGAACAAAAATCCTCATTGAAACCCAGTCTTATTGGTCAATATGGATTATGTAAGGAAATTGCAGAAACTGTGCCGTATAGCTCTTCAGGCTGGAAATTTTTAGCATCCCTTAATCCCCAGCAAGACACAACCCCAGTGACTAAAATTACACATGAGCTCACACTCTTTCACAAACTAACAAACAATGCTCCACATCAGAAATGCAGATCTCAAAATAAATTTGAGAATTCAAGAATATACCGTAGTGGAACTGGACTAAATTGTTGCTCCACAAATCATCCTGCAAAACACTAGTCACAAAAATTTAAGAATAATATTTTTAATAGCTGTCATCATAAAAAGTGCTCATAATCTCTAAGTAAATGGGAGGGAAAGCTGTCCAAGTAGAAGAAAATCATTTTGGAAAATGATGAAGCCTAGAAAAAGCATCCCTGTCACCCTGTCTGCTAATGCAGATGTCCCTAAGATGCTTTCAAAATTTACAAAAAATAACCTTACAATTCCCATCAGTTTATCCAATTACACAAAGCAGTTATTTTATAAAGCTATTCAATAGTCTTTAGAATATTAAATATGAAAGAAAAATAAATATCAGGATAACCAAGATTGTTTTTATTTGAAATTTTTTTAAAAAGATGAGAAGATGAGTAAATTAATAGCAACAACAACAATAATAAATGCTATTTTTATTGTGTTTTCACATTTGTGATATGTTTTACATGAATTAGCTTGCTGATCTTCACAACTCTGAGGTATGGGATACAGATATTTTTATCCCTATTTTACAGATGAGAAAACTGAGACCCAGGCATAACATGACTAGAATACTGTTACACAGCTCATAGGACCATATAATCTTTTTTTGTATCACAAATCTCTTTTACTAATGGATTCCTCAAAATAATGTTTATTGCTTATATTTAGAATTGAAAGAAATGTTATATGTCAATGAAAATAAAGATGCAAATTTTTCGTTTTCTCCATGATCCCATTTGGGGTTTTCTTGGCAAAGATACTGAAACGATTTGCCCTTTCCTTCTCCAGCTCATTTTACAGGTGAGGAAACTGAGACAAACAAGGTTATGTGACTTGCCGAGGGTCACGTAGTTAGAAAGTGTCTGAAGCTGGATTTGAACTCAGGGAGATGAGTCTTCCTGACTCCAATGCTCTGTGCACTATGGTACCACCCAGATGCCCCTTCAATCAGTTAATTAGTCAATAATTAAGTGTCCACTATGGGCCAGGGACTAGGGATACAAAAACAAAACTGAAATCATTTCTAACCTCAGGGAATGTATAGGGAAGCAACATATACATATATAGCAAATAAAATATAAATACAATATAACTGACTTTAAGCAATTAGTCAATAAGCATTAGTTGTTTACAATTTCTAAGCACTGTGTTTAGCTGTGGGGACAGCACAAAGACGGAGCAAAACCTGTCCCTGCCTTCAAAGATTAGATTTTTTCAAATAATAGATGTAGTGTCATTGATTATTGTGTCATATGTATCTGACCTATTCCACTTATTCACAATTCTATTTCTTGGCTAGTACCAAATGGTTTTATGACTGTGGCGTTATAATAAAGTTTTAGATCTGATATTGCTAGGCAACCATCCTTTGTATTTTTTCCATTAATTCCCTTGACATTCTTGACCTTTTGTTCTTAGAGATGAATTTTGTTATTATTTTTTCTAGCTCTATAAAATAATTTTTTTGGCAGTCTGATTGGTAAGGCACTGGAGAAGTAGACCAATTTAGGCAGAATTGTCATTTTTATTATATTAGCTCGGCCTACTCATGAGCAATTTTTCCAGTTGTTCAGATCTGACTTTATTTGTATGAGAAGTGTTTTGTAATAATAGTTCCTGGGTTTGTTTTGGCAGGTAGACACCCCAAAATTTTATTTTAAAGATGTCATTTTTCAGTGGTGGAGACAATCAGGATAAAATGATGCACGTAAAACTGATAAGGGGTAAATGGAAGGAAGCCATGGACAGAAAGGCCCCCAAAGCTTGGGGGCCCAGCTTCCCACATTGCCATGTGCTTCTCTGGGAGACAGCTATGTTCATTTACTTCTGTCTCCTGAGGCTCATACACACCCCGCCAGTAACTGAAAGAGAAAAGAACCAGGTTCTTCAGTGTCCTCAGGACACCGTCCATGTGAAGCTTCATTTACCACTCTGCTGCCAACATCAGTCTCTGGTTTCTATGCGGTTCAACCTTCACCAATCCTCTTGCTACCCAAAATTCACCAGAGAATTTAAGCCATTTGTGTCCACGTTTCAATATTGCTTTGAGAGGAGATGCTGTTTTATGACTGTTTCTAGCTGCCCGTTCCAATTCTAATATTCTCATAGCCTGTCCATCCTGCTCGAGGGGCTTTTCTCCTTACAAATATATTTACTTTTGGTAATTCTAATTCACAAGGATATAAAACAATGGAAAGCAAGTTGTAGCCATGGCAGTTTTTTTTTTCTTAGCTTTTCTAACAGAGCTTTCTTCATCACTAACAAGTTTTTAAGAACAATCATCTTTTTATAGCATTTTTTTCCCCATGATGATGAGTACTTATTATAGAAAATATCTTAGTTTTGCCAAGAGACCAAAGAAACGAGATCTGCATGGCACCCACTGGATGATGCCCATGATGGAGGGAGAGGCAAGGGAATTTAACATTCAGAAATGGTCCAATGCTTTACACAAATGAAAAACATCAGTCTGGACATGTCAGAATGTGACTTTTATTTAACGAGGCACAAGTCAGGCTCTGGGGTTCCCTCAGTCTACCTTCCTAAAACAGAGCACTTCTGAAGCTCCCATGTCTAGCTACATGGTTGAATTTGGCTTTTCTAGGAAGTCTATTCCAGGCCTGGAATGCCTCAGAGATTCAGATCATAAGATCATACATCTGGCTGGGCCATTGATTAGATATACCTCTGACACAGATATGGGTTTCCAGGACTCTCAAGAGGATCCAATGCAGGACCTAAAGGATATCTGAAATCAAATCTGAAACCTCAGAAGCAAAACTGAGGAAGCTTGAAGTTAATTCCATTCTTGCAGCATTCATTAAATATCTACTTTGAGCAAGACAAGAAGCAGTGTATATGGTGGGTAAAGGGTCAGCCAGAGGGATGTGGATTCAAGCCCTGAGCCTAATACATACTAACTGTGGAACTATAACATATAACATAACGGAGCTCTGAATGTCACACAGGTTACTCCTTGGGAGTATTCATTACAGATGAGCTGCTGATCTATATCAGAGAAGAGAGTTTCCACACAGAAATTCCCTGCATTGATGACAACACAGATCTATCCCTTCTTTCCAACCAAAAGAAAAAAAAAAATTTCAATCTATAAAAAATAATTATGCAAGCCAACACATTAGCCACTGGAGTTACAGATGCTGCTTTCAAAGAGCTTAGTCTAGTAGAGGGACATGGTTCATGGACAAATAAGATGATAGCAAGGGACAAAGCTGACTCAAAGCTTTGGTGACTCCGAAAATGCCATCCACAGAAACAGAATTTGAGTGGAGAGGCAGGTTTTTATGGGGAAGATGATGAGTTCAGTCAGTCAGCCAATAAGCCAATAGTGCTAAGCACTGCCAAGAAAGGTAAAAAATCAGCCAGTCCCTGACCTTAAGGAGCTCACAACTTAATGGGGGGAAGGTTGAGTTTGGCATGTTGGAAGGAAATACAGGTTTAGCTCTTCAGAAGATAGAAGGAAGTATGCAGCCAGAGTTTTGGAGGAAAATTGGAAGTAAAAATAGACATTTCTGGAAGCAGATTGGAGTTCAAATATGGTCTCGGATACATACATCTTGACTTCTGTTTTCCTCAATTTCTCAATTGTATAATGGGACTAATAATAGCACCTACTTCCCACAGTTGTTGTGAGGGTAAAATTAGAAAATATCTGTAAAAGCTTAGCACAGTACCTGGCATATAGTAGGCTATAAATACTGATTTATTATTATCATCATTATTATTGAGATTATTAAATTGAAGAATCTTAAACTCAGAGGATGTAATACACAGGACTAGATGAGATTGCCAAATAGTGTATCCATCAAATTAACCAAAAAGTATTTAGTAAATGTCAAATTCAAAGTTCAGATACCTTTCTTTATCTATCTCGGAGTTTCTTTCTTCACCACATTCTAGTAGTCTTATCTCCATGGAAATTCTGTCTTCCCCAGAGCCCCTTCCTCTAACTGGTAAACTCCTCCCAAATCTCCATTAAAAAAAAACTGTCTGACTCACTTGGATTCTCTCATTTCTTTCCAGTCTCTGAACTTCTTTCTTCACCACATCCCTCTTCCCTCACTTTTAAAAATGTGTTTATTCTCAAATAGATTGTAAGCTCCTCAAGGGCAAGGGCTGCAATGGTTTTGCTCATACTGGATACGTACTCCCAGCATTTAGCATAGTCTGGCACATCATAAGTGCTTGTGGACTTGATTTGACATGGCAGACACTGTGATAGGCACTAGAGATACCAAGACAGAAGAGAAGCTGCCCATCCCTAAAAATCAACATAAATCTATTTTTTCTTTGTGAGTAGATATCAAATGCATATATATCCATACATTTATTTATTATATGTGTATATTTGTATGTGTATGTATATGCGTGTATTTGTTGTATAGGTATGTATATAAGTGTAAATGTATATATGTGTGTGGATATATATAATATATTTGTGTGTATGTATATATTTTAATGTGTATTTGTGTGGGATTGGAGGCAGGAAGCCCAATTAGGCAGCTAATACAGTCATCCAGGTCAGAGGGGATGAGAGATGGAGAGGACAGAACAGGACAGGACAGATAGGATGGGTAGGAGAGAAGGGAGGGGAGGGCCAGAAAGGATCGAACACAGGAAGAAGTAAAGGACCCTTAAGAATATAGCAATACTAAAACCAAGAGGGAAGAAACTATACAAAAAGATCATGGTGGGTAGTAAGGAATTCTCGTCTTTTTAGAATTATAGTTGTTTAAAGGAAAATCAAAAATAGAAAAATAGTTCAGAGGAGTGGCCAGGTCAATAGAAGGTTTTGTTGGGAGTTTGTGATTTGCTTATTTTAGAATCTTTTTCTTGTAGTTTAATATGGTGGAGACGTGGAGACCTGAACATCCTTATAGGCTAAGAGGATGGATAATGTAGGCCAGAGATTCTTAACTTAAAAGTCTGTTTAAAAAAAAAAAGAAAGTTGATAATCTCCTTTAATATAGTTTCCTCTGCAATCTGATGTATTATTTTAAGCATTTAAAAACTTTATTCCAAGAATGGGTCCAGAAAGATTCCAACTGTTAAGGGGGTTCTGTGATATCCACAAAATGGTTAAGAATTCCTGCTACAGTAGAGAGATTGAACACGCATGAGTGAGGATGGCTGAGGGAGCAAGGTCACTGAAGAGGCAGGAGCAAACATCCTGTATGGCTGCCCATCTCCTCCCTGGCAGAGCTGGCTCACACTGCCACTAGTTTAGGGAGAAAATGATTCTAGTGTTTTCTTCCCATCTCTTTTTTCCTGGCATTAATTCTCTCTTCCAACTTGTTCAATGCAGTCAAGTACACACCGGTGTTTTTAAGAGAAAAATTAAATCAAAGGGTTAGAGAACCTCTGCCCTTTCTCTTACTGGAATCCAAGGGAGAGGCCACCCACACCCTAAGTAATAGGCTCAAAAAAGAGAGGCATAATGATTTTATTTTATTCTATTGAGAAGTGATCTGCTTGTTTATTTTTGTTTTTGATAAAATTTATTTATTTACTTTTTAGTTAATAAAATTTTTTTACTAAAAATTAAAATTAAATTACATTTTATTTATTATTTAATTTAAATTTAAATAAAATTTAATTCTTAATTTTTTAATTAACAAAAATAGCTTTTTTCTCTCTCACCTTTTTCCTTAATGGAAAAAAAAAAAGAAAGAAAAATAAAAAACAAAACAAAACCCTTGTAGCAAATAGATTTATTAGATTGTAAGTTTCTTGAGAGCAGAGATGTCTTATGCCTTTCTTTGTATCCAGAGAGCTTAGCATTACAGGAACTTAATAAGTGTTTATTGATTCTGACTTTGAAAACAGTATAGCAATTTTCTAAATTTCTCATTTTTATTGAGGGGATGGGCTCCTCCTCTCTCAGCTGCCAATCATCTCTGGCACAGCTTTCTTAATCAGAAACCCAGGCACCATGTCCTTTAAGGGGTGGTAGATCATATCTAACTAGATGGGATCAGATATCTCCAATTCAGTGGGAAGTGCTCCATTACACCCCTTCTACAAAAGTAATATACAGTTGTGAATCTGGGTGAACAAACCCATAGTCTCAGCTTTGCACAAGGATGAATAATTAAATAATCCCTACTAGACATTCCTTGTCACTGTTCTATATTTAGGTTCTTAGGTCTTGCTCTTCCACCAGGCTAGAAAATAGCTTATTTCTAACATTATACTATTCTATTTCCCACAAACACAGGATTCCACAGAAAATACTCTCTTAAGAATACTTAAGTATTCTTCTTATTTACTTTAGCCCTTATATAAAATTTCCAGGATCCGAGTTAGGGGAACATGACCATGTTGTTCCATCTCCAGCTTTGGCAGCATGTGTGCTCTGAGTCATTTGGTGAATGATGGTGATGGAATTGCACGGACCCATGCACCTTCACCTCCCTGGTTACTTCTGCACCCAGAGATAGCTATTTGTGGTGCAAACTCCCTCTTTCTTTCCATATACACATACATGTGTATAAAATGCACACACAATTCTCTATACAGGAGCACCATCTGTAGCTACAGGAAAAAAAAAAAAAAACAAAAAAAAAACCCACACACATTTTGGGTCTTATTAGCATCCAGCTCTGGGGGATGCCATTATTTTCATTCTTGTAGTTAATTAACTTGCTAAAGTTTAAATAATTAGCTTCATGCCTCTACTGAAGAGTAAGTCCTAGTCAATCAAGCAGCCAATTTTGTCTTGTCCTCAATCAATAAGCATTAATAGGAACATCCTTAGAGAGGGTGAGAGGGGAGCAAGTTCTATTTCCTCTCTGAAACACAGAGTCCTCAACTAGGTCAACCATGCAAAAGGCAGAAATTACAGAAGAATGCCCAGGTCATCTAAGGAACCTGTACACTCCCAAAGAACCAATTCCAACCATTAGATTTTAAGTTCCTTTAGGGCAGACATGTTTTTGGAATCTCCATCTAGAGCCGTCTGAACCTATAGAGCACTTAACAAATGCTTGCTGACTTCCAAGAGCAAGGCAAGAGATTCTATCCAAAGAGCAAGATAGAATTGAGCCCACTTGTCTGGACTGGATCAAGGATGGCTTTTAGAAGGTCACTACTTGTGTCTTCTAGGCAGAGGCGTGTGAACCCAGAGAAGCTTTGATGGTCACCAAATTATGGAATTTCAGAACTGAGATGGATCTTAGATCTTGTTTAGTCCAACCAGCACCTAACCAGGAATATATCAATCAGTCATGTAGTCTTATTGAAGACCTCTGGGGAAGATCCCCTTCCCCCATAGCCCACTCCTCTTCAGGACAGCTATTAGAAAGTTTCTCCCAACATGATCCATTGTTTGTAGTTTTGCTCTCTACAGGCAAGTAGAGTAAGCTTATCTTTCTCCCTAATGGAAAAAAAAAATCCGAAGATAGTATGTCCTTCCTCACACAAGTCTCTCTTTCGCTAGGCTAAACATCTCCTGATCCTTCTGTTAGCTTCCATATGACACGATCACAAATTGTGTAAGTCGTGAGCCTGGTCATCTTCCTCTGAACAATTTCCCTCTCGCCAATGCCCTTCCTAAGACAGTGACGCCAGAATTGAACACAATATTCCAGTTGTGATCTGAGCAAGGCTGTGTAGAACTATATTATCATTTCCCTGACCCAAGATACCACCCTTTTCTTAATGCTTCTGAAGATTACATTACAGGCATTGTGGTAAACTGGATCTCATGGATATCCATGGGTGGGAGGAGGTTAAGTAATAGCCAGGCAAATTAAGGAACAGAATTAAAGCAGAAGAGTTAGCAAAGATAGGAAATATGTCTCTGTGTATGTGGAGTGTGTGTAACTATGTAAATATGTATGTTTATGTAAATATATTTTTTCTTAACCATAGTTTATTTGAGGGTGAGGGGGGATAAAAGGGGGAGAAAGAATAAAATATGCAGCAGAGACCCAAAAAACAATTTACAAGGAAGTAAAAAAAATGGACATTTATGAATACAATTTCTAATACATATATATATATATATATGCATATATATACATACATACATACATACATACATACTTTCTTGATCTGCTAATTTGTTGTTATACATTTTGAATCCTCCCGGATGTTCTGCTGGACACATAACAAAACTTTTGTTTTATTTTGTTTTGTATTTCTTTTCTGTTTTTCTTATTGTTTGTTTTTTAAATAAATTTTTTTAAAAATTAAAAGGAAAAACAAAAAAACAAAACAAAACAAAACAAAACAAAAAAAAAAAAAACTGGATCTCATGAGCTGAAGTTAGGAAGACCGGGATTTGAATTCTCTCTCAGATACTATACTGCTTTAGTAAGCCAGTTTTCTCATCTATATCGTGAAATAAAGTTGGACTCAATGACCTTAAAGGTCCTTTTCAACTTTAGAGTTATGAGACTATCCTTTGGGGCTACCATGTCTCATAGCTAACTCATCATCAACTTGTAACTTACTAAAACCCTCAGTACCTTTCTAGGTGAATAACTGTCTCAACATATTTTTCCTGAATTGTTCTTGAGAAACTGATTTTTGAATCTACGTATGATGCCATTATCTCCATTGTCTCACCTTATTAGATTAACCACAACTTTCTGAGTTGTCAACAAGATAAATCAACAAGCATTTATTAAATGCTTCCTATGTGACAAGCACAATGTTATGTGCTGGGATTTCAAATGCAAACAAAAAAAGAACCCACCCTCATGGAGATTACATTTTAACAGAGGGAAGATCTGTGTAAGCTCTTTTGGAATTTTGACTCTATCAGCCATTTTCTTAGCTATCCTTCCTAGCTTTGTGTCATTTGAATGCTGGATAGACATGCCCTGACATCTGTGTCATCATTTAATGCAAATGCCATGTAGCACAGGATCAAGCCACAACAAAAATTAGTTAGAAGTGGTCCCATCAAGGGCCATTATCGTGGCAGGGTTATCATTGTTCACCCAAAGTCACCAAGTCAGCAATGCTCAGGGTCTTGAGTAAAAGGATTATCTAAATGCTCTATAGCAGTAGGTAAGAAGAAGAACCCATTGGATTCTTTTCATTCTTCAAACAGGAGTATAATATACTAATTGTTAGTGCTTTCATCAGTATTGATACAACTGTTAAAGATAAAGGGATGAGCAATTAGCATTGATTGTACAATATAAATTAGCAGCTCTTTAAAAAAAATAAACATTTGTCCAAAATGCTCAGTACATTGTTATTGATTGAATACAAAAGAATGTTATGCTTTTCTATAGAGAAAAGCATATTTCTTAATTTTCTCCATCTCTTTTTGAGTTATGAGAAGGATTACATTAAGGAAATTTTGCATGAGGTTGTTTATAAGGGGAAAACTGTCAGATATATTTCACTAAGCACAGTCACTTGTAGGACAAAGCTTATAATAGGTGATAGACTCTGCTGAAAAGAGCACTGGCTTCCTGAAGACCTGGCTTCACATCCCATGTCTACTCACTGCTGGAATGAGCTTAGGTCCCCCTGGGCCTCAGTTTCCACCTCTCCAAGATGGACTAGATGCTAGCACGGGTCCCTTTCAGCTCTAAATTCATCATTACATCCACATATTTGAACAGCTGCCTCTGTTGCACAACCACTTTCACCACCATCTCCCCTCAGTCTCCAAAGGAGAGCCCTAGAGGCCCTGGAAGTGGCATAGGTCCCATAAGACTCCCCCCATTGAGGAGCCTACCATCCTCAAAATAACCAGCTGCCACCTGATAACTGCAGGTATGTCAAAGGGAACCAGGAAGAGTAACACCACCATTCTCCAAACTGGTCTCGCTAAGGGTCCAATCCCTACCTCCATCATTCAGGCAAGCACTCCTGTGGAACTGGGGCCAATTATCCCCAATAGCTGCAGTACAGACAAGCCAGCCTGGCTGATCAAGGCAAACTGAGGGATTGACAGGGGTCAGCATTTGTGGGGAGGTGAATTAAATCCCTGCCACCATCTCCCCTTGGACCTTGAGGAAGATAGTCCAGGACCCTAACTAACCCCCAAAGCCCCTGGGAATAGCAGTGCACACAACAGGTCCTGATTTCCAGACCAACCCCATAATCATCATATATTCCGTGGAAGTGCAACCTGTTAACTGTGCCTACAGGTGACGCAGGCCCCTCCCTCCCCCCCTTAGCTCCAACTAATATGAAGATCCAGAAAAGAAAGGGCTCAGCCCCAAAGTTCTTGGCGTTGGGAAATAGCTCTAAATATAGTTGTCTTGCCCATTAGTTGTAAGTTTTGGAGAGCAGGGATATTTGCACTTCCAAGCTTAGCCCAGTATTTTGTATATCACAAGTGCCTAATAAATGCTCTTATGTATGGATTCCTTTATTTTAGGTGTGGAGAGTAAAGCCACCTCTTTAAAAAAAACAAATGTAGTAAAAGTAGCAATTAAAAAAAACTTATTGGTTGGGCTGAATAGGTCCTCAAACACTTTCCACTCAGCATGGGTTTCTCTCTATATAATGGAAACTCAAGTCTGTAGAAAGTCATCCCTACCTCCAGGTTCTATTTACTGAGGGCCTCTGTGTGATAAGTGGACAGCCGTTCAAATGACAAAGTCCTTATGAAATCCAACCGAGGCAGAGATGGTTTATCTCATTTTATCTTCAGCCTGCAAGATAGAAAGCTGCCATGTAGGAATTTCCACCATGGCCTCCAGCCTTTTTTCCAGCCTTATATCCATTTCTTCTCTTCTCTCACTCACTCCAGGTAAACTGGGTGAACAGAAATTTCCACAAGATGCCTTTTCCCTTCTCTCCATACTCACACGTGCCAGCCCAAAGTGGATTCCTAATTCTCATTTAAGCGTCAGTTCAAATGCTCTTTCCTGAGGCCTTCTCTGCCCACCTTTGTCCCCACCTACTTTGTCAAATATACTTACGTGGGGACAAGTAATCCTCCAGGATGGGGAAGATGTATTCTTAAGAAACTCCCTAAAAAAAAAAAAAAGTCTTTCATTTTGTCCTTGTATGCCCAGTAGCTAGGACGGTGCCTGGCACAAGTTGAGCAATTAATAAATGGTTATATAAAAGCAGGATTGATGGAGTAAATCAAAGAAGTCAAGGGATAAGTTAAAGAGATAAGATATCCTGAAATGTTAAGGAGTTAAAACAAGTCTCAGTCAACCTATCAAACACTTTAGATTAAATAGGAAATGTCCTTGGATGAACCGGAATGGTTCTGATAGAAATATTTGGATTGGCCCAGGGAAGTTAGCTGTGCCCTGTAGGCCATGTATGAAATGGAAAGGGAGGGGAGAGATAAGAGCAAGGAAGGAGAGATACTGTCCCAAACCCACATAGGAGAAAAATGCAGAATGTCTCCCCCTCGAAACCAATTCCTATATAACCTGGATAGGACCTCCACATTAGGTGGTCCGGGCACATGCAAAACAAAGCCTTCTTACACTTGCTATATGTGAGAATATTTAATAAATTACCCTTCCTAAATACCTCTTAAGGCTGGCTGGCTTAAGGTGATTCTCAATCAATAACTTAAGAGTCCAAACATAAAAACATCTCATAAGCTATAGGATTAGAAAAGTAACCTCACCCACCTCAACTCCCTGCCACCATCATGACCGCCAACACAGGGCTACCGGTTAAGGCCCAGGAAGGAAGCAGCAGCTCTGGAGAGCCAACTCGTATGGGTGTGAGTTGAGATTAGGATCTCAGAGTATGTGTTATATTTGTAAAATCAAGATGTACTGAACTTAAAAGCTGACCAAAAGAATAAACATTTATCAAGCACCTATATGTCATGCGGTGTGCTCAGTACTTGACCAATATTACCTAACTGATCCTCACAAGAATCCTTCCCGGCTTTTATTATCCCCATTTTACAGTTGAAGAAATGGAGGCTGGCTTTGAACTCTGGTTTTCCTGACTCCAGGCCTAATACCAAAACAAAGGGATGCCATATGGTTTTTTAGAAGCATCCAAAGAGTGGATGAGACTCAATATTTTTAATAGACATTGCATTCTTACACTTTTTCATTACACGAGTTTAGCATCAATAGTAACCAGAAGAGTATCCTAAGTCACAGGAAATCCAGGCTCATTGGACACTCTCACACTGTTCCCCTCTCCGTCTCCCTCGATTGCGGGCCATTATTTGGATGCCAATAAGCAAAATGAGCTTCAGAAAAAATGTGGATCCTTTAGATCATTGACTCTAGAGAGAGAAGATGCAGTTTTGTCTAAGAGCCCAGAATAGCCAGGGGCTTGATTTTCTTTGTGTAAACAAATTAGTGATAGATTTTGTCCTTGAAGAAAGCCTTCTCACCTTTTCTTTTAGGTCCCAGACCATCATGCTCCTAATAAGGTTGGCAGTGTTAGGAGTTGGAGCACCTGAACTGCAATTCTGGTACTAAACAAGCAGGGAGGCTCAGGGGGTCTCACACACAAGCTAAGTGACTCTGGTCAAGTCCGTTTGCCTCAAATATAGGAAGGATGAAGATAAAAGTACTTAGCTCCCAGCACTGTAGGTATCAAGTGGGATATTTGTGAAGTGCTTGGGCCTGGTACATCCTAAGCTACACACACACACATGGGCCTCTTTTTCTCCCCTTCCCAAGTCACTGAACCCCTGAGATAAAAGGAGATACTTACACTCCCATAGTTGTTTCAAGACAAGTTGTCAGCCTTAAACCAATTTCAACCTTCTTGTGATTGTGGTTCAGACCAGCTTCTTCTGTGTGGGCAATTCTGGGTATAGAAACCCTCTTCCAAACACAGATGGGGACCTCTTCTCTCCCGAGTCACCCAGGGCCTGGAGGAGTGCCCCGAGGCTGGGTCTTCTACCTATCACTGTACTACCTCTCAGGTCCCCTGTGTGTGTGCAGCCAGCCAGGGAGGATTTTCCAGTTTGTCTTTAATGCTGTAAACCTGAGCTCTCTTAAAAATGACAGAGCCCCTTTAAATGTTATTACTTCCTCCCAAAACTTGGTGTAATGTTAGTTATTTATGAGCTTTTTATCAACATGGGAGGACTACAAGGAAGATGTGCAGCAAAGCCAGCATTTACCTAGTGTTACCATCAAAAGGCTTGACATAAATTCTTTTATGTGCTTATGTTACCCTGAGATACTATTATCCCATTTTACAGATGAGCAAATGGAGTCTAAGAGAGCTTAAGTGATTCCCACAAAGTAGCAGTGGCCTTGGGGGCAAGATCTAACTTTTTCCAGCCCAGGTTTTTTAGCTCCAAATTCAACCTTCTTGGCTCAGCCCAGCTGCTTACAGTTTCAGGTGAGTCATAAATAGGATGAAGTAAAAGCATAATCTTTTGCCGCTTAAACAATGCCGCTATGATTTATTACCCTTTATTCCAATTGTGAATTAAGTATATTACTCTTCTGCAACTTATGCAGAATTAAAACCATGTTTCAAGAGGCAGATCGCATCTCTGGAGAAATAAGTGCAAGGAATATCCTTTGTGCCCTGACCTCGTTCAACATTTCACACAGTGCTATCAGACTTGGTACCGACCACAGATTATTAAATAAACTCCCATGAAAGACCCATGTGGGAAAGCAGAGAACAGAGTAGCACCCTCTGAAAGGAGCTTGTGTGTTACAGATTAGGAAGTTGCTCATTTAATTCTAGCTGAGCGACTAGAATGGAGAGAAAACTATGGAAAAGGTACCCTAGTACATACAGGGAAGCCCTGTCAGTTCCACAGAAAAAAAAGCATTCTGGATTCAGTCAGTGCAGCACCAGCGACATGACCCTAAGTCTGTTACTCCACCTATAAAATGGTACAATTCGATGCCGAGAATTAAGGGACTTTCTGGTTCCAAATCAAGGCATCCCCTACAATATTCTTGATTGCAGTGCTGGGGATTTTTGTTCCTGAATGTTTGCACTCCCAGGAATAACCCAAGCATTTGGCAGTTAAGTTTAAAACAAGAGGGTGGCTCAAAGGCACTGGAAAATTTGTTCCCTTTGTAAATTGTTCACTTACCTACATATGGCCTAGCACAGTTCAAGTTAAAATATGCTGCAATGGAAAACTATTTTTGAGTTATTTCATATAATAGGAATACTGAACAAGTCAGGTGGCCCCTTTAGATTCAAGAAGCAAGGAAGACTTCTGCTGTTTCAGGACCATAGCTTTCCTTTAAAACCAGGAAGTATTTTTCATCAAAATTTTGGTCATCCACATTTTTGTTTGTGAAGCTGAAATGTACCCATAGGCTTTATGAAAGTCCTAAGGACACTGCTACTAAGCCCTTATTTCTCAGTATATAAAGTCTAATTTCCTTTTCAAATGTTATGTGGCTTGAGCTCAATATTCTGGAAGTAAATTGCTGTAGTTTTATGGAACATCTAATACTCTCCTCCCACGTAATCTGAAAATACAAACTGTAACTTTCAAATGCACACAAAGGGTTCAATAATGCTTATATAACTGACCCTGTTGGCAGCCTCATTTTAGGATATTATTCTCTGCTCATTTTGTGACAACTGTGCCTATTACTTTTCAGCTTGGAAAAAAAATTGCATCTTCATGTGTACATGCGTATGTCTTATACACACGTGCACATGTACAGCTATCCAAATACAGGATGTGGTACAGATATGTGCATATATGTCTATATTTATGTACATATTTATAGCTAGGAAAGCAGCTAAGAGCTCAGTAGATAAGTGCTGGGTCTGAATTAGGAAGGTGAGTTCAAATTCAGTCTCAGTCCTTAGCCCAGTGACACCAGATGAATCACTTAACCTGTTTGTCTTAATCCACTGGAAAAAAGGAAGACAAACTACTCCAATATATTTTTTGGGGGTGGGGTAGGGGTAGACAATTGGGGTTAAGTGACTTGCCCAAAGTCATACAGCTAACAAGTAGAACACAAAGTTGGAAACAATTAAGACATATTTGTGTGTATGTGTGTGACACACACACACACACACTTTTTAAAACTTTGAATTTAAATCAAAAACATAGAAAGTGTCAATACCCAGACTATTCATGGGCAAGATCAGTCTGATTATGAACATCAATAAACTAAGAGATTACATTTAAGTTCACCTCTAAGGACTGGAGGCTACCTAGTCCTATTATGAGAAAAAAAATCTTTTTTGAGTAACTGAAATACAAAAAAACCTTCTTGGATATAGAAAGCACAACCTTCTCTCAAGATTGATTTCTTCATAAAGGGAACTGATTTCATTTGTGTGGGAACAGAATATAGCCCTTGAAAAGCCTTGAGCTGCTATGCCCAGATCAAAAGCCACACTACCTAATCCAGCATTGTAAAACAGAGTCATCAGCTTTGTAATCTGAGTGTTGGGCCAAGTCTAGTTAGCTCCACTACCAGTATGGCTGGTCCTTAGGAGACTGACCTTCCCCTATCACTGGCCCACAATGGCCAAGTCCCCCAGAATGGGCCATACTTATCAGAGGCTGGTCCTCAGGAGACATTCCCTCCTTTATGACTGGCTTTTATAGAAAGCTTTTCAGGTTTGGCAGGATTTGCCACAGCTTACTCTTTGTTGGCATTACACTTAATCATATCAGGATCAGTCAAATGGATCAGAATTAGGTGGAGGACTGTTCACCAAGAAGATTAGAACATAAATGTTAACTCTGAAAGCAGTAGCAGCAGATTAGGAATTGGTATTACTTGTAGATGAAAACACCAAAACGTTTCATCTATATGACAAACCGATTTAAACCAAATATAAATCAACTAGATATTAAAACTTTAAAAAAAGGAAAACCCTCTACTAATTGAACAGTTATAGATTGTTATGCTTTATTTTACTCTTATTTCTTATAAGTACAAATATTCACATTAGTCTTAAGGAATACATTGTTTCACTCCAAAATACTATAAACTCCTGGGTCTGAGAATTTATTTTCAATGCAATATAAATGATGGAAAAAACTAAAAGGCATGAGTGAATTCCTATTTGTATAAATACTTTTGACATATTAGATATATTGAATTATGTTGCTAGATACTCTCAATTGTAGTCATACCAGTAAAAAGTTCTACAAATTCAATTCTGCAAATATTAAGCACCTATCACGTACAAGGCGCTATGCTAATTGCTGGGGAAACAGAAGGGCAAAACTAATTAAAAGCCCATTTTGAAAATCTATTTTACATAATCTCCAAACTATAAAATAACTTCTCAACACAACATTGCAGTGTAATGGAAAACAATGAGAATAAAACACAGGGCATGAAACCAGAAAAGTTGTTGGAGCTGCAAGGCATTTTAATGAGATGATGTAGCCAGAGTGTACAGTGCTTACGCATTGTTTTTATGATCAGTTACATTTCTTTCTTTTTTAGTTTTTATTCAAAATACAAAATATGCTGATAGGCAGTTATTTTCCAAGCCCTGTAAGGAAGTAACTGTTTTCAAATGCCAAAATCCTTAAAGAAAACATTATTGAGCCCCAAAAGGAACCAATAAGAAATCTGAAAATTCCCAGTCATGAGTTTACTGTTGTAATAGTCAGCATTTGGGGGGAGGGGGAAAGGAAGAAGGGGAGACAGGGACTAAGCTCTCAAAAATAAGTACTTGAAGTTGTATGCTAAGATTCTCACCATGAAAAATGTACTAACTTTCTGGTTCCAACAGATAAAAATGGTGCTCTGCTTGCTTCACAAAGGACAAAGATCTTTTTAGGGTTCGATTGCTAAAGGCACACAGCTGAAATTAATTAGATATGGCTTACTGTGCTTGCATTAAGAAGGCTCAAGTTCTACATGGATAAAATTACATGAACAGTATAAATTTGATATGAAAAAATGTACTTTTATTAAAGTAATTATGCCCAACAAACAACAAAAGGGAAGTTTCACAATTTTGGTTCAATCATATAATCCTTAAGTAGAAAAACTATAAAGTGACAGTCTGGTATGGAGAACATCTCCTTTAATAAACTTGGAACCCTTAATCCCTGTATTAAGAGACTCTATTATGGAAAAAGTTCAATGGAAGGAAACATGGTGGGAGGTGGGGAATAGAGGAACACAGGGAATTAAGGAGAATTTCAGTTTAGTTGGATACAACTACATTATTCTCAGTTCTTAAAAATTCCCTATTTCCCCTGGTGTTTCAAAGCCACCACCAGAAGCATCACAAGAGACTGCAGAATTAAAACAAAATATACCAATACTCCAAGCACAAATAAGTATATGAAAATGAGCTTAGGCCAAATTTTATCTACTCACCTAAAAAACTATATAACCAATTATACATACATGTAGCATTGATACTTAAATTCCATAAAGTTCACAGCTGTATTGAGTCAAACACTGAGGCAATCAATTTTTAAATTGAGATGTGGCTCATCTGGAAGAAAGTTCTTAAGAAAACTCCCACTGGGACTTTACATTGATGTATTAAAATTAATCTTGGAAGACGATGGGGAACTCAATGCTTAAATTATTATAATGAACTAATCCCCATATAAGTTTTTTTAAATCTTACATGTGAAGTACGAATATCAGAGAAATCCTTTACCATGAAAAGGGTTTTTTACAAATAGTGTATTCCTTTAAACTCAAAAGGATGTATGTATGCTTTCTAAAATCACAGGCTATTCAGAAATGTTTGCATTAAATTCACTCTAGTTGGCTTAATCATTTAAAATTATGTTTCGTATCTAAAGGTGTCTTCAAACAGTGCTTATACAGATTTCCTAAATATCTTAAAATGATAGTACTGTACAGTCTCAAAAAACAACCCACTTTAGCAGAAGTCCTGATTTTGATGACTAGTTTGAAGCATTTTGGCAATATGAGTTTTGGCAATATAAATAATCTGTGTATTTTTTTTTTCACAGTGGCAAAAATATCCTTTTGGCTCTATTTCTCCAAACCTTGAATTTTATAAAGATAAAAGCCAAGACTTTTTAGGGAAATTAGATCTAATTACTAGTAGGATTTTTAAAAATATATATTCTCAACAGTAAAGAATTTAAAACAAAGAAAAAACAGCTGTTAGATAAAAAGCATGTAAGCAAATATTTTTCCCACTAGGTTTTTTTAATTGGACCAAGCCTCAATTTAATCCCATTAGGCATGGTC